>NC_133821.1:113221004-113542141 GCF_047830755.1 Zonotrichia albicollis | reverse complement strand
ATTCTTCTATGCCCATCTTACCCCAAGAAAATTTATTTTCTGCCAACAAATTTGTTCAAAATCGTCATTTTTTCTAGTGCAAATATTGCACACACAGTTGGATGATGGCTATAATAAACCACTCTGTTACCATCATTCATCTATGATGCAGGTGTCACAATACTGACAGTTACAGTGGTTTCAATATGCATTAAGATTTTGTGATATAAGTATTACCCAAAAAAATTTAGGAATTTTTTGCACCAGACTGTCAAATACTGGTGCCCCTCATTTCAGTTCTATTCTCATGCTAAAATATATTTCTTCATTTGGACAAATACCTTCTGTCAGGACCGTAAAACGTGAATGAGAACTCCTAAATAAAAAGACTGACAGGAATTCCCTTCGTGGGTAACTCTTTCTATTTTTCTGTTTTCTAAAGACTCCCTTCTATTTTTTATAGATTAAAACACACAGTTGATCATGAAATAGGAAATTAAGAAGAAAACAAATACTTGTCCATGGACTCAGATTTTTAAAGAGTAACTGAAATTGTCCATCTTGTATAATAATTTCAGCGTGGTCAATTTACTCTGTAGTTCCACTAGTCTGGTGGCATGCTAACAGCAAGCCACAAAAGTGCCCCAATATCCTCCATGCTATTTTCCAGAAATTCTTACAGGGAAGGATCACAGGAATTGATAAAATCATGTAAGGCAAACCATTAACTGAAAAAGTTAACTACATACTATATGCTGACTTTATGCTTTCTTATTAATACCTTAAGGAACACAGAAGAAAGCAAACTGTGGATATTGAGCCCTAATCCTAGTGCTGAAGATATAGTCACATGGTGTTACAAAGTCTTAAAAACTGCTGGATAATGACAATCTCAAGTTTTCTTTTTATTTTTGTCAGGTTTTCACACTTAACTGCCCACAATGAATAGGGTTTCCTGAGTACCAAAGTAATTGGGTATCAAATGAACAACCTTAATTGTTGCTAATAACTGAAAGGATAGCTTTTGGCCCTTCCAGCAATTTGTAATGAAGGAAGAAGAAACCTAAAACTCAGAATAACTTTTCAGCAATTTCTCAGTCAGACAGAATGGTTAAGAATGTATATCAATCCCTTCCTCCATTATTCATTAATGTCTATTTAGAGATCAGCATTTCTCCTTAAGCATTTTCCTTTGTCCTCACTGCTGATCAAAATTTGGAAGGTTTCAGAGGAAAGCGCCTTCAGGAAAAAAAAAAATAGAAAGAGAAAGCTTAGCAAGATCTCCCAATAGGAAATTACCTTTCACGTGTGTGACTCTGTTTAGATGTGAATGAGGGAAAAAAGCCTAAGAGGGGCTAGAGATGGCCAATAAGAGGAGCTTATGGTTGATGGGCAGATAGCAGAGCAAGAAGATATGTATTCATCAGCATCCTCCAACAACCTAGAGGAAAAACAAGCCCTTTGTCAGTGGTAGATCTGACACTTGACTTGGTGTATGGCTAAACACAGTGCAATGACCACAGAACTGGGGCAGTCAGCACTTAATACCCTGCAGCTGGGGAAACAGTAAATTGATACCCTTGGCTCTTGTGGGACTGAGTAACGTTGCTGTAACTGTTGTACTTCCAGTGGAGCTCAGCAATAACAAAGAAAGGGTGTTCAAGACCATTTCCTGTCATCCAGCAGAACCAGGACCTCCTCTCCTCTCCTCTCCTCTCCCTCTCCCTCTCCCTCTCCCTCTCCCTCTCCCTCTCCCTCTCCTCTTCTCTTTCTCTTTCTCTTTCTCTTTCTCTTTCTCTTTCTCTTTCTCTTTCTCTTTCTCTTTCTCTTTTCCTTCATGTTAAATATCTTTGCGGTAACTTTTTTGGGAGTGCAATTGCACACTGATCAGTCACACTCCATAAACTGTCCTTGACAAAATTATGAAGTATAAATCAAAGAAATGGTAAATCTAACTCTGTGCATGTCTGCATGTTTGTTAACATATAAAGTGTCTGATCAGTGTGAGTTTTCCAGTGAAAATAAAATTATAAGAAAATTGCTGTCTCTTGATCAGCTATGGATCTGCATAACAGGTTTTTATCATATTATTTTAATTCATTTCAGATTTATTGAAAGTTTCATTTCTATAAAATCAGCCTTTAGTTACAACTAGGGTCTTTTTTACATCAAGTAAGCTTAACATTTTATTTCTCAATAAAAAGATCAAAAATGTTCTGCTCCAGAAATATTGAAGCATATGTTGTCTAAATGTTTCTAAACCCCCTGAAAGTTAAGTCCTTCTCCAAAGGATTTTAACTGTTACAGCAAGTATAAAAAAATCAGAATTAGGAAAAGTGAATTAAGTCCAACCAATTTTCAGGGTTGGTTTCCTTATTTTTTTATAAGTTCAGCTTACTGTTACCCTGTAATAAATCAGTTATTTTGCAAGAGTGCAAAGAAAACGTAAAGTGGCTGTAAAAGGCTGACATTTTCAGAAAATGTAAAGTGGCTGTAAAAGGCTGACATTTTCATGCCTTTTATGCTCACTTTCTACTGTCTTCAAGTAAGTTTAAGACCCTTGGTGTTCCACCTTTATCCAACTTTCTGCTTTCTGTTATTTATTAACACAGTTTTGTGTCTTTTAACCTAAACTGTCCTTTAAGAAAACTTAATTTCCATTTCAAAGGCTTTATGAGAAGTTTTCAGGCAGCAGAAATCTTGTTCAATTTAAGACAATTGCTGCAAGATTTTGAGATGTAGGATATGCTGGAAGGGAAAATTATGTCATATACTGAAAAATATCTGTTGTTTTTTAAAACTTATTTTCTGTAAAGCAGTTTGTAACAAAAAATTTTTGAGTGAGGTTTACCTGAATTATCCTGTGTAGACTTGATTCAAGGAGCTAGAGCAGTACTGGGAGCTGTTCATTAGAAAAATTGTAATAATGCATAGCTCTCCATACTTTCAGCAGACTTTTTTTTTTTATAGATTCCTTGGCTAAACACTCATGATACAAGATATTATACTTTTCAGGACATTAAGGGGATTTTAAGATAGCTATTTCAGATTAATTATAGGGAGCAGGATTTCACATGCAGACATTCATTATTTTCCAGTTGGCCATCATCAAAAGCCTTAAACCACCCACACCTCCTTTTTTTCACTGTTTCATCGGGTCCCCTTCTATCAGGGAGAGGGATCAGTCCTTTTCCTGGGACAAAACCGCCAGCATATTCGGGATTTTGGATGCATGTTCAGTCTACACACCCTTTGGGAAAAGACTATCCCTTAACACAGGTCAAAGATTATTATTCCTAGTAGGGTGGGAATAATTGACCATGTTCAAAATCTTGTTTCCCTGTGGCAATGTCATATGACTAAATCAGGCAAACAAACCCAACACAGGATTATTCCCAGATTTCTTATCTCACATGAGCTGATAGAGTACAATGATCCTGCATTTTAAGTTTCTTGGGTGCTGTGCAGGGTCTTGTCATCACAAACTGTGAGTGTTTGACAGGCCAGAGTGGGGACAAAGTAAGAAAGGGGAATAAAGTTTGCAATTTTTTTTAGGTTTCCAGAAATATCTTTTCTGGGAAAAGGTGTATTTCATACATCTTTCTGAAGCACCTAATTTAACCACACCACTGTGCAAAAAATAAAGGAGACAAAAAGTAATTTGAAAACCAAATAACTCTTCAAGCCAAAAGAAGGAGAGAGAGGCAGTGTGTGCGAGCCTGCATATTGTGCCTGTGTGAGTTGTGCTTAAAATATCGACTTTTTGATTTTAGAAAATGAGTTTGGAAGAATACTTGATGATTATTGATTTTTGGTATGATTTTAAGATCGATGAAAGTATATTTGTCACATGCTTCTGATGCATGTTTCACAGAATAATTTTGCAGTCTTTGACATAAGAGGCAATCAAATTTATATTCTAAGCCTGATAAACACTTCTGCCCTCTCTCTTCCAAATACCATCCTTTCTTTGTGACTTTATTTTCAATTTGACAGCTTGAAATGGTTGGTGGAATGCATCAGTGACAGAAAATGAGTGTCATCCAAAGTTAGTTTTTATATTTTTGATCATTTTCAAAGATGATTTTCCAACTTAATAAATTTGAAAGTCCTGAAAAACAGGCCGATTTGTTTCACATTGACAATAAATGTGATATTTTACAATAACAAAAATACTAGGAAAAGAATACACAGTTGTATGTAAGTTTGGGTTCTGAATCATACTAAAGTGATGGAGTTTAGGTGCTTAAATCAGTGTGATACTTTTTTCCACTTTGAATCTATATTTCCATTAACTTCCTCAAAGAAGTAAAATGCCTTAGATTTTTAAAATCATCACACATTTAAAAAGAGGTGCAACTCTATCAAAAATGATACCTTTAATAGGGAATGATTGAGAAAATTCTTATATTGCTACATTATTTTAAGTACTGGCATTGTTACAGTGTGAAACCTGGGAATATACTACAGAGAATCTGAAGAACTCTGAAATTGTGAGACACGCCCAAGCCATGATTCTTAGGTTGACCTTTGCAATACTCAGTCAATTCCCAATCTTCTGTTCCCAGAATATTTTTTTCCCCTAAAGCTGGAAAGTACTTATTTAGATACTTTATGAAATTTTAGTCAGAGGCATGAAGGTGGGCACATTTTTACAGTGTCTATGTTGCACTAACACAACAAACTAGAAGGCAAAGTTACAACTTCACTGTTCTCTGTTCCTTTCACTGTTGAATGGATCATTTACTGAAAGCCAAACATGAGCTACTCATTTCACTTGGAGCAAATAGATAATATTAATGGCCTCTTAATATGCAGGTGAAGATAAAATGTGCAAACTGAGAACCCAAGGGACAATGAATATATAAAAGTAGTTCAGGAAAAAATAACTAAGAAAAAAAAGTTTATTTCCCAGAGGCTTAAATTGATTATGCGAAAAGTGTGAAAAATCTGGAAACAGAAACAGAAAGTTAGGGATATGTTTCATAGCAGCAAATAAAATATAGATGTAGTTACACATTGGAAGCGGAAAGAAAAATGTGTTCTACAGTCAATTCAGACCAACACAAAAACATAACACAAACTTTGATGGACTTTATGTTGGATATATAATGCAGAGCTACAGAGAGGATAGAAAGAGATCTAAAACCAAAACAATTTCATATTTCCCTCTGATAAGAATTATCTTTTCCAGAGTTGCAACTGTACCCTATCTAGTTTATAAAGGAGTTATAAAAAGCCATGATTTCTTTATTAATTCTACTGTATGTAGTTACAATTTTCTAATTTTTCATCGCATAAGCCAATATGAAACAATATGATTTTAAGTAATACCTTAGAAAGTGACACTATTTCACTTATTGCCAATTTTCATTGCCTATAAAAAATAGAATTGAAAGAATTGTAAATTGAACCATTGTATATGGGGGAAATTGTATCAGTCCCTGAGTTTGTAAGTCAATAATTTCTGGGTGTTACAGTCCATCACAAGTTTAAAAGACTGAGAACCTTGAAACAGATCACTGTGTGTATGATACTAAAATATTATTCCAAATATTCTCTATAAAAAATGTTTATATTCTTTTTTGCTTTATTTACTTGGCATGAAAAAGAAAGCTGCAGCCTAAATGGTTAACCCTAGAAAATACTCAACTGCATTTGATAACTGAAGTACTACCTATTAAACTGTTCTGAACTAGTAACCAGGACAGATGAAACTTCAGACAAATGTCTGGACTTTCTGCTTTTTAAGGCTTTCTAGGATAAAATTTTCCCAATTCCTTTAACTGAGGTAATAAATATCTAAACCATCCAGACAGAGAGGGACACACTCAGAACATACTACGTTGATGTCATGGCTTCAGAGGAAGTTAGGTCTGCATGTACTCATTGCCAGCTTCTCAAGCTCTCCAAGGAGGTTAGAGGATCTGTGCAAAATATCTAAGAAAGAGTTCTTTACATTTGAGTAGTCTTGTTGCTCTGAAAGCTATTGGACAATCCATACCCTAAGGCAAACATGCAGAAACTCAAAATGTTTTGGTCTTGGCACAAGTTATTTGCTATTTGTTTTCTTGACTCCTGTATTCTTAATCAGCACTCTGCCCTCAGAAACCTGTTACTGGATTTCACCAAGGGCTTAATTATAAGTGTAACTTTTCTCTCTTCTGTCTTCAGACTCATTCCTTTCAGATTTAGTGCACTTCTCCACATTAAAACATGTAAATAACCCTGCAGGTGTATTATTAGTTTATTCCTAACAATTATGCATTTACATCAGCTTCCCAAGAAACCCAAATTAATAAAATGACCTAGCAGCCATCCCAGCTTCTAGTCCCTATTTATTATTTAAGCTATCAATGAAAGAAAATGCATGTATTTTTCCCTTACCTGGTGTGAATGGAAAGCTGCCAGTTTGTTTATTTTCAGACACTCACACTGAAAGCTATTAGAATATAAAGAATCACAGTTTTACATATAATTTACATAAATATGTGACTACTTTTAAAGGTATTTGTTTTCAATAAAATTTAGGTTTTTTATTTATTTGTCATTGTTTTAATTTAAAGAAAAATAATAATAAAATTGTTATTAAAAGAGCCCAGAGACAGGAAACATTTGAAGCCTTTAATCATGCTCTGATCGAATTAAATTCTGCTGTTGCCCTGAACAAAACTCTCAAATCTCTTTGTAAGAAAGCAACTATTTAAATATTTCATTGCAAATTGACTTTACTGTAATTGTGCCTGCTGAAGCTCCCCCTTCTGGAATCAAGTGTCCATGCGGGAATTTCGGCTTCAATCAAAAACCACTCAGAGCACAGTTTAGAGCACGACCCAGGCTGACCTTGCAGGCTTAAAAGCACCAGGTGAGGAGAATGGCCATTTGTTTTTTATCATATTTACTTAAAAATCAGTCTCCCTGCTTCTGTTACATGACTGGTTTGCAAGTTTTACACATTTACTGACTTTGGCAGTATCAAAATACGATTATTTGCAGGAGGTATAAAGTCAGGTCTGCAGTGCAGGGGCCACAACACCCACTGATGTCAGGAGAGAGCTGGTGTAGTGATACCAGACAGACTTTAATTTAATTGTGCAAATGTTTTCTTGTCACATTGCTACTCTCTGAAAAAAAAAAAAATTAATCTCCGCTGCCCACTGCTGTTTTAAATCTTTGCTTCTTTTTTGTCTCTAACCTTTTTTTTTAAATATCCTTTGCTCTTTTCACACTTCAAGTTCTTAATTTCCAACCCAAAGAGGTTTAAATCCCATTTTTGGCCCTCATTCCCTGAACAGTGTCTAAATAGTAAATGCCAACAGCAACATGCCATCACTGGGCTTCAAAGCTGATATTCCAATCAGCTAAATAGAAACAGGGAAGGTCACATCTCATTAATTACTTCAAGGTGCATGAACAGTCAGGCAAATATTTTTGCATCCACCACTATTTGAAAATGCCACTCCAACCACATTAACTTGTTATCCAGTCTGTGAAAACACACATTTTCAAGACCTTTAATCTTTTCCTAAACTGAAGGCTGAGGAGCTAAGCATTTTCAGCCTTGCCACATACAATTCCCTGTTGTTCCATGACTTCATGTGATTCCTGCCACTGGCCCACCCATATCCCGGCAATGGCCAAGACACAACTCTCAGTGGGCTGAGGTGCTTAATGAGATAAGGTCAACCATGAGCTGGCAGCAGGGTAACTAATGTGGGTAATTAGGAGGAAGGATCATATCCTAGGATGCAAATAAGATAGATTACAATTTACTGAGAGAAGTGAGATATCTGCCTGTGTGTGAGACCACTGGCACTAGAAGAAATTGAAAAACTGCCAGGAGCTCCTTTATAACAAGAGAGAAGCAGTGGACATTTATATTTGATACTCTCCATGTTACCTTCTCATTAGCAAAATAGAGGCACATGCACTGTATGGAATGAAATTAAAATTTGCACCAAAATATCCAGGTTATCCTGCTTGAAGAGCAGCTATAAATTCACTTTGAAATAGAAAAATATATTGAGTGAGGCTGTGCAGGTTTTGTCCCTCAAAAATGTGACAGCCTAATGCAAATCAATGGTTTCCTTAATATTTTGTCATATTTTCAGGTGATGTTAACATGATAGTGCTTTGGAGGGAAAGATTAGATTTCAAAATGTCGATGACAAGTAGAGGAAAAATAAAGAGCGTTAGGGAGGAACTGTATGAACAGGTGCATAAGACAACAAATAGGGCATTGGTAATCAGCTGTGGAAATAAAGAGTAAAACAAAATTGTTAGCAACTGAACAGTTAATAATAGTTAATAATAGAAATAGAATAGATAATAGGAAAGAATAGAAGGCTACAGGGAATCTTGACTGGAATTTGTTCCAAAAGTATTAGTTTGTGGCAAAAATGCAGACATTGTTTGAGAATGTGACAAGCTAGTAAAAGTACAAAACAGTACTGTTTGGAGTTTGCAAACTCCAGATGGAATGCTGAGCAGAGTACTGGGTATTTATGTCAAGCAAAATATTGGACAAGGCAGACAAACAAAAACAATCATAAATTAAAAATCAGAACTATTTTGAAAGGAAATATTGAATGACCCAGCTTATCTTAAGCCAAGAGGAAGGCTTATGAGGTGAATAAAAAAGGGAGGAGGGAAGCATATATGCATATTTATGTACACTTATATTTATTTATTTATATATGAGCATACTTGTGTATATATGTGCAGATACAGGACACTTCAAAGAGAAATGAAAAATACATCTGTCTTCACAGCCCAAAGGACCAAAAGTCATGCACAGGAAAAAAATGAAGTAATAAGTAAAGTAAAAAAATTCTCATGCTGTTAATATAAAAAATAGACTGTCTGGTGATATTATTAAGTCTCCATTAGTGGCCATTTAAAAAAAAAAAAAAGTAGGGCAAACATGTGCCAGATTGACATAGGCTTAATCATTTAAGTCTTGGGGAGGAAATTAAATTGAGTTTCTTAAGGCTCCCACTTCTATTGAGCATAGAAACCTCCCTATGCCTGCAGTTAGATGTGCCCTCTATTTTTCTATTGCTACCAGATGTGTGGCTGTTCCTATGCAATTTTTTTTCTGAAGCAATATTAATCACTTTTTAGGATTAAATTTTCATTTCAGAAATGAAAAATTATTGGTTTGCTGTTATCTGAAAATTAACAAAAAAAAACCCCAACAAAATATGTATTGTTAGAGTGTCCTGCACGTCTCTCCATCAAAAATATTTCAAAAATTATTTGGAATACAAAAATTAACAGGTTAAGAAATAAAAGAAATTCTTTGTAGAAAATACAATTCAGTTTATCAAATCTAAAGTTAAGTTTTGAGCCTTAAAAAGGTCTTCAATACAAATTATACTGGTAAGTAAGTTAACAAATTTTTAATACACTATATACACTACAAAAGAGGGAGTGAGAACAAGGTGAAAAGATATTACATTTCTACAAGTATGATTATGTAGGTTTAAAGTTTAGATACTTCAAGATGGAAAGTTGCAGAATTCTGGTTGTCATCTGATTCTTCAGCAGTTGATAAAATCAGGAATTTTTCCATATTTTGCTTCATCTCCTACATATTTTTTCTCCTTTCTGCTTCTTACTTTTAGCTGTAAATTTAATATTTCTGAGACTTTAGTCTCATCTCAAATTCAGTTGACATTTCAACTGATACTGTGATTTCCAACTGACAGCTGGACTTTTCATTAAATGTTTCTGCAAAGAGACAAAAATATACGCACAATGGAACAGGTTCCTGAAGTGTCCTTCCACTAAAAAGGGCAGCTAAAAACACATCTGGCCTCTCAAGATTTCAATTGAAAAAATTTTTACATTCTACCTATATTATTTTGTGACATAAAATAGATAATATAATGAAATTCAGACAGTCACAAAATTAGAATGCAATTACTTATATTTATTTAAAGGTTGAGAATAGAATACATCAGCTTTTGCATAGATCAAGTTTAATGAACCTTTTCAGTGAAAGATGTTTGTGCATACCACGTTGTTTTTCATGCAATCCTTTGCACTGATTAAGAAGATATTCTTCTTCCCTCTGTAGTCTGGTGTCTCTGTCATCCAATGAGGCTTAGCACAGGTTTACATTTTTTTCATGGATGGATTCATGTGAGTTAGTAGAGATTAAGCATTTTCTTTTAGATGTCTTCTCCAGAGGAGAGAAAAGGGAACGCTGTTGGGTGTATTCATCTGACTTTTGTTTCCCCAATTAGGGAACTTTTACATCACCTGAACACTACATCTCTGATTCTTTTGAATTCCCATTGGCTGTGAATATCTTAAGGAGATGATCTCACTCCAGAAGCAAAGCATTTTGCCATTTATTTGGGAGAAAGGTTCTCTCAGATGCCACTAGCAGATGCAGATCTAAAATTTACAACGTGTAAATTACAGTGGAAGAACTGTCACTAATTTTTTTTTCACTATTATGAAATTCTTTTCTTTAGTCATGGAAATGCTGACAACTAAAGCTTCAAAAATACAAAAATGGATAATGGAAGCTGGAAGCTGATCTCCTGCTTTCACTGCTATTTATCAAATACTCCTCCTTCCCATTTCAAACCAAAATCCAGAGCTTTCATGTCTCATGCATTAAAATAAATAAAATAACATTGAAGAGGAGACAATTTTACACAGCATTTTGAAATAAAATTTTAAAGTGAAAGCAAGAAGAGAAAAAAGTATTCCTTTGGTGCTATAAAGCAAAAAGTTTTCTAATTTCATAAGTTATGTTAAAATTAGTCCACCTTTTACTTTTCTTTTCTTGTGATTGTAATCCGGAGATCTTGATGTGCCACTGTTACTTGTGAGCCTTAGGGAACCAAAAGGAGGGTCAAGCAAGTGAATTTTTCCATGCAAAGTCACATAAGAGCCAAAATTAAAATATCAAAATTAGAAATTCAGTTGCAAATATATTAGCTAATAAAATGTTCAAGGTCTATTTCCTGTCTCTAAGCAGGAGCTCCAGGAACAGAGCATATCCCCACAGCTAAGCTGTCTTATCAGCCAGTCTCTATGACCTGTGTGGAAAGATCCACAGGCCATGCTATTTCCTGGACAGTGGTCAAACACTGCCAGTGTTTGTTGGTGTGTAGCAGAAAGTGATCCAAGGAGCATGCCATGTTTTTAAGCAGAACTGATGTTCCCAAGATAGCACTGAAATGCCTGGACAATTTATTGACATAGTCAAAGCCCTTGCGTCCTGTGGTGCAGCATTTGACATTAGGTTACCTCATCTCAAAAGTAAACCTATGAAGTAATGTAAATACTTAGTTCATACATCAGAGTTCTACTCTGCAAATAGAATTTACAGTTATACAAGTATTACCTGAATTTAGATATTTCTCCATCTCAAGAAAAGATTCTCAACCTGACTTTTATTTTGGACATAATGAAATAGATGAGAATCTTTTCACTGGATGTTTCTTGCATTCTAATCCTAGAAATCAAAAGTAGCAATGTGTCAGGATTTGCTTGGTTTTTTTATAGAAAGAATGTTTTTTATTACTTCTGAAAAAAGAAATTAACAAATAAATACAAAACAGTGCAGCTTTATGTGAGCTTTTTTCAATATGCAGTAAATCTGGTTCACAATAATTACTATCATATTTGATTTTAATTTATGTTCAATTGCAGAAATCACAAAAAAATCCCCCAAATTAGATAATGAAGCACATTTTCTAGCATCTTTTAAGATGACTTAATTCTTTGAGCAAATTTCTCAGGAAGAAGAATGTGCCACTTATTGAGCAGGGGGATTGTTCATCCTCAGATTTCCTCAGACTTTTGTAATTTACACTAAAGAAGTCTTACTGGAGTGTTTGTTTGGTGACCAACACCCCTGTGAAGATTGTTACAGAGGCAGCAACCTTTGAACTTGAGTTGGTTGATGAACTTGTAAAAACAGCTTGATCTCCTCCACCTCATTTTCCCCATTAATCTTTTTCCTTTTTTTTTTTTTTTGTTATTCTTCTGCCTTGTGATGTCTTTTTCTTCTGTGTGTTGTTGAGTTTGTATTTTTTTTCTTAGACTAATTTTATACATGGTTGTTGGCAAGGGAGACAAGAGAGAGACCACATAAAGCATGGGAGGATGGAGCAACAGCAATGCTGTGTGGGGTGACTGCTTTGAGTTGAATTGACTTTTTTACCAGTCACAGTTTTCAGTTCACTGGTCCACTAAAGAAAAACGTTCTACAACATTATTGAATTTTGGTTCAACAGAACCAAAATCTGAAGAGTAACATTGAAAACAGAACCACCATGGAAAACTATAATTTTGCAGGAACCAGTAAGAAAGCTCTACATGGGAGATGATGGCCTGAACAAGAACTTTTGGACTGGGGGAACGTGAAACAAAATATCAGACTTAGAAATATTAACACAAAATGCATGTCAGTACCAAATTTGCTAGTAAATACATAACAGTAATACTATCCTGGCAAGCATAACCAGCCAACACAGACCAGAACTTTGCTTCACTTCATAGTCACTTCGGCTGTTTTATTCATCTTATGAATATATGAACTGTACGGTTTTGTGAAGTGTGCAGTTTTTTTCCCACATATTTTGTGATAATTTGGCTGGCAAAACCTACAAGCATGGATCATGGATAAAAGAGAGACAGGAGACCAAACAGTGCTGCTGTTGTAGGTACCAGCTGCTGAGTGATAGTGTTGATGTCAATAAGAACAGGAAACTGCTATAGCAGAAGAACATAGATTTAGAAATGAAATCCATACAATTAAATCCATGCAATATTGAACAGCAGATGAGACACAAGAAGCCAAAAATGTGAACTACAAATATTGGGATAAAAATGGGAAGTCCTTTTTAACATTAGCATTACTTGAGATTACCCTGCCCCCCATCCCCAAAAAACCCAAAAAACCTGGCAATGTGTAGGATGTTTGGAGAATGTAATTCATAATGAAGAAAGTAGTCTGCAGAAGCAAATAATAAAGAAATGTTTATAGATATTCAGCGAAAAGACAAATAAATTAAAAATATGGACAGGACATCCAGTGTAAGAAAAGACTAAGCAAGATTGTTGAAAACCAGCAGGGAGGACAAAGTGAAAAAAGGAGTATGAGTTGCAAGATGCCATTAGAGGCATTTCAGACAGCAGCATCAGTGCATGAAAATGACAGGAACTGGTTTGGAAGCAGTCCAGATCAATTTGGCAAAAAAATATTTTAAGACAACAGCTATAATCAGAATGTTAAGTGAGCTTACAACTAAAATGCAGGGCATTCCTAGGGCACCCTAAAAGGGGAAAACTCAGGGGAAAACTATTTGAATGCTAAAGGCCAAAAAACAGAAAGAAGGTCCAAATGAGCAGGATGTGCTTTAAGACTGAACTCTGCAAGAGGAGAGAACTGAAGAGGACATAGGAAAAATTAAATATACCTTTCTAACTTAGTGTAAGCACAGAAGATTATAAACTGATTTACATTAATAATTGCTCTGTAATGTGAATGATTCATGAAGTTAAAAAGTCCTTTTTCAGCATACTGGAAGAAAAGAAGTTCTGGCATTACAGTGCAGTATGAGGGGTACCAAGCTGTTTCCAGGACAGAGATTAAAGAAACTGTTGTGTGACTGTAAGTTGACCTCCTCTGAGACAGCGCTAATTTAAGGTACCCAATGATTGCTTATTAATAAATGTATGTTCTTTTCTTTTCATCTGGGTAAGCTTATTTTTTTCTATTTGAATATCATCACTGTTTCTAGACAAAATATGCTATGCCTATTAACAAAAATTGCACACTGTCTTTAAGGGAGGAGAACCATTTTCACTGTGATTTGCCTACTTCTATTTGAATTTCTCTAAGTTATTTCAATAGCTTTAATGAAATTAGTCAAAAGCTCTTTCTGCTGCATTGCTTGGAGGGAAATGTAGGAACAGAGAAGGAAGCAGAGAGGCCCTGAGAGCAGCAGGAATAGGAACAGAGCTTACATAGCAGGTTACAAGGCCCCAGGAGTGTCTCCTCATGAATGCAGCATGGCTGGCACTAAGCAGGTTGAGAGGCTGTCAGCTTGAAGGAGGGGTGAGCCCAGGGAGAGTCACTCAAGTTAAATGCTGGAGAAGCCATTAGCAGCAAAGCTCTTGAGTTTCTCCTGGCAGGAGTAAAGGAAGGATGGGAACTAATCCTTTCACAGATATCCTACAGTCAGGACTTGATTTCCCATAGATCTTTCACATTTAGCAGGCACTGTTCCCTTGGCTTATCCAGAAATATCCTGTCCCTCCTTATTTCCTCTGCTCACTTGCGTTCTTCTCTTGACCTACAACCCAGCACAAAATGTCTGTTTTGGAGCCATTTGAGATCACACTCCCTGAGATTTAGAGGAGGAAAAATATATTTGTTGAAATGAACTGTATTCCCCACCCCCAACCTCCGAAAAGAAAATACATGTGCTACATTTTGTTCAACAAATATCCTTGTGGATGTCATTAAAAGAGGATTTGACGGGAGAGAGGGGTAAACAGATATCCGGCTGAGAAATTTTTTTCTGAGACACATTTTCTAATCAGTTAGCCAGTACAGAAATATAAAGGTATTCATCTGCATTCACATTGCTGAAAAACACAGAGCACTGTTTTACTGTACTACACAGTGTTATGGGTCAGCTTCCAACTTCAAATACACACCTCCACATTTCTTGAAAATTTCCAACACAACCACAGAGCCATATGTTTAGAGATTCACAGAAATACTCAGCTGGAATTACAATATGGTCCTTAATGCCTCAAGTACGTCAAACAGACTCTTCATTGTGCTAAATGCCATCTGAAAATAATTCTGTGCTGAGGTAAGATTGCACGAGGATTTCCATATATTGGCATATGATGAATCTCACACCAAGGGTATGCTTATAGCACAAGTTTACCCTGTGCCCCTGTCTTCTGATTGCAAAATAATGAGTTTTCACAAGCAATTCTCTGATGCAGTGAGAGTGAAAACTCTGTGATCATTCATGTGAGTAATGGCTCACATGCATGAGGGTGAGGTTTACAAATTGGCTTATCTTCTCTCCGTTAATTTCTGCTCTGTTAGCAAGAGCTATAAGTGCAAAGCATCACCAGCTTAAAATACCTATATTGTCATCCTAAATACACTTGCAATCGTATAATTTCCTTCAGCAAATAGTCTGAAGGCTGCATAGCATTCTAGGTATGTGCAAAAATCTCATATTAACAGAAAATAAATAGGAATCGATAATTGCTAAGCTGGTCAAATGAGAAGGGTACATAACTCAGAAAGCTGTTTCAAGTAATGTCCAGTAATCAGTGTTCTGGGAAAGAGCATGAGAATTAGGCAAGCAGAGAGTGGCCATTTCCTGATACAGCATTTTAGCTTCTACCTAGACACAAAATAGTCTATTTTGTTTGTTCAATTACAAAACCAGAAGTCCTAATTAAAAATAATGATAGGGAAATATTTTCCTTTTTAGGGTTAGGGGTTTCTTTTTTATTTGGTTTTGGGTTTTTGTTGTTTGTTTGGTTTTTTTTTTTAATAAAGTATTTTACCAGAATATATAATTAACTAATTATATAGGTTTTACATTTGCTCTCAATGGAAGTGGAAAAATTTTCGTCTTTCGAAATTCTGTTTAATTTTCAAATCATTCTGACACAAACAGACATATTGACAATGAAATGGAAGAGTGTTATTCACTGTGCTTTGCTTACTGTCATTCAACTGGGAAAATGTATGCAACCCAGCAATGCTCTCCAACTCAGAGAGAAATCTCAAATTGGGCTGGAACAGGAAAAAAGGAAGAGGTGAGATTTCTAATGTAAATATAAAATCTCACCAGTCAGATGAAAACTTGAGAAAATTGCTAATAATTTTAATTTTGTTTCTGATAATTTAAGTCTTTTAACTAATGTAATAAATTTGCTAATGAATAAAAGAGCATGCATCTTAAAGGTTCTAATTTCCTTTCCAGCATATTATATAGAAGATGCCAATCACTACCAAAAAAACAAAAATCGTTCCAAAGGACCTGGTCTTCTCAAATGGGCTCTGATAGACCTTTCCATCACTCTTTTTAGTCTCTGGTCTCAATGAGGCTTAAGCAACAATAAATATGCATTTACAGGAATGAAGCTTCCACTATATCAAAAAAAACTAATGCCAGAAATCTCAGATCACATGAGGAGGCACCATGAGTTTAGAGAGATTATTGAATGGTTAGGAAAGGATTCTTTTGCCCAGGAAAGAAGATGTTCTCCAGTGTTCTCCAAATCTCCTTCACTGACTCAGCCATTCTGTTCTGCCAAAGGGACTCGGAGCAGTAATTAAGAACTTGGGGGTATTTTAGAAGTTTAACTTGTTTTCAGTGTGCCAAATGACTCAGAGTCAAATTTTGTTGCAGATGCCTGGCTACACATTCTTAGCTTGCCTAGCTTGGGGAACTTTTCCATGTTCTGTCACACTTGAGTATGATGTTACAAAAAGAGAACTGGACTTAACAACTAATACAGATGTTTAAAAGTGGAATGTGAAGGCACCATAGTCTATAGATAATGACAATGTTTTGTGGTTTAGCACCAGCCAGCAGCTGCATTCTGTGCAACCACTTGCTTTCCCCTTTCCCCACCTAGTGGGGGGAGAATCAGAAGAAAAGTTAAACTCATGGGTTTAGATAAGAACAGTTGAAATATTGAAACAAAGTCAAATATAAACTCTTAATTATAACATCATCATCGTGATGACAATGATGATGATGATGGTTATGATGACGATGATGATGATGATGATGATGATGATGATGAAGATGAAGATGATGAAGTATTAACCCAAGTCAGGAAAATGATGACACCATGTCCTCTTCAGCTTCTTGCGCAGCTCCTCACTGGCAAAGCATGAGATGCTGGAAAGTCTTTGATTTAGAGTAAGCAATACTTAGCAACAACTAAAATATCAGAGTATTATCATAACCTTATTTTCATATTAAATTCCAAACGTGGCACTGCACCTATTAGAAAGAAGAACAATTCTATTTTGGCCAAAACCTGGACAGAGTGTTTCTAGCACTCAGTTGCCAAATCAGAAGACATGCTGGATCAGAAGGAAGATCATACAGTTCATTAACAGAAAATACCCTCTCTTAACCCCCCTTCTGTGGGATTTAACCTGCCATATTTCCACCAAGTGCACTGAAAGGTTCACTAAGTGATTCTCCCAAGCAGAAACCAAAACCCATTGGGTAAGGGTTGCTGTAGGACAGCCACGATTCTCAGTAGCAGCTCTTATATGTGACGAGTCTTATGCAGCTTTCACAATTTTTAGACATCAGGAAAAAATTGTCAAGTTTAAATGTAAAGCTATATCAACATTTTTAGCATCTCCTAACAGATCTTTACTCAATTATAGTTCATCTTTTAGTGAAGGCACTATATTTCTACTTAATTATTTCAGGTTCTGGCAGACTTACAAGCAGAGGATACTTGTTCCAAGAAAACTGTATCAGCTCTTTTAGCAGTCAATATTTCAGGTGGTTCAGGTTTCACACAATTTTTCATCAACAGTTAATTATCAAAATGCTGTAAAGGACAGTAAGTATTACTTAAATTTAATGATCTTTCCGTCTAGAAAGATCATCTAAACAAAACATAATTCTGATTTCATGTAATGTAGGCTTCACCTCTGTATCCCATTATATTTGTGAGTGGCGGATGAATGACCAGAATATATGTATTTTGAGTAAAAGTCTAATTTTCTAGAAGCAAAAAGTTATGATTTTCATACTGTCATTAGTTCAGAAATAACATTCACAATAAATATTGATAGCATATTTTGTATAAGCATAGTTTAATACTAAGTACTGAGAATTACCTTTTATGTAGCTTTAGACTGACATTTTAGAAGTGGATACAAAATTACCAATTAAATAACAGGATATCTTTGGAAAGAGAAATATAATTTGTAAAATAAGGGCATAAGCATAGAAATAGGAAGGTATGGAGAAATTCCAGATAATTTAAAGAACCAGTTCCAGTTACATAATGACGACTAAAGAGCTGAGATAAATCTGCCTTAAAACAAAAAACTTTATTTCATTCCTCTGCAAGAGAATTCAGTTCAGAGGCAAGGTAATCTCCTTGCAGAATAGTCCTTCATTTGTGCATTGTTGCCCTCAGGCTTTTTCTCCAATCATCTTCCTTGAGATTCCCTATTTTGGGTTACTTCACTGGTGTACACCTACCCTCAGTCACAGCTTACAGAAATAAAAATATGAGAAATATAGAAATAGTACTTAAAAAGAGACTAAATAGTGATTGATAGAGTGTAAGATTGGATGCCGACAAGCTGTAAACTCAATTATTTCACAGATCTGACATTATGGAATCTTAGGAGAAAGCCAGTGATTCCCATTTCCCATTTTACATGGAGTTAATACCTCAGATAATTCCATGAGAAATAACTAGAGAGTGTGGTAGCGACTGTCAACTATTTCATTCCTCACTTTTTTACCCTGAATTTTCTATAAATACTACAGTTCCAATTTTTCGAAGAGTTTAAAGCAGAGAAAAGAAAATTCAAAAATTCACCAAGGTCTTCCTGATCTTTCTTTTTGAAGTTTTTTATTTTGCAATGTAACAAATAGGCAGAAAGCTGTCTGAGTCCAAGGTTTATGCTGCTATACACACAGCTGAAAGCCATTTTTGACTTGTGGGATGGACAGACAAAGGACTATTAAATACTTACGGTTTTTATCATACCACACTCAAAACCTCACACGACAGCTGGCTGTAGAAATGAACATTGTAGGTTCTGCCATAACAAAAACCACACTGGTTTCACTACCCTTGCTCTTGACAAGAAAGGCACTTTTTTCAAAGACAGTGAATGATGTACAAATATCTAATATTATAAAGAAATTTTAATTACATATAGCACATGACAGTTAAATTTTGTTTATCATCAAGTTCCCAGTTTCCTTTGACTTCTCAAGCAACTAGGTTGCCCATTATCTAAGTGAAATGATTCAGCCAAATCCCTAGTCATTCTCCAGTTTTCATATCTGGCTTACTAGTGTGGACACCTGGAAGTTAATTCTCTCACCTCAGCCAAACTGAGTGACTTTTTTCTGTAGTGTTTGGCTTATTTGCAGACAAGGCCTAGAAGTGGTTGTGATTTCAAACATCCTTGTAATATATTTCTTTTCTTGGGGGGAAAAGGGCAGCTGGGGTTTTTTTGTTTTTTGTTTTTTTTTTTTTTTTTTTTTGTTATTGTTGTTTTGTTGGTTTGGGTGTGGTTTTGGGTTTTTAATTATTTTTTCATTCTCATGTCACAATTCCTCTCACTGAATTTGGGCAGTTTTATCAATTCTGTCCTCTTTTAATTGTTTTTTTTTTCCCACTGTTACCTGCCCATGTTCAGTAGACAGTATTTTATCCCAGTGCATCAAAACACTGAAATTCATGAGTTTTGTCAGCTTATGAAATAGTATGCATCAGGAGCCTTTTACAAACGAACTCATATCTTGTTTGACAGATATCTCATTCACAGGTCTTGGCAGAATGTTTGTGCACTTCAAGCCAGATGCAGGCATCATTTTTTCCTGCCATGTGGTCCACTGTGATATGAATCCTACAGTTCCTGTTCCATTCTGAATCCATTCTGAATCCTACAGAGCCTGTTCCATTCTCAACATCTCTTGCTGCTGGAAAAGCCTAGAAATGGCACGAACAGTAGCATGACCAGAAGCCCTCAGTGTTGGCAATTTCCAAAAAACACTTTCTGAACTGTCTCCGTCTTCCAGCTCACCAGACCACCTCCCCTGCTGTTCCTTAGACTTGTCAGCATTATCTGCCCACCTCTCCACTCTCAGCACAGCTAATTGGCTGCCTTGTGCTTGTCCCAGCCAGAAGCAGGATTACTGCACGTGGAGGTGTGAAAACTGGTGACTTTTACCTGTGAGGATGATCCATCCAGGAGCTAGCTGTGGAGCCCAGACTTCATGGTTTTATACTACAACCAGAAGACTAATCTGCCAATTTTCACCTTCACAGTAAGTGTTTATGCATTTCATAGCTGTCTATGTGACAGATGCTGTGATTTCCCTGACTCCATCTGTTTCTGCTGCTGAGTTAGACGCCCACTAGTGATAAGAGGTGTCAGCTTTCTCATCAGAGAAGTTGTCTTTGCTGTAGTAGTATGCAGAAGTCAAATGGGATGAAATCATCTGAAAACTTTATTACTCTGATGTGCAGAGCAATTGTTCCAGACATGTAACTGCCTTTCCTGAAGGCAAAATTCAAAACTCATTCCTTCCTGCAGATCAGGCAAGTGGGTAGTAATGCATTTTTTTCTCCTGTAGCCTTACCATAGAAAGGAGCTGCATGTAATGTCATGTCAAGGTAATTGAGTTATTCATTGCAGATCAGATTATCTGATGAACTTCACCATTTTTTGCAAAATAAATTATTGAAGGATGCATTAGAAGAACAGATCTAATTTCAGGTACAAGTGTTTTATAAATTTTATTCTTTTTCTCTTTTTGAGGAGCTCACAGTATAATAACTCCATACTTCAAAGGTAAGAGTAGATCTATGACTCACATCTTAAACATCACGACTTAAAGTACATCTCTATACATCCAAGTGAGGCAAGGGACTCTGGTAAAGAAAGCAGTACCTAAACCACTTAAACCTGTCCAAATCTTTGGACAGCTTAAGCCTTCTGCAGGCCTTCTGTGTGCAAGACAATATTTTATTTTATAAATCATTAACATTCACATGGGATTAGATCCAGAAAAGCTCTGAGGCACAAAATCTTGCCTAATTGGCTCCTCTTCATAAGATGAAGAAGAATGTGTTTAAATAGGCAAGGTGTTACAACTAGTTGTGACAGAAACCATCATTTAGCTTAATAATTGTAAAAGAATCCCCCATACAGAAATGAATGGAAATTTTTCTGAAGGAGGTAGAAGTATGAGGCAAAGATTACAAATGTGGAAATGATTTGCATTCTGAATTAACAGCCCATGTTAAGAGTGTGCTTGTAGTTTGTTCAAGGAGGTTTAATCAGAAAAGCAAACTGAACTGTAAGCAAACTAACAAAGAATTTATTGCCAAGTTCTCTCTAAGAATCAAATCCTTCTGTTTATTAAACAGTTTGGTTTTTTTTAAAGAAAAAGGGGGAATCTACTTTTGAATGAAAAGAGGGATATCTGAAAGGTTGCATCTTGAGGAACAACTAATAAAAGAGGTGCAAAAAGGACCCCTGAATTGTTTTCAATTTACAAGGAAGATTATTCAGTCATGTCTTGCCCTAAAATTGAAGTTACATTAATTTATCACTTAGCTTGGGAACATCATGCAAATTCAGATATTTAATATTTCAGTTTTGGTTTGATTCAAATCAGACACTCTTTGGCAGTAAAAATTAATAGATTGAATGGTTTTTTTTATTTTACTGAGCCCATAGTAAAATTGTGCTGTAAAATTTTCAGTATTTAAAACAATTAAGATAATCAATATATTCTAAAATATATGAACTTTAAAGACCATTCATTCATTCATTCATCAAAAACAAGTTACAATATTTATTCAATGAAGTTTTACACTTTTAAAGTTTGACTCATTTTAAAGGAAGAATGAGAATGATAACAGGAATTAGCCTTTTTGTATATACTCACCTTTTAATTTCAGTCTAAAATGCAGGTCTTCTTAATGGAATTTTTGGTTGAACCTTATTTAAGAAGAAGAAAATATAAACTTTATTATCAAGGGGTAAATAATGCCCATTACAAGACCCTTTATTTGACAATAAGATAGACATTATTTCTTCATGTAAAAAATATAACTAAACTTTCAATTTGAGGTATTACAAAGTTTTCATACACACAAATAAAACTAATATTAAAGAATAAATTTGGTAAGTGAATGTTTATTTGGTTCAATGACTTTAAATGGAAAGATGTGACTAAAATATCATAAAATAATTTTAATTTTACTTTGTGGAATAAGACTTCTGATAGATATTTATTACAAAGTCATAAATTTCTGTCTACTATCTATCCTTTATTGCAAACCTGCAATGTGCCAGGAGCTAAAGATTCTGCACTTCCTTCGAAAATATTATAATTGATGGAGAAAAATGTAGACTTAAATATTAAGTGAAAGTACATTAAGCATCTAAGAGATGTTCAAAGTACGCAAACTGAAATACAGCAAATGCCATTTATGAAAGAAACAAAACATTTTCATTCTGCAGGTTACCAAACAAGAGAACAGGATGTACAGAGATGAGGTTTTGGACTTTGCATCCTTGTAGACACATGAGCTAAAATCCTCTTGCTACTTAAATACGTTTTTCACCTTTCAATCCCTATGGGTGTCGACAACTGGAGATTTTCTTGGGCAATTTTATGCTTATTTGTTTGTTGCAAGATTTATGATCTATTCCTTACTGTATCATGTCTTTTCTAAGCTTCTGATAATTTTCAGTTTTCTGGATCATGCCTAATTAAGGCCATTTGGGACATGGAAAAGATGATATTATTTTATATACCAGAGATGCCCATTTCCATACAGAAATAAAAAAAATGTTTCTGTTTTCTAAATCCCAACATTTTTTTATCAGAAAAAATACTCGGGTTTGCAAATACGTGATACCATTGACTGATGATCAGTTAAAAAATTAAATTATCTCCCAGAGTGTATTCTATAGAACTATGAGGACAATCATTCCACATGTTGCAGGTGCAGGTTATTCTTACTAAATTTAGTACCTTGTTCTCTTTCTTAATAAGTTTTTTCCTATTTTTCAAACATTTATGAATCTTGTCTTGGTCATTTTGAATTATACCCCTGCTCTCCAAAGTACTTGTACATTTTTCAGCTTGTTATCATTACATAGATGTACTCCCAATTATTATTAAAAAAGAAGTGGTATCAGACTCAGAACAGATACATACCCAACCTATATTCTTGAATTATCTGAGAGCAAATTACACAAAACTATACCTTCTTTTCTAGTATTCTGTCCATCCAATGTAAATAGTTTCATCTATACCATATTTAAGCTACTTTGACAGTGATTATGATGTCACCCAAAACTGTTTAACAACCAAGAAAAACTACATCTTTCACTTTTGTTTCTTCCCCAAGGAATAGCTGGAAATTGTATTGATTCAACATGATTGTTCTTAACAAATCTGTGTTGGCTGTTACTTACTGCCTTATTATCTTCTAAATGCTTACAAATAGATTCTTTGATTTTTATTCTAAAGCCTGAAGCTCAGTATATACATTTCATCTTACCACCTGAGATTAGTCACTACTAATCATGTAGTCACTACTACACGATCCAGTTTCATGATGATTCAGTTGTCCTTCCTTTGCTGAACATAACTATTAACTAGTCTGAAATAATTTCAGCTAATTCCCTAAAGGCAAAGTCAATTAAATCTCTAGTTTATCTAAGATATTAAAGATTTAAAATTTTTCCTAATATAAATTGAATTTTGACCCTTATCTGATTGGTGCCAATTGTAAGTCATATCCAAGAGTTTAACTTAAAAGAGAGTAGAGAGTACGAACGACAATGACATTTCTGATATTCTCAGTGGTGTTTTTCTTAGTAGCTTTCTAACCTGATGGCTAACTGATCAATTCCTCTTATGCTAATGTACTGATTCAAAGCATTTTTATCTTCCTTTAAGTTTCTGTTTAGCTGCAATTGGCAATTTCCAAGTGAATTTAAATTTTTCATTTAAAATTTTTCTCCTCCTTAATGAAATGCTTGGATTCTACAGTTCTGTGATGCTCCATTAAAATCACGCTAAAGATGTAGATTTAGACCATTGCATCATATTCTCTCATCTAACATTAGCTATTGAGAAATTCAGGCTACTCTAAGATATTTTCATATATTATTCCTGCAATAAATGATAAGAAGTAGGTTGAAATGAGGAGGTAATCTTATGACACATGCTGTCCTAAATTTGGTCTCTGAGATAGGAAGGATAAATTGTCCTTTGGAAATGCTCATCGCTGTTGCTAGTCACAAACTGTGCTCATCACACCCACCACATTGTTCTGAACTTCAGCAAATGTGATGGATCCAGATCCAGTGTTATTTCTGTGCTAGCTAAGTAACTCTGCTGAAATTATCCTATACTGCCTTAGAAATATTAGTTAACTTAGGTCATAATACCTCAGTGAAAGAAGGAAGTGAAGACTGAAGAACCCATCTGTTCTCTGTCATAAAACAATACTGCTCGGAAGTTTAGGACAATAAATATTTTACCTAACTAAATATGTAAACAGAATACAGAATTAGGAGAAAATGACCATAACTAAAATGATAAAGTATTGACAAAACCATAATTTTGATTTAAATCTGAACTACGTAGTTCTAAAGAATGTAATCTGTAATTTCTAATACAAAACTTCAAGGATTTTGTTTTCCTGTTGCTTCTTCAGTTAGGCAGTTCTAGCACTGCACAATCACTTGATGTGATTCTTTAAAAGAGTTTTTGCTTCAATGTTTGAATTTTCTGAGTTACTTGCCCAATTTCACTAGCAAAGTAGTTAGAAATTACCTGCTTTGGTGAACCTGTTTTCTCAGTACATACAAATTATACCACCAATATAAATATTTGTTATGCTGGAGTAATCTTCTGAGAACCTTTATGCCTCAAACATTGTTTTCCTTTTCAGAATAAAACAAAACAAAACAACTACAAAAACATAAAATTAAAAGACTATATATATTTTCCTACCATTTCTTAATGCTCACTGGTAAAGAAACATGGCACACAATTCCCTAAACAAGTAATTTAAAATATGTTTCAGAGTACAAAATCAACAGTGCCAAAGTATAGGACAACACACTTGCTACTGAGTGTTATGATGAAACTCTTGATCTGAAGACCTAGCTGTTGTGGTCATCATTCTCCTAGAACCTAAATTATTTATTAAAATATGCTACTTTTGTCTGTT
Source organism: Zonotrichia albicollis (assembly GCF_047830755.1). Taxonomy (NCBI): domain Eukaryota; kingdom Metazoa; phylum Chordata; class Aves; order Passeriformes; family Passerellidae; genus Zonotrichia; species Zonotrichia albicollis. Next base: position 113,517,160 of record NC_133821.1, on the reverse strand, counting down.
TCAGGTCAATACAACTGAAATTTGTATTGTCCTCAGGAAGATGGTGTGATCAAGGAATAGGAAAATCATCTTCATATAATCAGGATTTCACTCTGAACTGGGAGAAAGAGATAGAATTATTTGTACTGACAGCCTGGGGCACAATTAAGTGGGGTGGGTATCTTACATGATATGAAAAACAGTCTCAGTACTTCAATTACCCATTAGAGTTGATCCACTTGAAGTTCCTCTGGCTTCCCCCAGCCCTCACTCACGTGCACCCGTGTGTTTCTGCTGCTGCCATTTCCTGCAGGCATCAGGCAGAAGCAGAGGCATCGATCCCATGGTCACAGCACTCCTTGTTTGTATTCACTTCTGATGGTGTACCAGGACAAATCCCTGGTGAGCATCCCGAGCTACTGCATCTAAATGCTCATAGCTCATGAGTCACAACTGCCCATCTTTCATATCTGTAAAATGAGATTGTAAATTGCAAATTTCTGAGATGCTCTACAAGGCTTAATTGGCATTTTTGTGCTTTGAGATACTATAATTTATAGAAATATTCATTTGCATACCCTATGTGTTATTATATCAGTGAAGTTTCTTTTATTTACGTATGAGAATATTTTCTTACGGTTCTGGCACAAAATACATAGAAAACCACAAATAAAGTATAATAATCTTTTTTAAATATGAATTATAGTGGGTGTTCAGAACATCAAACGATGGCAGGATTTAGACTCTTCAGCTTAAAGCTGATAAACATATGTACAGATTTTTAGAAGGAGGCTTCATATTTCATAAAGAAATGCTTAGATCTCAAACCCAAACAAATGGAAAACATAGTTAACTGATCTGCATGATGTAATGGTGAATCTGGAATGGTGTGTGTCTGTCCACCCACTGTTGTACAGGCACTCAAGATACTAGTCATGAAACTATTTTTACCATCATGAGCTTGGTCTTGTAACCACCCACATTTGTCTTTTAGGTTCTCATCTGTCAACGATGTAATTCACACCTTCACTTATAGCCCTGACCTGAAGCCAAAAATAAGAAACTAACAATATTTTTTAAAATATCATTACTTCTCCTAAGATTTATTTTTCTCTCTATTTTTTTGAGAATATTTACATGAAATTATTCCTACAACAGCATTCGTTTAAAAAACCACAAGATCTCTGAGAACAAAAAAGTAATTACATTTAAAATATTCCTTAGGAAGTAAACAGAGTTTGAGCTGCAGACTGAGAAAAAGGAGAGCATTTTTATTCTTGTTTACAGCATGGTCACTTTGCACTGATTCTGCATGGGAACTCTTCAAGAATGAAAGTAGCTCCTTCACCCTAAAGAATGTCCATCTAATGTTCCATGCATCGTGACCATCAGGATCCTCCGTTCACTTGTCCAAATTAATTTGCTTTCCAGCTGATCCATTTTCAAAGTCTCTAGAGAGCCTTTTATGTTCTGTATGTTCAGACATCCTTTTCATAGTTGTCCACCTCTCTTTCAAGTGGATAAAATCCATTAGTTCATGGATAAAAAATTTTGTTAATATTTATACAAAGGTTTCATTAATTAGGATCGAGTTTTCTTGGAAAGAAGGCTATTTGACAACTGTTCTCTGATTATTGTCTTGAACTTTATTCTAATCTTCCTGTCCTCAACACTGATATTCCCAGATTATGATATCATAAAGAATAATTGAGATTATCCAAACTGGCCTTAAGACAGGCATCTTCTATGAATTAATTTTAGAACTAAAACAGCAGGTAGTAACTGTAGTCTAAAAAGTGCTAGCAGTCAGCAAGGCTAAATCAAGCTGTTTAAAGATGATTTTCAGACCATATATAGTATTTGCAGAAACATAAATCTATATATAGCAACCTACAGAAAAATACAAGAAACCTGTTATTTGGCTATAAAAGCTCAGTAACTTCTGAATCATGGTTAAAAAAAAAAAAAAAAGAAGCCTTGCTTTGAAAATTCAGTCATGCAGCATCTACTAGAAAATTGAGAAGTTCGTGCAGCAGTCAGTAACTCCATTGATTTATTATTCTGCCACTGTCACTGTTTAAAAGCTGTCTGCTTTCTAGTGTAAATGCACATGGTGTGCATTTGCTTCCAAGCATTTGTTAAAAGCCCTAATAATTCATATTTACGTTAAATGCATCAATCAGCTATGAACAAGTCCTTATAGCTCAAAGGAGTTAATTCAGGTGTTTCAACAGAGTATCTGCCATCTTCATTTCTGCTGAGTACACAGGTAGTTTGTGTAAAACTCTTACACTTACTAATTTTTCTTACTATGAAACATTGTTAAAGGATTGCAGATTCTTTTCAGCTTCTATGGAGACACAGTATTGTGACTGCTACAGACTCCTTCAAATAAGTACCTTGTGGAAGAAATTGCCTCTTGGATTAATCATGTGCACTGTGGGTTCATAGCCTTCAGAGCAGACTGAAGGCTCCTTTTCCCTTATTTTCATGTTAAATATATGGATATCAAGCATTGTACATCTTTTGACTCCCATCCAAGGTGGACAAATTCTGTGGTGAATCCAAGACACTATGATCACTTTCCACATCATGCAAGATGTCCTCTTGCTGCCCTTAGCTTGTGGTTGAGTGATATTTATGAGGAACAACTTTTAGCTGTATTGTTTGGGGAGGAAAGAGCTCAGTTGCCATCCTGCCACTGTCAGGCACGTCATAGCTTTAAGAGAGGACAGCAATATGTCAGGGAATTAATGCCTTTCTGATCGTACCTGTGCAGCCATTGAGGAGCTACATTTACTAATAGCAGCACAAGCACTTTGTCAATCACTGCACACAGACTCATCCACAAATCTTGATGGTTCCATGTCAACAACGCTCCTTCAGGAAGGACACATAAAGATTTGCTGTCACCACAAAGACGCTTTGCGGAGAGGTTCGTATGTGGCCCGAAGTTTAGAGTCCGACTAGCTGAGGGCGAAAGGCCGACGCCCCTCTGCAATTCCTGGCCAGCACCCTTCGGAGCCTGATGGCCTCGGGCTGTGCTGGCTGCGGACTGGCGTACCTCGCTAGTATATGAGAGGAACGGAGCTGACCATTTCCCGGGGGTTAAACATCGGTTTATTGACGGTGATGCCGCATCCAAACACCGGGAAACTATCCGGGAAAAGTTTTTTTTTTCATAGGGGGTGCAAACAGGATTATAAAGCAAGGGGGTGGGTACAGACAGAGCCAATCAGGAAAGGTGAGGGGATGAACTTCACAGAACTGACACTCCATGGAGACCAATAATTCAAAAGGTAAAGGAGGTGTCCTGGGACCCCCGCCAACCACCATCTCTAGAGAGGAGAAGGTTCTCGAAACCTGGGAGGAGGAAGGGAGTGATTGACTGGACAGGGAGGAAACAACTTTCACTTATAAGGGAAACCAGGGGAGGAGCAATTACATATCGGCAACTATGAATAGCAGTTGCTATAGCAACTTAGCTGACAGGCTAGCAGTGGCGGGAAGAACTGGGGGAACGAAACCATTTTACACATAATAGGGGAGAACAATACATAAATTGGGGGAATAACACAAGAAACTTAGCAACACACTACCACATCTCCCCGTTTTTTACCAAATAAAAATTAAAATGAAGAGAAAAGTCCAAATTAAGCTTAGAATGCAGGAACTCGCAGCTGGTCATGACGAGTGTCTTTGTCTTCTGAACATTGCAAGGGACAGTGGCACTCGGCGCAGTCAGTTTCCTCCGGACTAGCTTGCAAATTAGGAGGATGAAAATCAAAAGTGAGTTGGGGAAATGTACTAAAAGACAAAAGGTGAACAGTTAAACGCAAAATACTTAAACAGATGGTTCTGCCCCAAATAATAAATCCAGTTCGGGAGAAGAAGAAGAAATGGGGGAAGGAGGTTGGGATTAATAAACCAGAGGTAGTTCAGTGACGAGAGGGGTAGGAGCAGCAGTCTCAGCATTGGGGAGGAAGTAAACATCTGAGGAAACTGATGGTGTTTGGGAGGGTTTTCTCCGTCACCGCGAGCACGCCTGAACTTGTGACTCAGCTTCCTTCTGCATCCTCTGCTTCGGGATGAGGTGCTTGACTCATTTGGATGGTCTTTTTCCTCTGTCTTCTTCTTATCTTGCTTCCGCCTCCATTCCATGTAGTCTTGGCGCATGGGACACTGAGGCATCCAATGCCCCACCTTGCCACAGAGATGGCAGGGATGGGTTGCTGATGTCCTCCTGCCGGACTCAGAAGTAGAAGGACCGGCCACGGGGGAAGCTTCAGCCTCTATGAAGTCTTGCTCGGGGCATTCAGCAAAATGCACAGATGTTCTCTTAGGCCTTGGGGCCAGGGAGACTTGACGCACTACGACATCTATCATGGCTTCTACTGTGGGCTTAGGACTTCGAGGGAGAGTTTTTATAGCCTTGCGGCAGTCAGCGTTGGCATTGCTATAAGCCATCTGCTCAAGCATTTTTTCCCTGTCATCCTCTCCGAACGCTTGCGCTTCCACATATCTGTATAGACGTTCGATAAATTCCATGTATGGCTCTTGCGCTCCTTGCAAAACCTCAGCATCTTCCCATTGGGAGGTAACTACCTCTAACTTAAAGAAGGCCCGCTCAGCTGCCCGGGCCGTCTCTACTAGCTGGGATGGGAATAAGGCTTTAGCTTGATTTGCCCCTTCAGCCCACTGTCCTTCACCCAAAAGATGTTCTTGGGTAATTAACTGACCATCTGCGTCATGGGACAGTGTAAGGTTCCCCCAAAAACTTGGGAGTACTTCCACTATTTCCCTCCTCCATTCCCTCACCCAGACCCTAAATTCCATGGGTCTGAGCAGGCTAGAGAAGAGGGACCTTAAATCCGTCGGTACCAAATCTCCCTGAGCAAGGGTATTGTGTAGCAAACCCCGGAAGAATTCTGACTCCCGGGAGTAATCTTTCTGAGCTTTGCATAGCTCCTTTATTTGGACCTGTGCTAAAGGCACCCACTGTGCCCGTGCATTTCCCCTTTCTCTTATATGATATGTTACCGGGGCGGCTTCTAATAGGGGAGCTTGCTCCAGTTTCCGGCTTTCCCCCCCCCCCTCCTCTGAACACAAAGCGTGAGAGCTGGGGGGGGTGGCGTGGGAACCGAAACTGGAGGAGGTTGAGGCGGGGTTTGGCGCTGACGTAAGGCAAGGGAGTGGGCGCGGCAAAGTACCCTTCTCCGCCCCCCGGACGGCGTTCGGAGGCGGAGGGAAAAACGAAAATGGAGCGGGGGGGAAAGGAGTGGGGGGCTGAACCGGGGGAGGGGTTTGAGGAGGAGCTGAAGGTGGGGCGGAGTGCTGAGGAGTGAGCGGGACGGAGGGAGGGTATGAGAGAGGAGTAACTGGGCAAGGGGTGTGGTCAGGGTGAAGGAAGGGGTTGGTGCTTGGGAGGAACGGGTTAGCGGAAGAAAAAGCAGCTCTGGCGGCAGAGACCGCGTGGTCCCCGCCATCTTGGACGGTAAAGGAGATACTTTGTGGAATTTCCTTACTAAACCGAACAAACTTAGGGGTTGAAACTGGGGACTTGAGAACTGGGGTAGAGGGTGAGGATATAGGAGGAGCCTGACTAGGGCTCCTCGGACGGGGAGGCTGAGCAGGTCGAGAGGGAGCAGGGGCAGAATGGTTTCCCTGCTTTTTGTTGGCCTTTAAAATCCCTTTCGAGGGCTCCTGCCTGTGTGAAGAGGGAGAGGGCTGGGGGGTAAGGATACGGGAACCGGGAGAACTAGGGAACAAACTCGAAAAAGAAAGATCCTTTCTTGAACTCCCGGCTGGGCGCAGCGAAGTTAATACTTTGCTTGCCCAGTATGCCACGTTAGACAACCGGGATTCCCCAGCGTTAACCTGTTGGTCTAATTTGGCCACAACGGCTGCCCAAAAGCGCGGCTCTTTCGCAACTTCTGGGGAAACTTCAGGGAAATGTGAAAATACCCATCTAATCAACACTATCAACTCCTTCTTGGGGGCAGTAAAACCTCTTCCAAGTAACAAACCCTTAACTACAAAAAAAACTCCTTTTTGGGTTTTGCTCTGACCCACACCCATGATCGTGGGGGGTGTAGCGACCCCACCACGGCAAACCGCGCGGAAAAGCCGCCCTGCGCTGAAAGAGCCCGCCACAACCAGTCAACGCCGCGCCGAGAGCCCCGCTGCTGGGCCTGGCGTCACCGTGCCGGGGCACCGCGAGCGCGAAAGGCGGCAGACGGCAGTCCCCCTCGTAGAGCTCCCAGGGAAAATTAAAAGGGCAGGGGAGGAACCGAGTCCGGGGTTCACCTAATCAAAGAGCGTTGCAAACGAAAAGTTCAGGCGGATTAGTCCACTGACACCGGAGGAAGTCTGACGGCTAGTAGATTTAAAGTCCAGTCCGCGGGGTACGGTAAAGCCCCCGCGTGGGCGCCATCTGCGGAGAGGTTCGTATGTGGCCCGAAGTTTAGAGTCCGACTAGCTGAGGGCGAAAGGCCGACGCCCCTCTGCAATTCCTGGCCAGCACCCTTCGGAGCCTGATGGCCTCGGGCTGTGCTGGCTGCGGACTGGCGTACCTCGCTAGTATATGAGAGGAACGGAGCTGACCATTTCCCGGGGGTTAAACATCGGTTTATTGACGGTGATGCCGCATCCAAACACCGGGAAACTATCCGGGAAAAGTTTTTTTTTTCATAGGGGGTGCAAACAGGATTATAAAGCAAGGGGGTGGGTACAGACAGAGCCAATCAGGAAAGGTGAGGGGATGAACTTCACAGAACTGACACTCCATGGAGACCAATAATTCAAAAGGTAAAGGAGGTGTCCTGGGACCCCCGCCAACCACCATCTCTAGAGAGGAGAAGGTTCTCGAAACCTGGGAGGAGGAAGGGAGTGATTGACTGGACAGGGAGGAAACAACTTTCACTTATAAGGGAAACCAGGGGAGGAGCAATTACATATCGGCAACTATGAATAGCAGTTGCTATAGCAACTTAGCTGACAGGCTAGCAGTGGCGGGAAGAACTGGGGGAACGAAACCATTTTACACATAATAGGGGAGAACAATACATAAATTGGGGGAATAACACAAGAAACTTAGCAACACACTACCACAACGCTTTTGCATGAATTACAAGCTGTATGCTTACATAGCAGTCATTCACTGTTGTCAGGTGATTTGAGAAGTCTGTCCTTTAAGTCTGACATATGAAATATGGATACAGAAAGGAATAGCCCTAGAGAGAGAGTACAAAGAACAGGAATCACATGTGGTGGGAGACCTCTGGATGAGGGCTTTGGTGTTGGAGTCATGGATATATTAAAGATAAGGCAGTGTAGATGAAATTGATCTGTTGGGTTCAGTTCCTTAGTTGTCTCATATTTGGGGCATTTAAAAATAAGAAATAAGTTCAAAATCCCATCAGAAAAATTAACATTTCTACCTTTTACAGTCACACAACTGTCCACTTCAAACACTGCAAAATGACAAGAGACTGAAATGATTCTACTTTTTAAAAAGCTATACCTCACCTAGCACATTCATGTCTAAAAACAGTACAAGTGAGTTGCTGGTAAAACCTCATAAAAATATGCCTAAATAATATATTAAATAGACTACTTACTCTGTAAGAGAGTGCCCTAATAATATACAATTATCTACACATATATAGCTAGTTATTTTTATTTCCTCCAAGCCTATTTATTATCTCTCAGATTTCAAATACCTCACAGCTTCCCATGAAACCTTGCAGTCTCTCTGCAGCACGCTGTAGCCTGAATGCCTTTGGCCCTTTTTTCACATTTATTCTGCAGTTTCTAGGCTGCTGCTACTGAGATTTCAGCTGGAAAATGCTCTTCCTTCACTATTGCCTCCATGAGGGATTCAGCCTAAGATTTAGCTCACTGAGCTTTGACTAAGGTAACAACTGCTCTAACTTAATCAATACAGATCCTTCTGAAGTCCATGGGTAATGTAATCATTCTAATTAAGATATTAAGTCAGTTTGAACCTACTGGCAATGCCTATGTCTTTCTATAGAGATGAGAGAGGCACTGGGTGAGGAGGCTAAGACTACATGCGTATTAGTAAAAAAAGACAAGGACTTTTTTGTGGCCTGAGCCAAATCAGCAGGGCGTGGTTTTGAGTCCTCCATTCAGTAACATACAAACACTTGTCTGCCAAAGCAGGGGAGCTGCACCTACACTTTTATTGGAATGATACCTGCCCTAGGCTGTCCCCCAGCAGTGCACGAATATTGTCTGGGGGCTGGGCACATGAGCCTGAGATTAGCTCAGCTGGTTGGAGCATGATGCTAACAACGCCACGGTTGTGAGTTTGATCCCTGTATGTGCTGTTCATTTACAAGTTGGACTGGATGATCCTTGTGGGTTTCCTTCCAACCCAAACCCTTCTGTGATCCTGCAAGTGCATGCCAGTGGTAAGACCCATCTTCTGTAGTTTTCCAGTATAAGTGGTATAGTACAAATATCTAGCTTCTGTACAGCTAAAAATAAATCAAATTAATATACATTCTAGTCTTGAATGTATTCCATATTATTGTATTCCATACCAATTGTGGTAAAGGAAACATTTTTTTTAATGTGTAGAAAAAGGAATTATTGAAACATCACAACCAATTTACCCACTGTGCTAAAGACACCATTTACAGAACATTTATCCAAAAGCTACATATCTGAGTACTGTCTATACCAGAACAGCCTCTGCTACTGTAATTGTGCCAGTTATCAAACCTGGCTGTGCAATCATGCCAGATACCAAGATTGTCACTGGTGTCACGGTAACTTTTTAACACAGACCTAGATTTACTGACAGGCAAGAACTGAAAATAATTTCTACATCCTGGACAAAATTAAGAGAGTTCCTCTCATACATTAAACAGAAGTAGACTGTTTGAATCTGAATATGAATTCTTTTTTCAAAAATAAAAATAAATTCTAAGGTAGATTTGCATGTGAAGGACAAATGACATACACCAGAGTTTATTTATAGACTGTAATATAATAAATATTTTTATTATGTGATTGCAATTTTTCTCATACATACCTTCCCATTTCAATATTCTTTCATTCCCTCTTGACATGGCTATAGGTCTCTTTTCTGAAAAACTATTATGAAAATTATATTGTCTGATTAACAGCTGTGTAGCTTCCCAATAACCTAAGAGCTCATTCTGTAATCACAGAAATAGTCTTTCTGAGTGCAATGGGGCTATTTGCATGAATAAAGACTTGCAGCCTCAGTCCCTAAATTTGTATTTATAGTATCTTTAAGTATAATAAAATTAAATTACAAATGAGTCTCTGATTAAGTGTCCTTTCAAGTGCTATAAAATCTTACATTGAGCCAGAGCTCCCTACTGTTCCTGTGATAAATAAGTCTTCAGAAAGATAACACTGGAGGGTTTAGTAGGAGCTGGATCATGCGATCATCTTTATCTGAGTTTTTGACAGAAAACAACTTTTCCTGTTTACATATAATATGAAAAGGTATCCAGGAGCTTCAAGCCTCACTCTAGTTCCTTTTGCATTGCAACTACAGCTTCAGAAATGAGATCTGGAAAGATTTGAGGCAATCATTTCTTCTCTGGCACGAAATAGAGGACAGATGGCCAAGATACAAGTCCTTCAGAAACAACTCTTATCAGAACACCTTAGTTACAAATAGTTACAAAGAAATCAGGTGAGAATAGATAACTCCAATGAGATTTCGACACTGTTGTGAAAAGATCCCAACAGAAAAATAAGGTGGGCAGTGAAGACCATGAATCTCTGCTGGAAAGACTGATGTCACTAGCCAACTTGTTAAAGCTCAGGTACTCCTCAGTCATCTCTTTCTCTCCTATCAACCTTATCCTTTCAAATACCTCCGTGTTTCCTGCTCTGGAAAGAGTTACCCATATATCCCATATCTGAGACTGCATGTCTCTCATTTCTTTTGTCCCACTCCAAAAAGATTTTTCTTTTCCCTCTCACCTAGTAGATGTACAGAGATATGGTTTTCCCAGCCACACCCCTTTTGCCACCCAGCTTTTTGCCCTGGCCCCCAGCTGAAGCAGAATTTGGAGAGGAAGCACGCTACAAGACAAAAAGGAATGACATGTGTTTCACTCTCCTTACCCCCTGCCTTCTCCTGCTGGCTGAGTATCTGTCCCACATGCCCTGGACAGTTCCCAGCTGAGAAAACATTGGAAACATTGGTCAGTTGTTCAAGTGTGGTGTTTTTATGCGTGTGTGTGTGTGTGTGTGTGTGTGTGTTTAAAACCTTAAGCTATGGATCTGGTTGGATCTTATGTTCATGATCTATCATGCATTATGTATAGAAAGTTTACAAAATTAATGTGTAGGAGTCAAGTAGAAATCAAGCTAGAATCTTCTTCCCTTTCTCTTCAGACTTATACAGCCTTAAGAGTGCAATACTAGCCTGAAATCTATGACTGAGATTTCTTGAGCACCTCCTCCTCCTCCCTTTTCACTGACCTTGGCGTCTGCAGATCTGTTTCTCTCACACAGTCTCACTCCTCTCTTTGGCTGAGATTTGCTCTTCCACAGTAACTTTTCCCCTTCTTAAATAGGTTGTCCCAATGGTGCTACCACCATCTCTGAGGGCTCAGCCTTACCTGACAGCTTGCCCATCTTGGAGCCAGATGTCATCGGCTCTGTCAGACATAAGGAAAGCTTCTGTCATCTTCTCAGAGAAGCCACTCCTGCAGACCCCTACTACCAAAACTTTGCCAAATAAACAACTAGCACTGCTAGACAAATATATATATACATCTTAGAAAAAAATGTGTAAGTGAATGTTCATTGCTTGCTGAAGAAGTCCCACTGCCTCAGAAATTACTTCTGTGATAGAAGAGCTCTGAGATGTGAAGGGGCTTGTCCCTACAGCTACCAGAACCTAGAACTTTGTAATTTTTTAAGTGGAAAAGTAAAGCAGGGGAGATAAAAAAAAGAATTTTTTTGTGATTAAGTGCCTTGCACTCCCAAAATTCAAGTGAGGTAAAACCTAGAGTGAAAACTGCTCAACATTTCACCTTAAATTTTACCTTGACTCTCACCTCACTCCATCTTGGCACTGACATATAAGCACAAGTAGATTGAACTTGTTTGGATGAAGCAGCTATTTCCTGCCATTATTCACCTTGCTTCTTGCTGACGTGGCCACTTCCAGCTGGGAAGACTGGACCAGCTTGAAGGCTATTTCTTGAACAGCTTACCACTGCCACAGTAAGGCAAAAGGCCAGCTCTAAAATGATGCCATCCACGAGCTGCCTCACACAGAGCCAGCTGTCCTATCCATGGGGAATGCACCCCCGGGAAAAGGGAAAGAAGCACCAGGACAGCACAGTAACCTTAATTTAATCATCCTGAGAGTCAATATCCTTGGTCACCCTGAATATTCTTTGGACCTTTTCCTGTTATTACTTCATTTACATACTAAGCCATTTTCTATGTCCTGCTCTGAAACCCCCTGAACATGTAATTTCTCTAGTGTTTCCAGTTCCAAGCTTAGCAGAGACCACAAAATTTACTCTTTGTTAGCACCTCAAGCTAGACAGCAACTTGGCCGTAGAAAGGAACATTCAGTGTTTTATTCATCATTTAACACAGACATCTTTTAAACCATTCATAGTGCATTTTTATTAAACAAAAGGCACATTATTGGCTTAGAGCCATTTGACATAAATATTTCATGGTCAAGATCCAATAATGTAAAACATCCTGAAAAACATTAAAAGAATTATATAACAAGATTTGTATGTCACATCACATAAAACTGAGAAATTTAAGGTTGAATAATTGGAAATTATTGAACTATATGAACTGAATTTTGCTGAAATCTATAAAAATACAAGCAGAATATATAAGCAAAAGTTCTGATATCTATTCCAGATGTATCATTTTAGTCTGGTTTCTTGATGCAGTAAGGCTTGTGCTACTATGCTGTCTATCTTACAAATAACTTCTGAAGTCACTCCCCAGTTTCGACCAATTTAATAAAGAATTTAACTTTTTCAAAGTTCATATGATAATTGGAATCAGGATACAGAAAAGACCCCAAAATTATTGTCTCTCCTGAGAGAAAAGCAAATGCAATTTATATCTTTACCTCCTTTGAGAGGAATCAGACATCTGGTCATTCAGCAATTGTATATTGGCAAGAAATCATCAGAAAAAAACCCATAAAACTACCTAGAGCAAGTATTAATAAAACATCTAAATTATGTTGAGGAGCAGTGAAACAGTGTCTGTAGCAAAAAGAAAGGATAAAAGTTATGGAACAAAGCTCAAATGAAATAAAGCTATATTGTTTCCATTATTTGTTGAATATTCTTTTCCTTCAAAACTCTTTTTTTTTTTAATTCCCATCTTCATCTTTCATCTCTCTTTTTTCTTCTTTCTTTTTTTCTGTAAGGAGAAGGAGTCTGCTACTAAAGAACAACCATCAAATAAGATATGCAAGATAAGGAGCTTTTTTTTTTTTTGTGCATGTGTGTGTGTGTATGTGAATTTTGCTTCATTTTGTTTCATTTGCTAAATTTTGCTTCATTTGCATCTTTGCATTTCCATAACTCATTGCTATGACTTATGGAAAGTTCTTAAAACATTAAACTGCACAGTATTAAAGATGCAAACTAGACTGAAGTTCAAGATGACATGCATGGATGGAGCTACTGAAACGTGATTTTAACATGTTTGAATCTGTCATAGTTTATAGGATGAAAACACCAGGTTGACCAAGTTAAAATGTGAAATACCATGAAAATTAAGAAGGAATCAGCCTTTTCAGTATTGTGAGGATAAACACTGAAGGTGTTACATGTTTGGATACTCCCATGAATCACTAACAGCACTTTCTGCCTCTTTAGTGCAAGAGATATGCAATTGCTTTCAAGATTCAGCAGAAAATATTGGTTATTTACTAGGTTTTTATCCACTTTTAACAGTAGCTGACTTCCTTCACCTCCAGTCCTAGTGAAAGACCTCAACAGAAAAGGCAACAAAATGTGCTGAAAAGCAGACAGTCATTCACTACTGAATGATCTGATTTTCCTCACGGAATAAGATTCAAGGTAAAACCAATTCTGAAAGCTGCGCTGGGAAACAGTTCCAAGTAGTTACTACATGTATCTACACAGAGACAGAGAATATAAGAGAAATAATTAAGAGCACAATGGGATATGAATTTAAAACAGATCAACCTGCCACACAAACATTCAGTATAGACTTTTAAACTGTACCTCTCACATTAAATTCAGTCATGTCTGGGAATGTTTCCAGATGCTGGAACACAACTGTCTATGTGAATAAATACTTAAATGTTCCTTGGCACTAACCTGGCTAATGCCAACCAGCACAGTCCAGACCATGCCTGGAGATGAAGTTTGCACAGACTAGCTCGTTCCCAATAAATATCTTACACGCTATACCCTGAAGTGGAGCTGGGAGAGTTGGCTACCACAGAGGTGAGCAGCATCATGCCAGTTGGCATCAGCACCTAAAAGTGCTCTAATGCACGTATAATCCACTAGTACACACAGCATTTGTGAGAACTTTGAAAAATGTTGTCTGTAGTAGCCGCACCATCTTGAACAGGGAGTAACTGGTCCCTGGCAGAGAAATCATTATGTACATCCATAATAGGAATTAATGAAGAGCAAATATTATTTCCATACTTGATTCTTGCTCTGTGACTCTTCTGTGTATAGAGATCCCAAATAGTGATATCACTGTACACAGTTAAAAGCGTACATTGCCGTGCAATTTCTTGTATTTCAAGAGAAAATTGGTAATCACAGATCTGTACAGTAGGTTTTTAATGAAAACCAGATTTTTCATTTCAATTAATGTTTACTGTTTGTTAGTAAGAAGAACATGAAAAAATAAGGCTCATCCAATAAATTAGTCAGGATGAATTATTCTTTCATTCTAATATTAATGACTCAACATCAACTTGGCAGAAGATATTAAGTTGGGTCTCTCAGGGATCCATTCTGGCTTCGGTATCATTCAATATTTTCAATAATGGCTTGGAGACTAAAGTTGGGAATATGTTAATTGCATTTGTAGATGAATACAGGGCTGAAAGTATTTAAAATATCATGGTGGTACAAGACAGATGTAAAAGGCTGAGCCTATGTCTACCTCATCTTTTGTTTGTTTTTTCTTAATTACAGAACTCTGGTAACCATGACCGGAGATTATAGGTATGCTTGTCCTGCCGATAATAAAAAACAATAACTGTAAAAATGATAAATAAGATATAATTCCTGAAAAGGAATACAGAATACAATGAGATTAGGCAAACTGTCTCTGATAAGAAAAAAAAACTAAACGCATACATACAAAATATATAAATCAGTAACTTTGCAGATAGAGAAAAAGATCTAGGTATTTTAGGAGATGATGAATTAAATGAATCAACAACATGACATATTTCAAATACCATAAATGCTATCTGGGTTGCATTATAAGGGATGTTGTGCTAAACAAGATAGGCAATTATGCTGCACTGCTTAGCAGTACATCAGTGCACTTTAGAGTACTATTTTCAGTTCCAATGACTCCTCAAAAAAGTGCAGAAAAAAAGGAGAATAATTGAAGCCCTTTTCCTAAGCAACAATTTAATCAAATTTGCAAGAAATTCTCAAGTGGATGAGTTTTAAAAACAGTAAAATATGCAGATTTAATAAACATTAAATAAATTAATTCCGTAAATACTACATGACTCAACTATCCTTGCATATTAACCAGAAATAAACATAATGTTATGGGATTAAATTTGAGGATCAAAATAGAAACCTGATCATGGATATTTTGTAAAGTTTTGACTTCAAGTTGGCAATGAAAATAGCTTCCAGTTGAATCAAAGAAACACCAATCAGTGTAATAAAATAGGCACATTATGTTGGGTTAATAGGAAGATTATTCCTTTTCTACATAGTTTGGAAATCCTGGGACCATAAGCCAGATATCTGTCTTTTGTGAAGAAGCCACAGCCATTCCTGGCAGAAAGGCTGGAAAGAGAACTAACCATGAATCTCATTGCTACTGGAAGTATCCCTGGAGAAAGTGCATCATTAACTGGTATGCTGTAAGTGCTTTTGAGCCACAAGGTGTAGAGAAAGACTTTACATCAACAGGGTAAAAAGTGTAACTGAGGCAGAGCAATCCATAGCATTGCAAATTAATAATAACAACAACAACAACAACAACAATAATAATAATAATAATAATAATATGAAGAAGAAGAAGAAAAGAAGACGAAGAAGAAGAAGAAGAAGAAGAAAAAGAAGAAAAGAAGAAGAAGAGAAAGAAGTTGTTGTTGTTGTTGTTTTTGTTGTTGCTGTTGTTTCAGGAAATGTAATCCACAGTATTAAAGCAAATTAGTGCTTTGTGTAGGATCAGTAGAAAGGGTAGATGATAAATAGGGATAAGAGTTTGAGAGAAGTGCCTGAGTACACCAAGTCCTGGGAGAGCTCCACAGAGGTGAGTTTTGGGAACGGGAGCTATGGGGAAGGGAAAAGACAATGTAGCAGCGGGGGGAGTGCAGACAATGCCTAGTATGCAAAAATAATTTTCCGTAAGAAAGCTGAGTCCAGTGTGGTCAGCTGACAAAGATACTTTGAGTCAGGATGTGAGGAAGGATTCAAACAGTGTGCCTGTGTCTTCTTTCTACAGGGCTATGTGGCCCATTGCATATACACATCTCTTTATCTAACTACACAGAACAAGCAGTTCCAGGACAAATGATCATGTGGTCTATTGCAATACAAAATAATTGATGCAAGCTCACTTCTTTTATCTTACATCTGGTTTGAAGACTATTTGACTAAGACTGAAATTTTTCTTTTTTTTTTTTAGCTATCTACCAATCAATTATCTATTACTAATCAACTGTTTCGATCTCTCTCTAGTCAGCAAAGGAAATTATATTCTGAGTGGCCATTCATTGCCTTTCTCATTCTCTTTTTTTCTTTCTCTTTTTGTCCTTTCTTTACTGCTTTTCTCTGTGTTTGTTTGTTTTCTTTCTTTCATTGTACCTTTCTGCATTTCTTATTTGGAATCCTTTTCTGCAGACTTTGTGTACTAGATCTGGCTCTAGAAGAATCTGGTGAACGCCGTAGCTGGGTGCAGTTGCCTAGTGAGAAGTGAAAAGAAATGGATATTTATCTGTCAATGTGGAGCTGTCAAGGGTTCTCTGATAGCTACCCAGCAGAAACTAACGACACTATGAATCAAAAGTCATTATTGTTGTCTTTAAATTGGCTTAGTGAATACTTCCCAAAACCATGACATACCCCACTATACTTTCTCCTCTTTAACCAGAAAATCTCATTCACTTTTTTTTTTTTTTTCCTAATAGCTTCATTACATTTTCTCTGTTATTTTGGGATTTTTTCCATGCTGTCTTCTGTATACAACATTCTCCCTAGACTGGAAACTTGCTATCAGAGACAATTCACCAGGTGGCACATGGGAAAATCCTGCACACATAATTATGTGTTTTAATTAGTACTAAAGGGAATTGCATGTATAAATACCACGTACTTTTGGAAGTCTGTTCCATGCAAGGCAGGAAGGTTACTGAACTTCTATTAAAACAAATGAACTATTTCAAGAACAAAAGGAAGGGATGTTTTCCTTTAATGTTAGCAGATTTTACCTCTTGCTTATAGTCCCTAATCCAATGTGGTAATGTAGTGATTCTATGAGGAGAAAGGGATTCCATTTCTTTCAAGACAGGTTTTATTTTTTAATTTCTTAGAAAATGAAGAATGATTTTTTTTTAAATCCATTTTAAAAAGCCATGGAAAAGCTCAATTTACTAAGTGAATAAACATGTACATGAAAAATCCTTGTACTCCGAATTTTTTATGACTCTTGTCTATTGTAATCAGAAATCATCAATAGCTTATTGTTTTTAAAGGCCATGATATAGGAGAAGGAGACAAAAGCAAGTTGACGGAAATATTAGCATAAACTGAATACAATGGCAATCTTGCATAACATAGACTAACAGATAGGAATAATTAGCTCTACCACACCATTTGAAATCTTGTTTGCCCTATGTAGAAAAGCAAAATAATAATGGAAAAAAATATAATTATAAGCAACATAAGAGATTAATTGTAAGGAGCAGTTTAGCTCTTCAGTGATACATGACCATTTAGAAATTTACAAATCTTCTCTTAGAGCTTTATGAAAGAAAAAAGTCCTCTCATCACTGATTATAACTTGAGATCGTTTAATGAGCAGCAACTGAAAGCAATTGATTTTACAAACTATCCTTTTTCTTATTTTATGTATCCCCTACCTAATTGACAAAAGGAAATGCAAGGATAAATCACAAAAAGACCCAATCTACCAAGCTGTAGATGCATTGTTAACCTTAGCTGTAGTACTCATATACACAAATATTTGCAAGATCAACACTCAATTAAGTATTCAAAATGACAAGAACTGAAGCCATATGATTTTCAAACACTAATTACTTTTCTATTTAGTACTGTGCAATCCACAAGCAATGTTTTCTCAATTAATGTGGAGAGCCCATTTCACTGAAAAAAAAAAAATTTGAAATAACTTTTTCTTGTTAAAAAAATATGAAGAATTCAGCCCTGGAATTTCACTGAACTTAATAGATAAGTGACATGCGTAAATCACACCTGTCATTTTACAGATGAAAGGGTTTGACAGGATCTGAATTGCAACTATAAATCTTCTATATATGAATAGGATAGTAGACAGCCAGAGGTTCAGTTTTCTAAGTCATGATTTGTTGACAGTAATGGCCCTGATAATTAGCAGCAAGTTTTTTATAATATTTAAGGAGTAAACTTCAAGGGTCACTTATTTTAAATCAAACCTTGGAGCAATTTCAGTTACCTTGTGTTGAGGAATCAGAAGGTTGTCACCTCATAAATCCCCTTGTATTCTTAACTGGTATTGACAGGGCTCTGTTGCAGCATTATATGACTTCTGATTTATTTTGTATGGGAAATGAAGCACTTGATATGGAAGTCAACAAGAATTTTTTTCCCTCAATAGTCAATATATATGAATTGCTTCCTGCTGCACAATATTTTTCCAGACATCTAGGTTAATCACCCTAGCATGTGCGAAAGCCATTTCCAGAATTAAATAAATCACTATTTGGAGGTGTCTCTCTCTACACTGGCTATAAAGGGAGTAGGACTTATTGTATAAAAGCATGAGAAACTCAAGCAAAAATAAGGATTTCTAGGCTTAGACTAAACCTTTGTCTAACCAACATTATCATTTCCAACAAAATACGCCAATAGGACCCCTAGACTCTATGTAGTAACTCTGATGTCTGTTGCTATCAAAAAGGAGAATCTTGCTGAGCCCTTCACTACAGGTATGTTGGTGGTAGAGATCCTCCTGGTGTATGGAGGAGGGGTGTCAGCAAGGTGGGACACCAACTGGACTATAGTCCATGGATATGTGTGGGCCCCTATGGGCTCATGCCTTAACTGCCCTTTGAAAAAACAGCTCCTCACACACCTGACCTCCTTTCACTCTTTTTCCTTGCATTTGCGCTCCATCTAGACTTATCAATAGGTTCTGTAATTATCAAGTTGATAAACTATGACTATGGAACAGCACATTCCACATTTGACTGGTGAACTATTGGAAATTTGCCCACATGTGGGTATGTTCATGGACATGGAGCGATTTTTAGTGATTCCTGCAGCAAGAGGCACAACCAGGCGAGCAGGTGTATCATGAACACCACCTGCAGTTGCTCTTCCACCTCCTCAAGGACTCCTTTTTGATGATTCTTTTTCTCCATATCTGTGATGCTTGAGGATCCACCATGCCTTAGCAACTCATTACCTTCCTGTTGGCCCTGGTCATTCCTGGAATGAGGAAAACGTGCACAGGAACAGGGGGCAACTGTAGACACTCTAACTTGTCCTATCAGGTTTCCATCCATCACAGCAGCAGGCAGTGCCCATCTGTCCTGGGATGATACTTCCAAGAAATGATGAGTGCTTTTGGGGCACTCTGCTTGGTGTCTCCTGCTGTCTCGCTGCTCTTATGTTTGTGACCATTAAATGGTTATCCTCTTCCCTTTCCTGTTTATTATTTCTCCCATAATCCTTCTGCTTGCTCCAGAGTGGGTTTTCTCTCCCTATTTGTCTTCCCCAGGTCAGGTTCCAGGGAAAGACATTTTAGCAAGGCATGAATTTGTTCACAAGAAGAAAAACAAGAGGAGCACCAGAAGCTAATATATGTTAAGGGAAGAATGTAATAATAGGATTCCTCCTCCACCTGTTACCCAGATTCTAGAAGTCACTGAAGTTAGAAATTTTCAGACTTAACCTCTGTGCTAACAGCATTAAAATTACCAGTTGTCTTCTTCTTCATTTTGATCAACCTTATACTTCAGCTCTGCAACTGCATGCATCAAAATTAATGGAATGTAAAAATATTTTGTGTGAAAAACAGTTTATCTTCATTTGCTTTGCTTTATACTTGCTAATTGTTAATTTCATTGTGTTGCTCCTAACTTGTGCATGGTGAGACTTGGTGTATAACAGTTCCCATTTTGCTTTTGCTGTACAGTATGTGATTTTATAGTCCTCCTTTACGCAATTTTCTTTATAAGTCATCCTCAGTTTCCATTATTAGCCTTCCAAACGAGGAATTCAAAAATATTTACATTATTACATCTGACACTGATAGCACAAATGGTACCTTTTTTTTTCCCAAATGAGATAAGGTTAAAAATTTTTGTAGTTTTCATTTTGAAGTCTCATTATTAATTTTTTCAATACATGATATTTCCTGTTTATTTTCTTCCTTTCTCTGAACAATTACCCCCTTCTCATTCTAGGATTTTCTTGAATCATCTCAATCAATGTTAACTCCTTGATTAATGTAAAGAGAGATGACCTTTGCATATAATCACTGCCCTATTGGTAGGTGATTTCTCCTATGCAATTATGATAAAATTATAAACAAAATAATTCTGTGTCACCATTATACAGTTATTTGTCTTTCAAGGCATTAGAAAATATATTTTTACCTTCTTATTGCTATTTCTCTTTCTTTGGTTCACTTCTCTGTTCTCTTGTTTTATATATTATTTGTCTCTATTTACTCACGGTAATATTTTGCTACATTTTTTCACAATGAGTACTTAAGTAAAGTTTTACTTCTTAATCCTACTGATTTACATCACTGGAGCACACATGTGAGCATTCAAATAATGATGTAATTTGGTCCCTATATTGTAAACTCTTGGACTCAAACAAACCTTGTTTGAGTCTTGCTTATTTTTGTTAAGTATCATATCAGTTTTCAGAACTGTAGGAAACAATAGACAAGATATTTTTTTAAAATTAGAACACGTCATAAATAGAAATAAAGACCTGTAGTATCATTAGTCCTTATCTTGATTGTTCAAGAAATACAGCCTAAACTAAAACCATGATTTCTTTCTCTCACAAGCCTAAAATTCATGAAGCAGTATTCTGCATCTCCTGAAAGAGTTTAGGAATGGTTGCTTTCCTCTGGGGTATTGCAACTTCATACCACTTTCTTCCTCTGAGCTGTGCCTAAGTGGAATAATTGAACCCATAATTTGCAGTTACACTAGCGGGAATACAATTATAAAGAGTCTCACTCCTAAAACACGTCTTTTTTTCATTTGATTTAGGCACTTAGAAGTCTAATTCCTATTGACTTTCAAATGTGATTTAGCCTCTTGTGCCAGATTTGTAAAGGTATTTAGGTTCCTAATTCCTGTAATCAATGGAAGATAGTAGCCTTTAAAAATCTGGCCCTGAGGTGCATAATTTCTATTGACTTTCCTAAGTGTCTAAGCCACTTTCAAACTTCTGAGTCACGCAGGTGTTTTTGAAAAGTCACTAAATAGTGTCTACCAGAAAACCCCCTCCAGTCAGTGAGTGAGAGTAGCAGTTGTAGTTACAGTGTGAATACTCAGCCTTTTATGGAGAGAGTTGACACTGCCTGCAGTTGGAGAGATGGCACAGAAGTCAGTGATTAATTGATTGGCTGTAATTACTATATAAGGCACGACTCCCAGTCTTATCTTGCTCACATACCACAATCACTACTGTTACTATTGCAGATCATGGTATTCTTGTAAGGCAGCAGCTTTTACTCATGTTTATACAGGTAACAGAGGTAGGCTTTTAAGACATCAGTCATATTTTCATCTGGTAAATTTAGCTCTTTATCAGGGGTTTATTCTATGCAAAACATTACTTATTAGTCTTGCTAAATGCTCAGTTTAAACACAATCTTTCTGAATAGAGATATAGACCAAAATAAAGAATATAAAAATTATTTGATGGTATATATTCCATTTTGCACTCAGTGAAAGTACAACACACAAGCTTTATGTGTGTGTCTTTTAAGAAAGGTGTGAAACCAGAACACTTGTTTTCCATAAACTGTTGACCATATGCTAGTTTTAGATCATGTACTTCCACTGATGCCAAGTGGATTTTCTGATTCATATCTGAAGATGTCTGTGGCTTTTTATATGCAAATACGGATAGGCATTGTCCATTTTTTAATATAAATTATGCCCAGATTAAGCCAATATGCTTTGAAGCCATATGCATCTTTAGGCATTGATGCACTGGTGCATCCTCCTTAGCAACATGTTGGTGAGTACCCATACACAGAGATGGTGTGGATGGAAGCTTGGGCACTAAGGACTAATAGGCTTAAACTGATTCTATTATAAATGTGTTAAACATTTATAATAAATGTTGCCCTGAACACAAAAAAAAGAGATTTGTTTCAGGCACATATTTCTCTTTTCTCAAATGAATAAACCCAACCAAATGAACAAAATCCCATGCACACATGCACAAGGAAACAGCTGTGATTTTTATAATGAAATTTTGCAGGCAATTAGCCTGGAATGTAGAATAATCAGTTAAAGTAATTTAAATTGGGCAATATGTTGTAGTTTAAAAGCAACTATTGCACACCCTCAGTAGTTACTTGCCATTGGGGTATTTGCTTTGCACTGAGTGCTGCATGTTCATAATATGCAATCTGTGCTATTGCTACAATATAGTGTTTCCATGTTTAAAGCAGTCATTGCCTTAATGCTGCAAAGTAACAAAAGTAGTGACTGTGTTTTACACATATAAAGATGTTGAAAAAGTGTTCAGTGAGCTTGCTTTGTGACGGCAGTAGGAGCTACAGATCTCCTGTAGGTATTTTGAATTATTGTGGATACACATTCATACTAAATGTGATAGTGACCCTCGGGAAGAACAGTAAAAATATAACCTCACGCTATAGAAAATATAGACATTGAATAAGACTGCAAACCCAATGCACTGTAGGATCTGTGCCCTTTTTTCTCCTATTTTCCATGATAAAAGAGATAAAAAATAAAGAATCACCCTAAAATCACATTGACGGGTATGCAACATTTTCAGCACAAGACAGAGAATACAGAATACACAATTTATTTTATTTGACTGATTTCTTAGTTAACAATTCTGCTTGTACTAGGGATGCCATATGTCCAGGTTTTTCCTGATATGTCCTCTTTTTCCTCCCAGAAATGGTGTCCAGGTGGAATTTGAGTATTTTGGAGATTTTTTTTTTTTCTTTTGAGAATTCCAGATGCCTGGCAGCTCAGTTGGAGGAGCAGCAGAGACATGTAGGCTACATATGGGCAGGTCAATCCATCTGATTTTATGTGCACATGCAGACCATCTGCACAGCTCAGGTGCAGCAAGCCCAGTGTTTTGTGGATGTATTTCTCCTGGGAAATCCTGCAGAAAAGGAAGGTAAACCTACAAATTACTCAGACCAAAAGCATGCTTCCATTTTTACTTAGTTAGAGAACTTGAGAATGGAGGACTTAGTACAGCAATGCTCTGTACTATTGCCATACTTTGGAACTCTGCACCAAATGAAATTGAAATTGTCATCTCCTACTCTTTTGTCTCTGTTGTCTCAGCAGTCCTGTTGAGCTGCTTACAAAAAGATGAAGAGAGTAGTGCTGGGCCAAAAAAGCTGACCTTTGTAAAGCAACGTATGGCCTTTTAAAGCCATCACATCGTGAGGACACAGATCAGATCGCACCATATATCAGACACAGCTGAGAGCATACCCTTAACTGGTGATTCAGTGTTTAGCTGCTTCATGGTACTACAGCAGAGACTGATTACAATATATTACTATTCAAGACCATGTCAGTACTCAAACACCAAAGTGTTAAACAATTCTTTTTCAAAATATATCATCTTCTGCCCCAAAGAAATCCAGGTCAGGTGCTATATATGGTTAGGAATCTAGTCATCAGTGACATTCTGCCCCAAATCTAGGCATTAACATCAACATTTCTAACTGTAGAGGGTTAACACCAGTTATACTCAACTTTTTAAACTCAGTGATTTAAGAATGCATGGGGTCTTCAGCTCCAAAATTAGTAACAGATGGTGAGGCAGGATCCATTCCCAGTCCTGAGGAGCACTTTGCCTTACTTTCCTCACTCCAAAAGTGATTGAGAATGCAGCCCAGAAATATAGATGTGCAGATTGCTTGTCATGGGGAATGCCTGGTTGGTAAAAATCCCTTGAACCATTGCCTGACTGTTTTCTGTTATGTAAATCTAAACTTGGTGAAGTCATAGTTGAAAATTAAAGAGATGATTTTAAGAAATGTTGTGTACTCTAATATTTCTAACTACTTCTGTGTCACTACATTTTCGGTGCCATCAAATCATGCTGAGAAATGTTTAAGCCCTTTGCTATTAATAGATCTTTTTCTTAAGAAATACATTGTTATGTGTTATATATAATGAGTGGGAAGTAAAACCTGTTTTGTTTAGGCTTTTTAACTTTTGCAGAATTTCTCAAGTATAATTCATGGCACCATACAAGAAAATTGTTACAATCCACTAGAGTATTAAGATAATACAAGTCTGAAGAAAATGTATATATCATTTTGAACCAATATTCATACAAAATATTATTTGATAATAAACATGATTTTCTACTCTACCTTCTACTATCCTGTCTCAGAAGAAACCCTTTTCTTCTTTCTCCTTTTGAATCTTAGGTATTCTCTAATCCCATAAATCTATTGTTCATTTTTATTTCTTTCTGTTATCCACAAGCTCTTAATGCCTGCTCTTTTCCTCCCAATGACACAAACATTAACCTTGCCACTGAAAAAAAACCTCACATCTTTCTACTTTAGAGCTAATTGATCATTGTTTATAAAATCTTCCTTTTTCTCTAACCTGAGCTATTTTCCAACATATCTTCGTATGTACAATGAAACTACTCTTAATACAGTTTCTAATTACTCTTTTTTGCCAGACACTATTTCATCTTCATCTATCAGCTGTGTTTGATATTACTGACCTCCCCTTACCTCTTGTCTCAGTTAGTTTCTGTGATACTTTCCTGGATCATCTCTTGCTTCTAACATCTGACCTTTCAGGGCATTCATCAAAAGAGAAACCTCAGAGTGGTGGAACTACAAACTGTGTTCTAGATTACTGTCTTCTTTTTCTTTCTCTACAGGTAATTTTATCTTCAGATGCAAACTGATTTTATTCTTCCTTGGGTATGACTAATCATACTTCTACTTTGTCCAAATCTGTTTTCTCCTGTACATATCAAAATACTGTTTCATCTCTCATACATTCCTGAATATATCTAGTTGTTGGCTCAGATTCCATGCAGCTAAAATAGAATCTTTTTCTTCAAGACTTTCTCAATTTTTTCTGTTTTGCTGAAAAAAGCAAAGACCTGTCAATCACATCTATCACCTAGCCATCACAGAAATCAGTATGAACAATTAAAGCTAAATAGTCATTTAGACTTAATGGCTAATGAAGATTAATAGTTTTAAGTCTTTTTAGACTTTTCCCTAGATCTTTATTTCCAGAATGTGTCTAAATATTGTGAAATATCTCTTGGTTGAAACCTTTTCTATCCTTTCTGTCTGTTTCAGCTGGTTCCTGTCATTGGTCATTTCAGTTAGCATATCATCCCTCTCACAGGACCTGAGACAGTTAATTTTTCTCTTTCAATACATTCAAAATGGTTCTGTAAAGATCTTTTTTATAGTTTGGCACTTTGACCAATTCAATCCATCCCTCTCTCTCTTCTGAATTTTCTTTCCCTCTTTCTTGCACTGAATCCCGACTCCTGCTTTCACATTCAAGGAAGAGCCTTTCATGGCTTATCTTAGCCATTTTCATTCTGTTAAATGCAGTTCTTTAATTTTTATGTCAAGCCCTTAGGTTCTTTTCCTCTTTGTGGTTTTCTTTATTTTTTTTTTAATTCACATTTGGGAAAGTATCCTTGTAAACATCTGCTGCAATCCTAACTCATTGTTTTCCTTTCAACCTTTTTCTGGATGCCCTCAAAATACTTCCCAACTGTCTGGCTGCAAGTGCTGAGCCACCTTCCTGCAAGGCTGACCAGTGTGCCTTATTGTTTCCTCATTTTCCTATAGTAAAACTCTGACTTTGAAAATTTTGCCTAATGCTGAATTCAGTTGTTCAAAGCAGTCAAAAATTCATAAAACAATACATCCACTGTTTAAAGAAAGCAGAATGAAAATGGGAAAAAAAACCTCATTCACATGACAAAAATCTTAATAAAGCTCAACTCCTATGTGAAGACTGGGCTAGACTGAAAAAAAAAAATGAACCAAAATCAATATTACAGAAAAGGAGTTAAATTTTGAATTAAATAGTCTTGGATATTATATTCCATCTGTAGCCCTACTTCTCAAAGCTTTAAAAGAAAATCTTTTCCTCTCAAATGGCCTCAGTAGTGAGTCTGAGGAAAAAAAGGAAAAAAAAAAACCGAAAAGGTGCTGTTACTGTTTATGTTATTGTTATCACAACTGTCATCAAAACACTTCCATTAAGCACTCATGATCAGCAGGATGTGCCCACAAAGGATACCTGATCATTAGCTCACAGAGTTACAAACACAGAAAAAGAGATCTATATCCTTTTTCATTCCTTCAGCACATTTCTGTGTTTTCCTCAGATTCTGGTTGATGTCACTCCTTCTCTTGCTCTCTTCCTTTCTGTTTTTCAATCCTGAGAGCAATGAGAATGGCAGCAAAAGCAGAACAACCCAGATGTTTCAGTACAACCTCAGCAAGAGCAGTGAAGGAGATGGACCTGGTCAGATCAGTCACACAATATCCCGGGGTATGTAGTGAGAACAGAGAACAGAAACAGGGCATTAGAACTGACTGGTTCTCCTGAAAACTTCTAGAGGATCTACTTCACTCAGCTTTCACCCTTTCATTTTTATTTTCACTTGTGTATTTTTAAAACAGGAAAATAGGACTTAGCACACTGATTATCTCAACATTCACCAGCAGAGGTAGCGCTGTGTTCTGCACCCTGACAGAATGAGGCTACAGCAAGCTTGCTGCAGATACCTCAGAGAGCAACTGGTGACCTGCAAGCCAAGTCATGCCAGGTGCCTCATGTCCACCAGCTCAAAGGTAGCTTCCTCCAGAGTGGACTAGTCTTGTACACAGAACAAAGCACTCAGCCTGAATTTCCTGTAAGTCTTTTTTGTTATACCTTGGAAATAAGCAGTGAAAAAGGCAATTATAGTCTTCTTTTGTTTTGTGTGGGGTTGGATTACTTTTCATTATATGAATGTTTTGGTTTTGTTTTGTGTTATTTTCTGCCTCAGAGAGCCAGAAGATAAAAAAGGCCTTATTGACCTGATGATTCCTAAAATGTGAATCAAGATGAGTTTAGGCCTTTTTTAAACATTACCTGCTCACTAGTGACTGGATTATGCTAACATTCCTGATTTTCTGAACCCATCCATCCCTTTAAGGAGTACCAGTGGGTATTATTTGCCATTCCATGGTCCTAGTCTATAGATTACAGGTCTTTGAGGCATAGATTTTCACTTATGATCATAATTGCCTTACCATGGAGGTCCTGCACCACTGTACTGATGGCTGTTGCAAATAACAGTTAATGTATCTGGTCCTTTTTATCCTGCTGGCCCTGGGAACAAGTTTCAATTACAACCAGGGCCTGTGTGTTTTGTTCTTCGCAAACAGCCCCAAACCTCACCACGGAGAGTGCATGCCTTCCTCCCTGATGGAAAGGTCCCTCCATCCCTACCCAGCAGGCAAAGGTAGACATACAAAGCCAGGACTACAAAGGAACCAGCTGAAGTAACTCTCTCGAGCTAAGAAGCCCCAGGTTAAGGAACAGGTGTTTCCAAAAATTAGGAATCTGGGAATGGAAGAAGAGGTGAGCTCATTTCCATGAAGAGAGCTTGCCCCAGGCAGTCCTGTAACTCACTGTAGTAGGCTTTCTCAGGGACTAGCCATCTGTCTAAGGCTGACCTATACACTGAATAAGCCATTTCTGTAGCTGTTGAGGGCTTGCTTGTAAAATCCCAAATATTTGCTGCATCTAACTGATCTGACTTCTTTTCTGTAGGAGAAATTTTAGTATCCAGATCACTTTGAGGTCAAATAATAGAAATTACCCCCATTGTTTCATGTTACCAAAGAGAGATACATCTATTAAGCACCTCTTGAACACATTATTATCATGGTTTGTTTATTATATAACCTCATTTTATATGAATTTGGGATAATGATAGATAGATTGTACAGGTAATTCAATGAAAATAAAATCAAATATCAGAGACAAACTAACACTTACTTTTTTCTATTAAAACAAATATTTCTTTCAGGGTATTTGGTAGTCTTTTCTTCTTAACATCTTCATTCTCCTAGTAAGTTCTGTAAGTTCATTCTCCTATGTAAGTTCTTAATTTAGAGCTATGTTTTTCTAGGGCTTTTTAAAAATTATTGCCAATTTTATAAATAAATAAATATTCACTAGGTCACAGAATAAAAATGAAAGTAAGTCTAGGAATTTCTAGAAGAGCAGATGCCCCATCAGGGATTCATATCAACCAACCTTGGTCCACTTCCATAAAGACACAAAGTTTTAGGTAATAATCTTAATTCCCTTTACCAAAAGCAGGGAAAGATTCAGAGCTCAAACTAATCCTTAGATAGGTCTTAAGACTGTTTTGCTTACCTGACATCAACTATAGATGGATTCTAGAAGATGTTTTAAACAAAATTACTGTCATTTAGTGGTATGAATCTAAGCCAGATAAAACCGCCTCTAAAATTATAGATTGTATCCCAATGACAATCTCAGCACTATACAAAAACCAGAAACGCTGTAATGTGGGAGATTGGAGAAAGAGCAGTTGACTGCCAATATTCACAAAATTGTGTTTCTGTTTCAATTAAAAAAGAAAAAAAGTAAAAAATTTGGCTTCCACAGTCCCAGAGAAGGCTTCAGCAGTAGAATTTCCAGAAGCAAGTATCCTTTCAGAAGCAAGTATCCTACTGTAAGGGAACTTTCTTGATTTTCTCAGTGATGCTCACATCAAAAGAAAAGATTGTGAGGGATGCTGAACCAGAATATTACAGTATTTCTAATTCTCTTTTTTCTTTTTAAAATTTTTTTGCTTTACCAAAAAATATTTAATAAACTTAATCCAAGATCAAATATTTTCCAGTTCCCTAAGGCTTTACATTTTGTTAGAAAAATTGATCCACTAAAATACTTTCAAACAGGTCTGAAAATGTGTGCCAAGTACAGCTGAAAGAGGACCAAGAATAGGTTCTGTCTCAAAGTATTTGCACTGTCCTAGTGAAAGTCTGGAGATACTATCTAAGATTGTATCTCTCTTTCCCTACCTTGAGCAAAAATTATTTCCCCTTGGTCTGATGCAAAACAGTTGAATTTTGGTGGTTTGTATTTTTTCTTACCTTTTGAACCAAGGAAGATTTTAAACCATTTGATTCCCTTCTCCCTTGTCCATGAAAGAGCTTGAATTATTCTATAGGACTTCTTCTGAGGACAGTCCTGCTGAGTAGGACTAGGAGTGTTGGTGGATGAGGGGATGGGCATGACCCAGCAGTCTGCATTTTGCAGCCCAGAAAGCCAAATGTGTCCTGGGCAGCATCAAAAGCAGCGTGGCCAGCAGGGTGAGGGAGGGGATCCTGCCCCTCTGCTCTGCTCTTGTGAAAATCCACCCACAGTGCTGTGACCATCTCTGGGATCCACAATACAACAAGGACATGGACTTGCTGGGGTGAGTTCAAGTGAAGGCCACAAAGATGATCAGAGGGCAGAAGCACCTCTCTCTCCTGTGAAGACCAAGGGAAAGAGATGGTTTGGAGTTACTGAGCATGGAAAAAAGACTTCAGAAATATTGTATTTGTGGCGTGCCCTGATGAAGGAAGGAATGATGAATCTGACTCCATGTTCTCAGAAGACTAATTTATTATTTTATGGTATTATATTATATTAAAGAATACTATACTCAACTATACTACAGAATACAGAAAGGATACTTAGAAGGCTAAAAAGATAATAAGTTAATCATGAAAACTCTCTCTCCAGAATCCCAACACAGCTTGGCCCCAATTGGCCAAGGAGTAAAAACAACCCACAGCAGAAACCAATTAAACAATCACCTGTTGGATAAACAATCTCCAAACTCAATCCACATGTGAGCACAACACAGGAGAAGCAAATGCGATAAGAATTGTTTTCCTTTTTCTCTGAGGCTTCTCATCTTACCAGGAGAAAAATCCTGGGTGAAGGGATTTTTCCAGAAAATGTGAATGCCACACAGAGAGACCTTACAGCAGCCTTCCAGTAAGTAAAGGGGACCTTCAAGCAAGCTGGAGAGGCACTTTTTAAATAGCATCTTTTAAATAGTGATGGGGCAAGGAGGGAATGGCTTTAAACTGAAGGAGGATAGATTTAGATTAGACATCTAAAAAACAGAAGAAAGAAATTCTTTACTGTGAGGATGAAGAACCCCTTGAACAGGTTTCCCAGGGAAGTAGTGGATACCCCATCACTGGAAGTTTTCATTCCAGGCCAGGTTTGAAGGTGCTTTGAACAAAATGGTCCAAATGAAGGTTCCCCTGTCCTTGGGAAGAGGGTTGTAACTGGGTGATCTCCTCCACCCCAAACCATGACTCAGTGATTCCTCAGGCTAAGGACTTACTAGTATCATATCTGATGGCTGCACTAAAACCCTGGACAGGAGAGGTAATCTGAATATGAGTCAGTTTAACAATCCTTGGGAGAAGCAGACCATGCTTTGAGCTCTGCTGAGAGACTATGAGCTCAGCAATCCCAAAGCTGAAATAGCTTCTAAACTGCAGGCCTCCATCCTAATATTCTCATGATCTTAGTATAATCCATCACAACTAATTATATTAACTTTCTCAATTTCATGCCATATGCTTCATTATCTCTGCAAGAGAAGTCAAGATTTCCAAAGGACAGTCTCTTCTTTAAATGTGAATATATTATATTTTTTCAATTTATTTTATCATTGTATCCTACTTATCTTATGCATTTAGTGATGCAGTCACATTACCATCATCAGATAACAAGAAAATTGGCTGTTTCTTTGTCTTCCTTTTGTAAAACTCAGTTAAACAACGTTTCCCCTTTCACAGCTGAGAACCCTGCCCAATGACACAGTTGAAGTTAAAATTAGTTGAAAGGGAGGCAGAGCTTTTGTTGGGATCTGGCTGAAAATCACTGCTTAGTGGAAGGCAAAAGTGCTCCTACGTTTTCCACAAACACTTTACAAGGCAAGGAGGAACTTAAAAGAGGAATGACAGCAAAAACTATTGGAAGATTAATGAGGATCCCTGCAGCCTGGTCTTTTATGGATCACCAGCTTTTCTTTCATCAGCTATATTTACTCAGCAAGTAAATCTACTGCTAAAAAATATGAAAAGCTCTTCCACAAGCCTGTTTAAAGGTAAGAGGCCCTAAACAAAAGAGTTAACAGCATTCTAACAACAAAGAAAGCCGTGAGGGCGGGGAGGAAGAAAAAAACCCTTAGGAAAACCTTCATCTTGTCTGTCAATTAGTCATTTTGCTATTCACTGCATTGCAGCTCCTGAACTGTCTTTTCTCACAAATGGAAAGAATGCAACACAGAGTGGTTAATAATATTACTGCATTGATCTTTTATTAAGTGATATGCTGAACCTCTTGGACTGTTATTAAAACTAAAATGTGTTTATGGCATACAGCACGTATATCTAGCCTTCTGGATCAAAGTATGTTCTGGCACTGTCACATAATAATGAGGCGAGTTGAGCTTAGAAACTCCACATTCATCAGGAGAAACAAAATTTTGTATATTATACATTTTTAATGACTTGTCTCAGTCCTGATTTTAACTTGTAATAAATTACATTTGTAACTTATTACAGCAAATGTAATTTGTAATCATACAAAATATATCATGGAAATAGCATTCTATTGACAGAATTTTCTCATGCATTTCCGTTACATTCTCGATGACATGGTGGTGATTCACATTCTATTAAAAATTATCATCTAAAACAGGCCACTCTTAATTCAGGCCAAAAGCTTCTCCTTGTGCTCTGCTCATCTGTGGTGAGACTCTCCCACATGAGAAAAGATCTGCAGACCCAGAGGATCAAGTCCAGCAGGTAAACCAAACTGCTGCCAAAATTTCTGCAGAAAATTATTCTCTTTGTTACCTTTTCACTAAGAAACTAAGCAGGAGCAGGGCACGGCTCTAAACAGGGACCTGTGACCATTTATGGCTTATCCCACCCACACTTGTAACTGCAAGCAGAGGCTCAGAGCTGGAACTGCCTGGAGTGGCAGGTGGGGGACAAGGCAGCAGGAGTGGCTGCAGGAGCAGTAACTCCTTTAGGAGGGAGGAGATGCAAACAGGACTAAAGAGCAGAACATGGTCTCTTTTTTATTTATGTGCACATAGTTTTGTGTGCTTTCTGTCACATCGAAAATCTTCGTTTATATTTTGCTATGTTGTTTCACTTTTTAAATCACATTTATAGGTATTTAGCAGTATATTCCTCATAATAATGCTCAATCTATAATTACAGTTGGTTAGGGAGATTTTTTTTTAAACAAACCCTTTTTATTAAAATTAATGAATAAGAAAATAAACAGTTTTTACCTAAGGTATTTCTCTGAAAAGAAAAATCTGATTTAATTTTTCTAATTTCTCTTTGAAAGCAAACAAAATTCCACCACGACAAAAACCTTCAAATAGAAAAATATTTTCATTTTCTTTTGGGATTTCCTACAGGAAAATAAAAAAATACAGATTTTTCACCACAATCTACAGCTTCATTTTTACACAAAAATATCAGTCAGGTTCCTTAGGACACAGAAAATCCTGCAGACTACCAGGATATCTAGAAATCTACCACCATAAGATGATAAATACATGTTTGTGCTTAGGTCCCATGACCTGTAACAGAGGAGAGGCTATAATTTTAGTGGAAAGGAACAGATTGTGTGAGACAACCAAGCAGGCAGAATTTATACCATAACGTTTTCAGGTGCATCACTTGGCTGGTGAAATTCACCTAAAAACTGTGGCAATTTCAACATGCTCATTAAAAATGTGCAAGAGAAGGCTCAACTGGAGAATCTTCTGTATTTTCCTCAAAGGCACACCAGAGCTTCTCTCTTCACTAAACTTCAGCCTGCCTGGCACAGCACTGAACCCACAGAAGGCACAAGTGTGCATATGGGAGAAGGGTGGCAAGTCACACACTGCCTGCTGGATGTGCATTAAAATCAGCTGACGCCACACTTTCCCATAAGCTGATATGCTTTCCAGTCATCCCAAAGTATCCTATAGGGCTGTTTCCATTCCAGTTCTTCTCCTAACTTCAGTCCTATTCATAGTAATAAATCCTTTAACATGCATACATGGAGGCTTTGAGTTTTAGGCTGTGAGCATGAGAAATAATACAGGTAAAGATTTAAACAAAACCCAGCACCTACTCATACAAGCAGGCTGGGGACAACACAATCCCTCAGTCTCCACGGTCATGTAATTTCTTCTGTATGTCCATAAGAAAGAAGGAATTTCTCCATCAGTGTTTTTTTGTGCTCCTGCTCCTGACCCTAAAGACTTCCTATTGCATACACCAAGCACTCTGGGCCAGCCCTGACCCTCACACACTACCACTGTGTAATACACACCTTCAGCCAAGATAGGCTAATCGAAAGAGAATAATTCAAATGCAGCATATTCAAATGAACTCTGCAGTGAAAGAGAGAGCTAAAGGACCTTTTTGATAGCATTTGCATGTGAGTCATTAAGCAGATGCAATGCTTAGAATGAACATTGCTCAGTAACTCCTCTTCATTTTTTGTTGATTAGGCTATTAGTTAACAATAGTCCGCAAACATTTAGATATGTTTTGAGTAATGAATCACTGACTGCTTTTGTTAAAGTTTGGATAGATCAATAATTTTTAGGCCAGAAGTGATGTGCTTCATCCTCATTCATGCTATGAAGTTCCAGTTGCGGCTATTACCAGTAAGTGGCTGATTTTTTAAGTTCTGCAATGGAGATTCTAGTTCATAACAGACATGGATATAATGGAATAAAGGAAAATAATCCTCATCCTCTTTTTAGAAATGCGTTGCAGGATATGGAACTTTTTAAAACAGTAATTATCTTCAAAAATAACCTTTACAGTTTTTACATATAACATCTTTCAGACTCAAAAATCATCAGCAATCACAAGTTAACATACACTTATTTATGAATGTCTATGAAAATTTACTGCTTGGCCATATTAATTCTAGTTATACCACACCAAAATGCAGAAAAGACCCACTGCATACTGCAGAAAGGCCTGTACCATATTTTAACTTTCACAGATATTCAGTAAGTTTATTTTTAAAATAAAATACCACTGTTTAAGTACCTGGAAAAGAGAATATTTTTGAAAGAAAATTTCATGATATACTTATTTGTCTGTTCATTCAACTCACTTCCCTTTATACCATTTGCTTTGGTTTCACCCCTTTTAGAATTTGTTTTTATATTCTTGGAAGATAACATCATCCTTTGTAAAGTTTCTACTGTCCTCAGCATGGCCCACATTGTATAAAGACAAACAAGAAATGGGTAAAAAGGGACACACCATAACTACTTTCCACTTGAAATATTAGGTAACTTATTCTCAAATAAAGTAGAAAGATTTTTTTCTCCACAACACCTTAAGCATCACTGTCTAAATTAATCAAGCTATCAGCCTAGATTTTAACTATCATAAATACTGTTTCCTAAATAGAGTAAAACACAAGATCATGCATTTTGTTCTTCATGAATTCTGTCTTCTACGCAAACAACAGGTTTGTTATTTTCAACACAATAATCATGTCATCAAAAAACTTGCCATTGTACATTGAATATCTTCCTTCCATGAACTTTGTTCCCTTTTTTCAATCTACTTATTCAAATCTAGTGTCTTGGTAATTCAGCTTGAGTTTTGGCTCTAGGGTACTGCCTCTCCTCAGCCAGACAATTTTGCCATCTAAGATGCAGTGAGAGACGTGGTTAATGGAGATGCTGTCTGGTTGTACACATGGATCACACATGCCAGCCTCTTGTTCAGTCACTGCAAAGTTCACTTGTGGTAATTGGTAGGTTCATTTGCAGCTTGATTTGCCAGGTAGCAGGCTGTGATCTTTAGTGTGTGCCTATTCCAAGGCTACTATTAAGAAAATAACTTTTCAGCAAGAGTGGATAAAAGAGTATTTTATTTTTCTCTTACTAAAGAGCACATCCAGGACAGCCAGCCAAATACTGTGTCTCTTCAGGAACACAGCCTATGCCTCCTTATAAACCAGGAATTTTTTTAGATATGTGATGTGCAGGTATCAGTGTACATCTATACACTGGTCATCCAAGGCTAGCAGCTCTAGAGGTAAAACAGTCTTTGTCAGCTTGAAGGTCTGGCCCTCTCAAGCTGGATTTCCCCATTTGTGACTGGCAAACTTCATCTTGATTACATATTTCAGTTGTGTCCAAACCAACCTCTAGCTGTCTTGTCAGTTTGAATAACCTCAAAATCTCTATCTGCACTAGTAAATAAAAGAACAGTGTGGAATGTTGCCAAACATCAACTATTTGTGCTGTTAGAGCAGAATGTGGCCAGATCAGCTAGTACTTTCCTAAATTATTCCTGGGCATGGGCAGATGAAATTCCCCACGGGGAGCCTGGAACTGGGCAACTGATTTGGTGGCTCAAACAGTTGAGGAGTGGGGTACAGAAACTCTTCCACCAGGCCACCAGTGTGAGACAACATGCACAGACATGGCTTACCAAGACAGATTTAGCCAAAGTAGGTAAGAAAAACCTATGGCCAGATGCCAGGAAACAGGATGTCCCTACTATCATCTCAAGATCATACAATTGTGCAAGAGTTTGGGTTGGAAGGGACATTTAAAGGTCATCTAGCCAAACCCAATGCTATAAGCAGAAACATCTGTAACTAAACCAGGTTGCTCAGAGCCTTATCCAACAAGATAAGGAAGGAAGATAAGGATTTCTTATCCAACAAGAAATTGAATGTTTCTAGGAATGGGGCACTTATCACCTTTCTGGACATATGTATATGGGTAGTCCTGTCTTCCAAGTATGGAACAATACAAAGGAACAACTGCACCACCTCTAACAT
The DNA here is from genome assembly GCF_047830755.1 of Zonotrichia albicollis. Lineage (NCBI taxonomy): Eukaryota > Metazoa > Chordata > Aves > Passeriformes > Passerellidae > Zonotrichia > Zonotrichia albicollis. Next base: position 113,481,567 of record NC_133821.1, on the reverse strand, counting down.
CCTTGAGTACAGAGAATGTACTCAGAAATCTCAAAACATGGTTCTGGTCCTCTTCAAAATGCCCTTAAGAAATTCTCCCCATCTCTGTCAGACGCTTCAAAAGCCTGACAGGACATCTACCTTCCTGAGTCATAATACTGAAGAGCTGCAGCACTACTGACCTTTACACTGGTTGGACTTTCTAGCAATACTTATTTTCGCACCCTAGAGAATCAGTTCTACAGAAATAGTAGGCTCTGCTTCTAAGTCCTATAAGGTCCCCGTGGCCAAACATGTTTTGGATTAGCACACATTTGGGTGAGCTGGAAAACAGGTCTCAAATCCTTGATTAGTAATGTAATTGAAAGACATAACCTAAAAGGACTAGAAGACTGAGTAAAGAATTTCAGCAGTCCTGTTGAGACCCTATTGCAAGCTGAACTCACACTAAAATAGGTCATCCTTTCAGGGACAGAAAGGAGAAAAAGGCAAGTTCGATCTTTTATGCCATAGAATCACAGTTCTCCTGATCTATTAAATTGTCTCCTTTTTAAAAATTATACATACAAAAAACTAATGAACATAACTTCTCACTTCTGTTTCTTTTGAAGCCTACCAACTGAAAAAGGTAAAACAGATTTTCTTAAAGTTTTGTGAGGAAAGTATAATCTAATAGTGAAGAGTGTGAACAGCAAATTTCATCCCAGAGTTAATTTCTGTAGCCCATTTATAAATCTTTGAAATACAGGTTTGTAATGGAAATACTGACAGACCCTTAACAATAGTGCTGCTATAATGAGATTTGTCATTTATGATTAATTGAGGATAGTCTTAAAACATCTTTTCTAAATGCATCTTCTTTCCATCGAATTTATTCCCCATAAAGCTATATCATAAAAATCAGTTCCCCAATTTTGTCAAGTGCCAGAGACATTCTGCTTATTTACCCTTAATAATAATCCAAGTTTCTGACAACTAATAATTTCATCTGTGTCACTTCAATCAAACTGACTTTATTGAAAACCTACAAAAGCAAGGTTTAGGAATCTGCAGTGTTTTTAATGATGTATTTCTAATTGCAATATTGTTTTAAAATCTGTGAAACAGAAATGGATTTAAAACAAATGTATGCCTAATGATATGATTAAATTAAGAATGAAAAAAGTATGGTTAGCTGAAGACTATCTAAAAAAAATGTTTCATTCTAAATGTTTCATTTAGTACATTAATACCACTTTGTGAATGCAGTTCGTTTACTCTAGTGTAATTGAATTTGCTTGTTAATCTGTTTCCAAAAGGTGTTCAAAAATACAGCTGTGCAAAGCAAATGGAGTTTTACAAAAATGAATATTTATGAAGATCCAGATTTCCTTATTCCCAAAGGAATGTTCAAATTTTACTCTAAATCTTTAAAAAGATTTTTTATCTTGCTTCTTGCTTATATTCGTGATGTGGGCTGCTTATTAATCAATGTTTAACAATGTAATTACAGCTGGTTTTAGTCTTACCAGATAACACAGATTAATAAATGACCTGCAACTAGTGAAGTGTGTAGAAAGGGTAATGAATTCCTTCCATCACCACAATAATTTATTAGTAATAAACAAAGAGTATGATGAATTAGAAGAATTTGTAGAGTTTCTGAATATTGCACCAAAATTTCCAGATGAAAGCATTTAATCATGCAGTTTTCATTCATTTATTTCCTTTGTAGCAATTCTGTGAGCTCTGCTGTGCTGGGATTTGCTTTTCTGAGCTGTGTTAAGATGTCCATTAAAAGCCAGGTTCCAGAGTTTTATATCAGCTCACACTGCTACACACCAATCTTACCTGTCACTGAAGTTAGTGTAACTTTGATGTGAACTGACTGATTTCAAAACAAAATGTAGCCAAGGAAAGCTGTCTCCTCACTGGTCAGAAGTATGTGGAATTCCTTTGGACAGCAATATGCAGCTGCAGGTGAAGGGAAGCAGTTATTGAAGCAGCCTGATTAATGTGACCTAACTGTCAGCAAAGTGGGGTTATCACACATATCTGCATGCTAGGCAGATGTAGCAGCAAAAAACCATAAGCAAATGTAGTTTTAAAACAATCTTATTATTTTAGCCCCCTTACCAACTCTTCTGGCTTTTCACCATTTGGATACAGACAGACACCTTTTGAAATCAAAGCTACAACTTCCTGAGAATTGTGTAATTCCCTATGAACAGCAAAACTGAAGGTGAGAAAAAAGATAAGGCATAGATAATACAGCATACCCGATGGCATCATCAGTAATTGCACCAAACAGCAACAAAACTGCAAAGTGACTATGACAGTACCCACAGTGATAACCCAGTACACCCCCTGCACAGCACAGCACAGCACAGCACAGCACAGCACAGCACAGCACAGCACAGCAGCCTCCCCTTTTTGTGTCTTTACTCCTGGAAGCTACTCTGCTTCCCCGAGCTGCCCCTCTCCCTGGTTCAGCAGGGAAGAGGAGAAGGCAGGCTGTACACACATCTTCCCTCACTCCTCCTGTTCCTCCAGCAGTCTTGAAACAGAACCAAAACAGTGAGAGAGCATCCATGTAGATCTGCTGTGCCCTCAGGAGAGAGAGGATGCTTCCCAGGACTGGCATAGCTCAGTGAGGATGTGCAGAGGAAGGCAGTTCAAACATCTCCTACCTGACTGTAGGTTACTGTCTCAACTAAGTCAAACTTCCTCAGCAACAACTCCCAGCCCCCTAGAAAAGTCAGGTGGAAAGCTAATGGGGCAAGAGGTGGAGAAAGACCTCTCCATCCTAACAAAAGAATGAAATATTTTTGTTCCTTTAAAGAAAATGAATATTATCCAGATACTTGATTTTTGTTTTTTAATATCCAGAGAAAAAATTTTGAAAGCTTTAAGTGGTGTAACTCATCATAAGTTTGATATCTTAGCAGGTGCAAAAAAACACCAGCTCCAGGGGTTCACATCAGGTAAGGCTTAGCCTCACAGCCCTTGGTAATTGGAAGTGTGTGTGAAGGACTGTTAAGAGAGCTCAGGACCTACTGTGCTTTGACCAGTGTCCAGCCCTATTACTTATGTGCATCTAAACACTGCTCTGACTTCTATGAGAATTGTATAGGTGGAAGAATTGCAACAGTGACTCTCAAAGCCACACAGTGACAGAAGCATACCCAGGGGGAACCTGAGGGCACATCAATAGGGAATTCAGAGCAGAAATCAGTGAGAATGTACAAGCTATGCCTAAAAATATGCATAGATTTCAGTAGGTTAGAATAGGCTGTAATGAATTATGTAACTGTCATGAATTCTTGCCAAAAAGCCCCAACTAGCATAATATTGTTGCAATTATGTCAATTCACAGGAGATAAGAGACTGGCCCTCTGTAAACAGTGTTTCGTGCGTGAAGCTGTATTATCTCTACATTCCATTTATCTAAGACTACTGAATTTATGAGGAAATTATGTATGTAGACACATACATATGCATATTTGACAAATAAATGTACTGAAAAGTCTCAGTATGAACAGATACGGTACAGTACTTGTTTTGAAAGAAAAGTATCTTAAATAACCTCCTAGTGAATCCAAATTCAGATGAAGCTCTTGCCAGCTGCCAGCAGTTACTAACAGGTACAGCAGAGGCAGTGCAGACTTAAAGCTATGTTCTGATTTCAGCAGGAAGGAATGTGACAAACCAGGGTATTTTGCTGAGCCTGATTAAGCACCTAAAATCTAGCTTAATTATACTACAGCTGGCTATCTGCAAGGCACATTACATGGCAGGACAAAGAGGTAGGAACACCAGTAAAGCCTCCCTGTTTCTCTCTGAGAGAGGAAAGCCTTTGCATAGGCATTCCAGGAGAAAACCCTCAGAGCACTGACTTGCAAATCACAGGGGCAAAGCTAAGGCCAGTTTGGGGGAAGGAAGAGTGGATTGGGGCAGGGCTCCTGACAGCAAAGGCTGATACCGGTCCTGCAGTGCACCAGCCAGCTTTCAAAGTGTGCCATAATCTTACAGGACCTCCAAGCATTTCAGAATACAATGAGGGCATTTTCAGCTCACCAAATGAGAAGGTGACTTAATTCTCTTTCAGCCTGCCATGTCCTTTGATAGTAAATTTTAAGAGGCACACAATGGCAAAGTTTTGGGTGGTTTTGTTTTGGTATTTCTGTTTGTTTGTTTGTTTGTTTGCTTGTTGTGTAGCAACATTCATTGACAAGCCTGTGACCATTTGGGGGAAAAACAAACTCCCACTACCCATATGGGATGATTAGAAAGATATATGTTAACAATGAAGAAGGGAAAAGAAGATTAGATCTTTTCTCCTGGAATTCAGGAGGTAGATTTCTTCTAAAATATTCTTGGCAGATGCCCTTTTTTTTTTTTTAACACTGGAAATTCACTTAGATAGGTGGATTTCTTACTGTGGGGCTTACTGCAGTAATACAGCAGGTATAGAAATTTTTCTGGTAGTGTACAAATGAAACAAGTGAAAGAAATACAAAATCATACCACCTCACAGAGAGCATAAATCTGAATTCTTTGGTTTTAAGGTTCAATCGGCCAGATTTATTTATTAATTTCCATTCCCGTAACATTATTTGTATATTTGGTTATATTTGAAAATGTATAAGATTAAGATGTAAAATGTAATAAAGAAAATACTTTAGAAGATTAGGGAAATAGAACATGTTAATTCATGTATCACAACAGAAGATGCTGTTAATTCATGTATCACAGAGGATACATTAATGTTTTGAATTGTACTATTAGAAGGGAAAAAACAAAGTTTCAAATAAATTGGTACCAGACAGTCTTTTTAGTCCACCCAAAGAAGACTGTTAAGACCAAAATAATTAGAGTGCAAGGCAGACATCTGTCTCAGTCTAGCTTTGAGATAGAAAACAAAGTGTATTAGAAAATAAATGGTTAATTTAATCATAAACCCAAGGAAATTATGGGATGCTCAAAGACATGTACTATGAGTAGAAATATATTTGTTACCTATCAGATAAATTGTACACAACTATGTAGCGAAAGATTATTCATGGTAGCCAGAATTAAGAAAGGTTATGCATTGGATTAGAAACCCTAACTAAGCAACTGGGCAACACAATGACGGATGAATTACTGTAGACAGCTGCCATATTATTCATGAGAAAGAAGGAGTGAACAAAAAATTTATGTGCAAGAAACCACACCCTGCTGCACCATTTAGCTCTTTTTATCACTACAGCTCAAATAACCTTCTCAAGAAAAACATGTGCAAAAGGACAAATAATGTATATCTTGAAAATAAGTGCTTTTCACCTGAAACGGCATGAAAGATACTTAGTGTTAAGAGTGTCATCTCATTCAGCTGGAGTATCACCTAGCTCTCATCTAGATCAATGGAACAACTTACATCAGGAAAACATTATCTGAACTGAGGCCTTAGGTGGGAAACAACCAAGAGTTTGCTTGGCACATGCATGTGAAATTATGTTAATTAAAAGAAAAATAAACTGTTCAGTGGTGTAGGGGGTGAGATTATCCATTCGTGGCGCATGTTTTCATGGGGATAGAGATAGCTAATCTGCTTGCATGAAGGAAAAAAGGGGACCAGAGGCAATATTGCAATACTGTGATTTATATTTGTCATATTTACTGAGCCAGGCAGGGGTTAGCCTGCCCTTTAGGGTCCACTACAGCAAAGCCTCTTTTCTTCCTTATACAGTCATGTAGCTTAATTTCATAGGGGATCTGCATCATGCCTGCATTTGTATGAGAAGATGATTATTTTACACAAACCAGAATTGGCTGTAGAAAGACAGTTTGTTAGGTACTTCTATTAACCTTCATCACACTACAGTAAATACTAAAGAAATCACATCCTGGAATTACAGTTGGCAAATTCAAGCCAAAAGGAAATGCATTCTGAATAAAACATTACTTACCCATGAAACACACTACCATGTGCACTTTTATATTTAAAGGGGATAAAATATGCAAGGTCTTGTGATTAAATGTATCTGGCAAGCATCAAGTATCTAAGGACAAAACAAGCTTCAACAAATTAGTATGTGTATTACTTGCCAGAAATCTGGTTTACTTGCAGTGGATAATGAAAGATCAGTTTTGGGGAGAGGTAAATCCACAGACCAAAGCAGAAGTGGCAGTACATCTGCATGGGAACTCGACGAGAGTATGAGAATACGTGAAAGATGACAAAGAGGGAAATCTGCAGAGGGTTGTACTCCTGAGAGAAGCAATTCTTAAATTATTCTACTTCAAGGAACACCTTCTCCCATTCACTTTGGCAGCCTTCCTGTCAGTAGTGATGCTCCACATCACTACACTTCCTGGATCTAGAGGTGAAAGCACTGGAACTCCTGCCATTGCAATCTGTAGTTTCTCTTTCAGAACTAAATAAGGGTTATTGCATCTGTTCTTTTATCCTTTCCCCTCCTACCTCCTAACACAGAAGGAAGATTGAGAGAAGAGATGCTTTCATGCTCTTTCACAGAAGGAAATTGAGAGATTGAGACTGACTGTAAGAGGAGGTAATATATGGAAACAGGAAATCTACTGGGTCTGATTTTTCACCTCAGCTGGGCTGAAAGAAGAATCTAGGACCGTCACAGATGGAAGTGATCAGATGTCACTTGTGCTGAATAAGAACAGGAAGATACTAACCTCACTGGAGCATATTGCTAGAGTTTATCTGTCACTTACAACTAATTAACTAAAATACAAATTAGCTGCCCTTATGGCCAGGCTCTTCTGTTCACAATTTTTAGTATGACAAACATCCTAGGAAAAATTGAAGCTTTAAATCTTACAAAGAATTGAAGTCAACAAGGAACTTATATGTGCAGATACTCGTTGTTGCCTCCAAACACAAAGACACTCTCTTAATTCATAGGGGAGAAAGGCAAATTATCTCCTTTCAGAATATCTCCAGATGCTATCACAGGATGATGGCACTGGCTTGTCCTGTTCGAGCTTCCCAGGGGAAGGTCTGCAGCACAATGTGATATACTAAAAGACTCTGAAGAATGATCAACAAAGAGACAGTATGCTCTCCAAAGGCTCTTGTTGCTCAGTAAAGCAGTTTCCAAATTCAGGTTTATCAGGGGAAGCAGTCTCACAGGACCCAAATGCACCATGCTTTTGGACTCTCTACAACTCTGCTCTTGTTCCTCAGGAAAGGCAAAAGCTTTTTTTGTTCACTGTATGTTTAATGTGAATTTAATTTGTGCTGTTCTATTTCATTTCCATTAAATGGCAAGATGATACACCATCCTACCTCTATTTCTGTATTTCTCAAAGTGTATTGAAAATTCATAGATTTGGAAAACATGATCTATGTATCTATTTAGCACAGTACAACTTTAAATCTCCCAAAAGAAAATTTGACAGTGAATTTTTATTACCATTCTGATATAAGTAAAGACTTTAAAGTGTGAAGCTTAACGGCACTATTTTTGATTAGAGTTAACTAAAATAGTTTTTAAAAATCCAAAACCAAACTGGCATTTTAACTAGAAAAAGAACTTTTTATATGAGCATGCTTTTCAAAAAAGCCAGTCCCTATTCTCTACAATTTCTTTATGAACCAATAATGTTTATTTAATACATTGTCTTCTTTACTATAATAGAGTTACTCTGACTTTTAAATCCACAAGATTATCTGAAATTGACAGTGTATGAGAAATCCATCTCTGGTCAAGAGTTGGAATGTAGGTGCCATTACATCTGTAAAACTAAATGCATAGTCTGATATAATGATTTATTATACAACTTACAAGTGAAGTGTCACAAAGACACCTAATTTTATAATAAAAAGTATACAAAAAACTGACACAAACTGCACAAAAAAAGTGTACTATGTATTTAATAGAAAATCTTGTGCATGGAAAAAAACAGCTCAGGGATTAACTAGATTAAAACCAAAAAATCAGGGTTTAGAATATCTTCTTTTATTATTTACAACTAATTTCTTCTTTTGCTACTGTAAAACAGAGTTCAAGGATTGTTTTCTTTTTTTTTTCAAAGCTAGTCTTAAGGATCACTTTTCTGGGGACTGAACCAAGACTCAACCTGATTTACAGAAATGATGTCTGAGGCTAACCTTCAACAGCTTTTTGAAACTATTGAAAGGTCACTTCAGTGCTGCACTAAGTCAGAAAGAAAGAATGAATGGATCCTGCAAGAAGAAAATCCATGAAAGCAGAACTTTGTAACACCTTTCAAATTATGCTCATTTCCTTACATACGCTTGTGTAGCCCTTTAATCCCGTATTTCTTGTGCCACAATTTCAGACCAAGTTTTGGTGAAGACAGAGTTAGTCAATTTTAAGGACGAGGAAATTATTTAAGTATTTTTCCAAAGTCTGGTTAGAGCTTTGCAATTCAGCATAGAGATGCTCAACTAGCACGAAGTTAGTTCCAGCATAGCGTAGCTTGGTAACGTCAAGAAAATCATTCTAACTACAAGTAAAAATAAAAGAATCTGGCCTACAGGAGAAAAAGGACAAAACAGAATAAAGAGACCATCTTGGATTACATTGTTTTTTCCCCATTAACCATTTATTTTGGTGGTACCTGAATAGTAACACATTGAATTGAATGAAATTCCCAATTCCTTTTTTCCCCACCTTTTTTCTTCTTCTTTCTCAGAGGTTTTGTTACCAAATCTGAGGATTGCAATCCATTTAGCCTGAGTATTTTTGTTCAGTTGTATTATATCTCTTTTCTGTTTTTCTTTGCAGAAAATCTAACACAGCTGGATGAGATGCAATACAGGATGTGAATCCTACAGAATACAATGAAGTATTAGAAAACACTACAAATAAACAGAGAAAATGGGATAATCAAATTCACTAAAAAAGATTTCAAATTTTTCGTCAATTTCACAAAGATTTAATGTGTGAGAAGCACAAAACAACACCCCCAACACTAACAGACACTCTCGGTGTATATGGAATGTTTTGGTGTAACAGAGAATACATCGATGACTGTTTTAACAAAGCAGTACATATAATAAGTCATCTTGATCTTCATTTACAGTTATCAGGAAGACAGGGAATTTAAAATGGATTGAGGAAGAGCAATATAGACTTCCTTTTTTTTTAATCTTTTATTTAATTTTGTTATACGCTCACACATCCTTTGTGTGGTTTACATATAAATGTACATAACTTTGAGAATCCTTGCATATGTGCATGATCTGATACATATATCATACACATACAATATTAGATTGTATAAAATAGTACAGTACAATCTGTATAAATGCAGGTGACATTAAAAATAATTGTCTAGCCTAATAATATATGCAGGACAGGAAGACACCTCGTTACCATTTAAACCTTTCTCCTGTAAATATTTCCATTTAGTAAGTTTCTACATTTTTATAAACATAGTCATTCAAAACCTCAGTGCAATTTTTTTAGTACATTCTTTGGGGTGAAAATTGTCTTTTTGGCTTAGTGACATAATAAATGCTAGCACTTCATGCTAGGAAACTGTGGAGGACTAACTAGGTTGAAGACTTCCTACATCTTTGTTAATCACTGTTACAATATATGCAATGTGAAAACTAACTTCACCCGTGAAAATTTGCCAAGAAGTCACAAAATCCCTGCATGTATTTAAAACAGCCTTTTAAAAAGAAGATAAGCCTACTCACTGTTCTGCACAGCTCCCCTTTCTAAGTACACATGCATGAGGATGGGTATGACAGACGGCAGAGGATGAGAAAACCAAGAGTCTGCACTATGCCTACACTTATCATAGTATCCAAAGTATCAACAGAACATTCTGAATGAAACACAAAAACTGTCATATTCTAAGCCATATTAATTATTCAGCAAGTGAAAGAAATACAGCGTATTTTGGAGCCTCTCTCTACACCCTTCTCGGAAGTCACAAGGAGCCCGCAGGGAAAGCGCTCAAAGCCCGGACTATGGTGGCTGTTTATCCGTCAATGCTGAGCACTACAATATTGCTATTATTTGTAGTAGTAATTCTAATTTTGTCTTATCTACCTAAAGGTTCCACAAACAAACCTCCCCCACAACTTAAATTCCCATTTAGGCCATAACATTTTCTATATGAGGCTCCGCATCTACGCAAGGCGCGTTTCAGATTCTCGCACAATCTTGCCACCGAATTGCAGTTACAATTGCCTCTTCACTGCCTTCGCTTGCCTCCGAGACGACAGTCACTAATTCTGTTTACATCGCGGCGTCTATCCTTCGAAAGGACACGACCATGCACCTTTAGCAGCACAAACCGCGGTCCATGCCGCTCGGCACAGGGCCCGGGGAGGTTGCGCGGGACAGAGGCGGAGGAGGCAGGGGCCGAGCAGGGGGCGCGGAGCGGGGAGCGCAGCCGGGGCCGCCGCCTCTCGCCTCTCGCCGCGGGGGCTGCGCGGCCCCGGCGCGGCCCGGGAGAGGAGCGCTCGCACCGAGGCCCCGCGCTCCGCTCCGGGGGGGAGCGGTAAGTTCTTGTGTGTGTCCCGCAGTTGTTTCACTCCGAAGGAGCGAGGCGTGGGTTTGGAGAAAGGAAAGCGGAGGGGTGGGGGCGTCATGGATCCCCGGCAAAAGCTTTCCCGGTCCGCAGGATGAGCGCTGACAAGAGAGATTTGGCAAGTTCCTCTCCCCCTCGGGTTTCACTTTTTTTTCTTTTCCCTCCCCCTCCTATTTGTCTCATTGTTAGAGGATTACACGCGCTTCAGGTTACACCCGGAGAGGGCAGGGGAGAAGCAGCCTCCCTTTCTCTCCCCACACAATATCTATAATGTCATTAACCTGTTCTTCATATTTGGGGCAAACCGGAGACACGGGGCGGAAAACACGAACGCAGCAGAGGGAAGGGATCCCCAGTGATGTCAGCCCCGAGGAACTTGGCTGTCGTGGCAGGGCTGTATCGGGGAACCATCCCGCAGCTTCTGCCCAAGTTTCCCTTTCTGTGGCAGTGACCCAGGTGCGCGCTCAGCCCGGCCATGGGCGGGCACCGCGCAGGAGCAGCGCGGGGACCCGCCGGTGGCTGCTCGGCTTCGGACAGAGGCCGGACCTGGCCGGGACCCCTCTCCCTCGCTACCCCGGCGGCTGCAACACGGGGAGAGCACAAGGAACCCTAGGAGAGGGATACACGGGTGTCCCCTCGCTCGCAGGACGCTCCGGGCAGGCGCTCGCAGGCGTGCGGGACAGCGCCGGGAGCCGCCCGAGCTCGGCGCCCCGCTCGCACCTCAGCCCCTTCGTCCCAGCGCTGCAGCCCGCGGCTCCCCGGCACCGGCAGACACCCGACACCGCCGCGCGCTCATTGGCCAGCGCCGCCGGCCACGCCCCCCTGGCCGCGGCGACTCAGGGGGCGGTTCGGCCCGCCGACCGCCGATAGCTGCTGCTGATTGGTTAGATGGCGCTGTCAGTCACGTTGAGGGACGGGCCGCTCCACGGCTGAGGCCCCGCCCCCTCGCCCTCATTGATATTATCGGCGCGCGGCGCGGGCGGCCGGGCTGCAGTCGGGGCTGGCGGGCGGCCGGCCCGGTGCGGGAGCCGGGCAGCGGCGCGGAGGCGGAGGAGGCGAAAGAAAGGCAGCCTGGAGGGAGGGAGCGCCGAGCCACAGACTGGCACAGCAAATTCTCCACCGTCCTCTAGCACCCACCAAGCGGCGGCAGTGGCAGTGTCTAGGAATAGAGAGCTAGAAATATAAAATCACCCCGCTCCTGCACCATGGCTTTCCAAAGTAGGCTCCCTTCTTGGATTATTTTGTGCTCCGTCTGGCTGTTCCGCTTTGCACACACGGGGGAGGCACAGGCTGCAAAAGAAGGTAAGGTGATGCGGAAAACAAAAAGTTTGAGCTTATTTATTGCTTTTGCCCACGAAGTCTGTTTGGTGGCTCGGTAGGGGACTTTCCTGCCCCTGCCAGCTGCTTATCAGCCCCCCTCTCAGGAAAAAAAAAAATAAAAAAGACTTTTTAGTGAGATGGGAGGAAGGAAAAAGCACGGCATTCGCTGGGGGCTGTGCGTGTATATGTGTGAGGGACCGGGACAACTGCCTTTGCTCCCAGGAATGGGGTTTGCGAGGCATTCGCACGTGATGGGAGGAACGGTGCTGGGAGAGCCCCCGGCCCGGGTATCCCGGGTATCCGTGCCGGGGAGCGTCGCTCTCCCGTGCCAGCCCTGCTCCTGCCGAGGAGGTGCGGGGAGGGCGGCTTGCCTCGCCGGTCGCTGGGCAGGGCTGAGGGCCGAGTTCCAGGGCTCGGGACGCTCGCTGGGAGGCAAGGCAGAGCGCGGGGCTGGGGCTGCGGGGCGCTCCCCGCCGGGGGCCTGCAGCGCTCCGGCTCGGCGGGGCCGGGCACAGACCGCGGACAGGAGCATCGGGGTGCACTTTGGCACGTCCCAGCCGTGCAGGCTAGATATGTATGTAGAGGATACATACGGCCCGGCTTAGTGTGCCTGCAGTGTATGTGCTCTCCCCTGGCATCGCTGGAGAGAGGTTTAGGGTTCTTACACTATCTGCGTAGCACAACGGAGCTTCCCCATTCTCGTCAGTCCTATACTGGTATCTGTGCAAGGCGCACCCCGCACATTTGTTTCCCCCGCGCACGGAGACAAATCAGTCAGTTTTGTATCAGAGGCTGATGGAGGTGTTTAAAATCAATTCACAAAGCCCATCTGGGAGTCTCTTTTTTCACGCTGAGAAAATCCGAAATTATTTAAAGGAGCGCCCTGCTCGCGCTTGACAGCTGAAGGCGAAGGTCCGTCTCCATCTTCGGGGGGGGATGAAGACACGCGCGACATGACATGGGAAGGGGAAGGCAGGGCATTTTCGGTGCCTCTGCATATGTATGCGTTTGGGGTTCCCTCCCCCCCGCCTCAGCTGGATGCGTCAGTATTTTTCATTAAACCTCTGGCATGCAATAAAATATCATTTGGCGCTTTAAAAAATCCCTCAATTAAAATGTATTCTGCCCTTAAAAGACGAAGTCGATGCGAGATTAGAGAGGGAAAGAAGAAGGAGCCTTTCCGTAGCAGCATTTCGAAAGTTTCTTCGGAGGGGCTGTGAAGCGCAGAAACCCTCCCGCGGGGAGCACTAAGCAGTGGCCGTGGGGTGGGGAGAGGAGAAGGGCCGGGCAGTCGGACGGGGAGGGTGCGGGCTGCCTCCCCCGCTCTGCCCTTCGGCGGGCTTGCTCCGTTCTTGGAGCTACGCCGGTGCTTCCCACTGGTAGCCTATCCCGGCTTTTCCTGTGTTATACGTGGTGGGTGATTTTATATGCATCTATACCTATGAGCGTGCGTGTATAATGTCTGTATATTCGGGGAAAATCACCTAGCCAAAGGAGGGTTAGGAGGGGGCGAGCGGCAGACAGGGATTGATAGCAGCTACCTGCTGCAACCGCAGAAAACTCTCGCGGAAAAAAGAGCGAGTTAAAAAAAAAAAAAAAAACAAAAACAAAACCAAAAACAACAAAACAAACCCAAAACAAAATAACAACAACAAAAAAGTAACTTTGCAGCTTCACCGCCGGCCCCGCCGGTGGTGGCAGCAGCCCCGCCTGGTTTCCTACCCCTCCCCGCTGGGTACGGAAAAGGGATGGGAGGGGTAAAGGGCTGAAAAGTTTTCCGAGTTTCCTTTCTGTAGCTCAATAGAAGCCGCGGTGAGATGCTAGAGAGGAACGGGGCAGGGTCTGTCTGTCTCTCTAAGCGAGAAAGTGACCGCGGTACCTGCGGAGCCCTCTGCCAGCGGCCAGCACCCTCGGGTCCGGCGCGGACACGGGGAGCGGGCTGTCTGTCCCTTCGCCCCGTGCCTGCGGGAGCTCGGGGCTCCCTTCTGGGGCCGCTGTCCCGGGCGCTTCCTCCAAAGCCGCCGCTGTCGGGACTGTGGCGGGGGCGGCCGCGGGACTAGCTTGCGGCTCGGTTGCCAAGCTCCGCTCCTCGGCGCGGGGGCGCGGCCGCCTGCGCGCAGCTCCGCGCAGCGCCCGAGCCCCAGTGCGGCTCCGCGCGGAGGCGAGAGGCCGCTGCTCCCCGCCTGCCGGAGCCCCGCTGAGCCCACTGCCCGCAGCCGCGCTTCGCCCGCCGCCTCTCCGCCTCCTCTGGCGCTCCGCAGCTCCCCGCGGAGGGAGCGCGCAGAGCCCCGGTGCGCTCCCCGTGCGCTGCCTGCGCGGGAGGCTGCGGAGCCCCCGCGGCTGCCGGCGGGGGGCGCGGAGCGCGGCGCCGTCCCCCGCATCGCTCCCCGCGCTGCTGAACGAGCCGTGACAGCCGCGGGTCGCCCCGCGCAGGGAGCAGCCGCTGGCTTGGGAAGCTCTTCCCCGGTAACTCTGGATGCCAGAAGGAACGCCACGATTTCTTTACAAGGGGTGTTTGCTGAGCAGGGGTTTCTGTGTTGGGGTTTCTTTTTGTTTGTTTCTTTGTGAGTTTTCTTTTTGTTTGTTTTGTTTGCTTGTTATCTTTTCTTTCTCTGATGTGCTCACCCGTTGCTACGTGATGGAGAATTACTGCCAAATAAAAAGTATAATGAATTGCAGCCGTAGCGTGCTGGTGCTGAAACGGTTAAATTTTTGGTGGTACCTTATTTTCCAGTACCATTATAAATGTTCTTGTTTAACAAGCCGCCGCATACACCACCTGCTTTTCTATAGAAAGTGTTACAAAGTAAAGCCCCTTGAATCCAACTTTAATGACATAAGCAGGTAATCTTTCTAGAGGGAGACTATCAAACTTCCTTAATGAGTAGTTCCACTTCATTACTGAAATACAGGCCTTGAAGCTACCTTTTTGTGTTCAGCTAACATTCTATGTATTGCTGAATGAATTTTTAGGCATCTTTTTAGTAATTCACTGTAATTTTGTATTAAATTCTCCTTGGAGAAAGGGCCAAAGCTAGAATTAAAACTGTTTTGTTAGACCTGCAAAAGTTGCTTCAAGTTACAGCCTTAAGTCACACATCTAAATATCTTAGCGCAGAAATGCTGTGTATGAAGTTATAAATAGCCTACTAGCTAAAGGTATATGGAGTAGCTTCAAATTAGCTTCAATGCTACTAAAGAGCTGGTTTATTAGGCTGTGATTAACCACTTTTGGAGGCAGGGTTACATTTAGCTGAAAATAGTTGTGGTGCTGCTGGAACTGATGTTTCTGTATATAAATGTCACTATAATGTGAAGATTTTAGGATGCTATTACCATAAAGTGAATTAGTCTGATTTTGTGTATGCGAGGTGTGAGGTAATTGCAGAGTCTTTTATTTTCTGTATTCCTGGTCGTCATTTATTTGCAGAATTATTGCTATTACCTGTGAAATAAAAATACTTGTGAAAGTATTTTCATTTTGACACTCAAAAAAGATCATTGCTTTTTCAATGTGACTCTCAGCGAGGTATAGACCAGTCCTGTATAAAACAATTTGGAAATGTGTTGAAATGTCTGTGTGCTTTAAGTTGATTGTAATGACCAGCATATGGAAAATGTCCTTATGAAAAAGGAGAAGGAGGGAGCATGCATCTTAATGACTGATTAATAGCACTTCAGAGCACTAAAAATCCCTCACTTTGTTTTAAGCAATGAAATTGTAAAGATTTATGTATTTACTCTTATGTATAAGCAGATAGAGTAAAAGCAGATATGTGTATCTGCTTATATGTGAATGGTAGAGAATCATTTGTCTGTTTACAAATTAATAGCTAGTTGGTGTTGCAGCTAATTTTTTTTAACAATAGGAAGAAGAAATATTAATCCATACAAAAATTATGTTAATTCTATCACTTTTTAAAATTTGTCTTTTGTTCCTTAGTTTTAAATCCCCCTGTGTTATGTTTAACAAGCTGTGGAATTTTTTTTTTCCTTTTTTTAGTAATACTGCTGGACTCTAAAGCACAACAGACAGAGTTGGAATGGATTTCCTCTCCTCCCAATGGGGTAAGTACTGCAGGCAAAACTTAATTTCCTAAAGATGAGTAGTCAGTTTATCGAAGCAGTTGAAAGACCTGTTTTAAACTAGTTCCCCCTCATATTTCTCTCAGTAATCCTACCAAGTGTTTATGGCTTCTTCATTTTTAGAATGAAACTTCAGGTTACACTGTACAAATGTACAAGCCAATTAAAAACAAGTGGCTCTTTGGAAACTTTTGTTACTTTTTTTGTTTTTTAGTGTACTTCTTTGTGCTGTACAAAGGATTACACTGTATATTTGTAACACAGTATTTTAAATCACTTTTTTTTCTTCCCTTACTAACAACAGATCTGCTTCTGTGTGGAAACTTTCTAAAAATATGTTTTTCATTTTATGTAGAATGGGTGATCATAAATTTGTTTACGATGTTTTCTTTGTAATTGAATAGCACAGATTGAAGTGCTCTAAAATAAAAACATTTATACTGCAGATGTGTTTGAAATGACATTCCAAGCTTGAAACATCCCCAAGCCTTGAGGAGCTTGATATCTGGAAGTAGGCATGAATTATGTGGTTAAGGCCACTTCCAGCTTGCGTACAAATTAATATTTTGGCCTTCTATTAAATGTACCATTGTAAATTAAACCATTATAAAAATGAGACATCAGTTTTATTGTCTTATTTATTATATATGTAAAGTTGGAAAATCCTGCTTTCAGTCTGAATTAAAAGTGTTATAAAACCTTCCTCAAGCCTTGAGGAAGAACATTTTCAGAAAGATATAATGGATATATTGTCCTATCTTAACTCAGTCCTACATGAACTTAGTCTGACAAATCATAAATTACATGGACAGTTCTTGCTCATGGAAACAGTCTTCCTGAATCTATTGTGATGCCTTGCATGAACAAGAACTTGGGGGATCAGTCCCTTAATCTTCAGTTCATTAAGAAATCTGGAGCCAGAAGAGCGTGAAGTGTGAGTAGGGATATAAAAGTGTAACAAATCCTTTAAATAAGGAGAATGAAAATGTGGAAGTGTCTTTCGTTAAAAGCAAGATTGTAGTATCAATACAAGCATAAACTGGGAACTAATCTAAGGACTTCAGAGGAAATGTAGCACGGGCTCAGTGTGTATGATGGCCAATAACCTCAGCATTAGTGTTTTGCACTGATTAAAACCTTTGCCAGAGGTGGTTGGAAGATCACCTTGGTGACACTTATATTAAGCTAACCTGTAGATAACGAAAGACATGTCAGCACGTGTTGCACATCATCATACTGAAAGATGAGAGTCCAATTCAACAAATAGTGAAAAGCGAGTTTCAGAGGTAGAAGTGAATTTCAATCACAAATTAAAAGTGAATCAAAACTAATGGCTAGATTTGCATGTGTGGAAGTGTTCAGAAAAAGTTGTCTGTGAATTAACATAAAAGTACCATTTTAATAATGTAATTTTGAAAATAAATGTTTTTATAATTTTAATTACTGAATTATTTACTATGCAATAAAGACTTCATGGGAATGAGCACAGAAAATTTTGAGAGAAACTACTGCTTAATCACAGTAGAGAATATATCAGTCAGACACTCGTTAAATGCCTCATTCAACTGCAAATGCTACATTTAACGCTGTTAGGATAACGAAGAAGTTAAAATACCATAAATTGAAACCAATAGAACAGGGCATATTCAAACAGATTTGCATGTATAGCACCATATTTTGCAGTAAGACGAAGAAAAGTGGAGTTTTCTTTCTGTGAAATTGTTCACTATAAGAACTTCAATGAATGGTGACCTCACCTGCCATAGGTGAAAACATCTTGAAGTAATGATTTTTTTTTTTTTGCTGCAGACACTCTGATTGCCTAATTGCATGAAAATCACATTTCCCTAATTTTTTTTTGCTTTGGCAAAATATGGAAAAATAGTTCCAGTCCTTAGTGCTAGGGATTAGAAAAAGTAGTGGTTCTTGTGTGAAATGTATTATTTCCCTTGATTGTAAAATAAGAATCTATTTGATGCCAGCTAGTCTCACGTAGTAGGATTTCGACTCTGAGAAAACTCATTTGTGTTGTATTACAAAGACTAGGTTGATTTTGTAAAGTGTATTTTATTTGTTGCTTTTTTTGTTTGTTTCAGTTTGTTGGTTTTTTTGAGGAGGAATGGGAATTTGTTTTGGTGGAGCAGTCTACATCAAAACTCAAGGAGACAGATTCTGTTGTGTGGTGCATGAGAGTCACTTTCATGTCAAAGATGGAATGCATTGTCTTACTGAATACCTCCTTGCAGAATCTGGCTTTGTGTTTTAAGGGAAGAATGCTTGCACAAGATAAAATATAAAACAAAAAAAAAAAAAACAAAAAAAAAAAACCCAAACCATCTCAAAGAAACCTCAAAGGACATAGCATTACCTGGCAAAATTTTAGGCTTTATGCCTTTTTTGTCATCTTGATGGGATTTTTTTTTAATGGGGAGATGTTTTTTATTATCGTAATATAGCCAAAACCCTCTCAGTCCAGGGTCCTGTTTTTTCTAGCTCTTATAGAGGTGAAAGAAATTACTCATTCAGCTCTAATAAATCTGTTATGAAGATAGACATTCTTTTGTTCAGAGGTTAATACTGTTCCATATGCAATCACTTCAGTTAACTCCATGAGCATTTAATAATCTATTTCAATCATTTAATTCCATATGCATATAATATATAATACTGTATATATCTCATCTGTATTAACTGTAGGTCCTTGAAATGTGCTTTGATATTTACAACTTCTATGCATTTCAGCATCTGCAACTGTGATATATTTTGTGGTGATAACTTCCAGCATCAATTCAGCCACATCTGTTTTTTCCTGAAACAGACAACAACGTGAAAATGGTCTCATTTGCTGTCAAATAGGCTTGCAGAGTAATGTGCACTGTGTGGCTCCTGATCCGGGAAGCCAATGCCTTCCGTGCTTGGTTGCCGGCATGAGGAATGTCAGTGGATGCTCTCTCCTGCAGAGGTGCCGACTATACGAGTCCCACAAAGCACTTCAGCATGTGCTTACCATTAAGCTCATAAGTACAGTCACTGATCTTAAGCGTGAGCTTAAGTGCATTATTGACACAGGGCCAGAGGGCTGAGTGCCATCCGGAGAAGTCATGGCTGCCTGTATCCTGGGGTGACGATAGCTCACCCCCCTCCTCTAATTTACTACAGCTGCAGTTTCTGCAGGCACTGAAATGTTACAAGAAATGTGAAAAAAGGTGAGAGAGGAGGATTGTTTTGGTTACACCTGGGCAGATCTGCCTGGTTGATTTCAGTGGAAGGTTTGCCATTGCTGGAGGTGCAAATTCCCACGCTACCAAAGGCTGTTAAAGACTCTGGGATTGTTAAAGGCTTACCAGCTCGTTACACAGTTGGTAACCTAAAGAGAGAGAATCAACAAAACTCAGGCTTTGAACCAGAGAGCTTTCAGTCATACAGGTTGTTTCTAATTATGTATGTAGTCTCATGGTTCATTGGAACTACCAGCTAAATGAAGTTTGCCCCTTCTAATAAGCTTGCAGCCCCTGGACAAACAGTGGCTTACTTACATTTTCAGTTTGTAAATAAAGCAGAAGGTACACTGAAAGAAAGGGAGACAACTAAACTGTTTTCTTTCAGATTTTTAATTCTGTCAGTTTTCTCTTGCCCTCTTTCTATGCCATTTCGATCACATAGGGGTGGGAATCATCTGACTCGTGTTTCAGGACCTGATCCCATGCTTTCTGTACAACTGCAAGTTTCACTGGAAGCTTTATATGCATGAGTTTTATGTACTCTAATGCTAAGCAATTTCAGTTTCTAAGACTTCACTGACATTAGGTTTCTTTGAAAAAGAAGTTGCCTCCCTCCTTTTGGTCTTTGCTCACTCCATTGTGACATTAAAAAACCATTGGGACATTAAAGAAATGTGTGTGAGCGCAGGGTGAAATCAGAACCTGGTATGCTAAACAGCGTTTCCTGAATCTGCCCCTTTTCAACTGTGCCCATGATATGACAATGATTTTTAGAAGTTGTATGTGGGAAAGATATGAAGGGAGAGAGAGCCTACTCCTGCATTAATATATATTTTCTTCATTTAGGTGCTTAACAGTATTCTTAACAACTTACTGTTAAAAAGAAGGGAAATGTGAGTTGTGCGAAACTTTTTTAAATACTCAGTAGTTACAACTGATGACATACTTCTTGTTTACTACTAACTGTTTGTTATCATTTTAGTGGGAAGAAATTAGTGGACTGGATGAAAACTACACTCCTATACGAACATACCAGGTATGCCAGGTGATGGAATCAAACCAAAACAACTGGCTTCGGACTAACTGGATTGCAAAAAGCAATGCACAAAGGATTTTTGTAGAACTGAAATTCACTCTGAGGGATTGTAACAGTCTTCCTGGAGTTCTGGGGACTTGTAAAGAAACTTTTAACTTGTATTATTATGAAACAGACTACGACACTGGCAGGAGTATCCGAGAAAACCAATATGTAAAAATAGACACTATTGCAGCAGATGAAAGTTTTACCCAGGGTGATCTTGGGGAGAGAAAAATGAAACTTAACACAGAGGTGAGAGAAATTGGACCTTTGTCCAAAAAAGGATTCTATCTTGCGTTTCAGGACGTAGGGGCCTGCATTGCTTTGGTCTCTGTCAAAGTCTACTACAAGAAGTGCTGGTCCATCATTGAGAACTTAGCTATTTTTCCTGACACAGTGACTGGCTCAGAGTTTTCCTCTTTAGTTGAAGTGCGAGGAACTTGTGTCAGCAGCGCGGAGGAGGAGGCGGAGAACTCGCCGAAGATGCACTGTAGCGCGGAGGGAGAGTGGTTAGTGCCTATTGGAAAGTGTATCTGCAAAGCAGGATACCAGCAGAAAGGAGACACGTGTGAACGTAAGTAAACCACAACTTGCTGTAAATTGTAGGTCACAATCTACCAGATTTTTCTGTTGTGTTTTTTTTTTTATTTTTGCTTTTTTTAAAGAGAAATGCATCATCAGTCTGCTTTTAAAGTCTTCAGATCCTCAGTCTGTGAAGTTCACGCTGGTTAATCTAAATCGGTCAGTCTGTCTGATTATGAAAATCACTGGTTGCGCAATGCAGTTTTAAATTTAAAGAGAAAGGTTGAAGTCGTAAGTATAAAGATAGGTTCGGGACTAAAATTATTAACTGATTAATGTGTTTGTTGTACCTTTTGGTAAGGCTGAGTAAATCATACCTATGGCAGAACACTGTAGCAATCACGTCAGGTATGAGTAGATAAACAGTTTGTTCTTTCACATAATTATAAGGAAGCAAAAATGGATGTAGTAGACAGAATGGGTGTGGTTAGTAAGGGGAAGAATATACCCAAAATCAAAACCGAGCTAGAGGTTTGTGTCAAGTGTGTAAAACTAAATGCAAGACAGATATTTCAAATAGAATATAAAATTTTCAGAATAAAGTATGTTATCCTTTCTATTATTTTTTTTTTGCACAAAACTCACTCTAAATTTTTGGCTTTCAGTTGAATCATTGTGATCATTTTAAAATACTAGCAGATCAGAGACTTGCAGTACAGAGTTGTACTTCCTGATTCAAGACTAATTCAGTTAATCATGTTCCTAGAATTATACTTACCCCTAGCCTTGCTGTTACTGGGGCTGTAGGCATAAGACATTTCTGCTTAGCATGAGAAAAAGTATTTTATTGTCTTTACTTCCAGTGAGAACAAGAGAATCTGCAGTTTGTTTGGTACAAGATCTATCATTTTTATCACAAGATAATATAAGGAGTTCTATCGCCATATGTTTATTGCAAGATAGGCAGATGTTTGTTGATGAGAAATACTGTAAGTGAACAAGTGGAAGAGCCCCCACAAATCTGTGAAGAGGAGAAATTTACATCATCTCAAAAACAAAGCTGGCAGTGCTCACTGAGTCTGAGGTGCCTCAGTCTGATGAGGGCTTCAAAAACTGTTGAGGATTTGGGACATCCTAAAAAAAAGTAAATGAGTCTCTTTATTAATAGTTTGTCCACATGAAAAAACACAGTTCTGCTTTTGATGAGTTCCTATGAGGAAATTCAGGAGAAGGTGAAGTGAGTGGAGTTGATCTGAGGTCTTTGTAGCTCCACACAAATCTTTCATTGTTCTGTTGGGAAAGGATGAAGTCTTAAACACTGCAGAGGGTGATCTCATTAGGAGTAATTGTAATGTGAAAAACTGCCCCGGCAAAACTGTTCAGTACACTGTATTAGAGGTCTGTTAAAAATATTAAGTGCTGTGTTCCGTGGAAGTCTGTGTTGAGGTTTTAGATTTTTTTTCTGAGTGACTGATTTTTTTCCTTTTTGTAGTTAATTTGCTCTTGATTACAGACCTAGTTATCTTTGATGTAATTAATATACTAATTTTATTTGACTTTCAATAAGGGAGAGAAAATATCCCCAAAAACCTCCAGTGTATATAAGGGGGTGGGGGACATGAGCTGAATGAGCATGACAGGGATGGATAGAGAAGAAATTGGTGTTTGGTGACTGGAATTCAAGTAACCTGTTTTTTGAACAGGCTTCTTAATTTCTAACCGCGCTGATGTTGACAAAAGAATTAAATGATAACTTGTACTTGAGCCTGGTGGCGTGCTCATTTGCAAGAACATTTCCTATTTTTGGCTTGCTTCCAAAGCAATCGCTAGGAGAACACGCTACTCTGGAAGCAGTCCAGAGGATCATTTATGGTATTTTTCCTCTTTTCTTTCAGTGATCCTGTTAAGAGTTTCAAAACAAACTCTGGCCCCATATTGAGGCAGGCTAATGTGCTGGAGAGGGAAAAGGTGGTGGGCAGGCGCTCTTGGAGTGCGCGCCGAGGCGGCAGCTCCGAGTCAGACCGATCTGGGTGATGGTGGCACACGCTTGTAATTGTGTCTGCGTGTCCTGTCGGGGCTCGAGGATGTTATTAAGTATGATCAGCTATGTAGTGACCGATAATGCAACTGGCACACTGATATGGCGTCTGTTTTTTGTGACAGATATTGAGAGAAACTTATCTGTACATTGACACTAATGCAACTGGCTATCTGTTACTGTCAAGCTGTGTAACAGATCAAGAGGAAGCAAGTTGGTGTGTGCTTCCTTAACCCAGAGCTTTTGTAGCCCTGTCTGAGGGCTCACTTCTGCAAATACTTTGTACCTGGCATGCTGTGTGACTTCTTTGGGACTACTCAGGGCAGAAAGTATTGTGCTCTGTCAGGATGGGCAGACGTCTGTGATTCTTCTCTCACACTTGCTAAAGCTCTGCTGAATTAGCACAGTAGGATTGTCTTTTAAAGATACAGAATAATACCTTATCTGTTGTAGCAAAGGCAGAAGTAGATGACCACATTGTAGTTCCAAATATCTCTTCAGCCTGTAACTCAGCAGGGATTTTCATTTGTGTTATGCTAGCTTGATTGGCTGTCTGTGATTGAATAATGTGTTCCTTTTGCATACAGGTCCTCTCCTGTTTGTGAAATTTATTGAGTTCAGATACTAAAACAATTGAATTTTGATTTATACACAACTCTGCACTGGATGCATTTATTTTTATTTTTTTTAATGAATGTAAGTAACTTGTAGTGCTTGGAAGGATAAGGAAGAAAACAATAGTGAGTGGTGAAACATGTTACCTGGCAAATAAGGTCCTCTGTGTTCCCTCTTCATTGCTTGATCTTTCAAACTGAATTTTTGTTTTTTTCTTTTTCTTTTTGGATGTACACCGATTACTTCTCACTGTACAAGTGCCAAAGAATCCTTGTGACCCCAGTGGTCTAAAACATACATAAGAGAGCCAAATTTCAGAGAGCTCTCAAATGCAATTTATAGCAAAATCTTAAAGCTGTGTGAAACAAACATGAGGAAACCGGGTGAGCCTCTGAACTTTCAGCTGCAGATTGTTTTGCTTATGTACAAGGAGACTCTTTCCTGGGTGTTGATCTTAGGTCTGATGGTGTGTAGCCCTAGACTTAGGTGTGGAAATTGTACATTTTAAATGATAATCTTAAAGAGTACCTAACAGCAGTACCAGAAAGGTACTTACATGTATTTACATCTTCTAACACTATGTATTGCATCTATTGTGGAAAAAATCCCATCCAATCAACCAAAAAACCATCATCCAAGAAACCATAAAAACCCCAACCACAAAAAGCCAATGGACTTCTCGGTAACTGTGGTGGATTCCCAATAGGTCTAGCTTGGACTTTTCTCACAGTGGAATTCATTTGATATGTTATGCATGTAAAGGAATACACTGTGATCAGTGATTGATATTTGAAGGTGAAAATAATTTTATGAGAGCTTCTACTAAAATGTATTTTCCATCTGTTTCATGTTAGTTGGGGGTGAAGAGGGAGAGAATTAAATTTATTCAATCAGAGCAGTAGAGTGGTATTTCAGAAGGTATGAAGCTTCTCTTAATATTACTGAACTGAGAAATTGCATAGATCACTGGGCACCAAGTCCAAAAAATCAAATTCCCAGGGAAAGCCAAATGAATACATTTTACTGTTAAACCTATTATAATACCGTATGCATTAGCAGTTGTTTTATTGGCCTCCAAATGAGGAGGGGATTATAGCTATTTGCACATTTTGTCTTGGTGAGGTAAAAAGGGAGCTACAGGCTTTTCTTTCCAAACTTTGTCAAGTGCTATAAGTTGTGCCAAGGCAAGCTGCATCTGTTCCTTCTCTTTTTTCTTTTTGGGACAAACATTTTATCTCTTTGCTTTGTGAGATATTACTTGATAACAGATCCAGAAACTGAATTTGCCTTATGTGCAATGTATTTGTGGTAAAGTATGTGTGGTTGTGGGGTTTGTTTTTCTTTGTGTTTTTTTTTTTTTTTTTCCTTGGTTTTCATTTTTTTTTCTTTCTTGTGTGTTTTCTTTTTAATGTTACTCCATTTAGGAGCTTATGTGCCACACGTTTATTAATAGAGGACAATGAATTAAGATGGGAATGTGAATAAGTTGTAATTAAAACAAATATTACTATGCTTCCCAAAAGCCCAGGTTGCACATATTGTGAATTGGGTGTAGAGTTCAGCTCAGGGTGTGTGTCACAGATGATGTGGGTGACCTGCAAATTAAGTAACCTATGCTGACATTCGTGCATTTTCAACTTGAAAATTTTTTGCTTTGTGAAGATCGGGAAAATGGTAGAAAACTTTTCAATGGCATTTATATCATCAGGACTTTAAATGTTTCCTCTTTTGAAGAAGAGTTACCTTTCTTCCATTTGCTTCCAAAATTACTCTAGGGAAGAGAATGTAATTAGTTTCAGCTAATTGAACCTGAGCAGAGAATGAGGGTATCTCTGTGTCACTGAGTCTTGTCATTTTCTCAGAAGCCTGTAGAAGTTCAACACTAGAGCATCTATCTCCTTCTCTTTTCATTCCCTAACATATTAAATAACTTTTCTGTTCCTTTTTAAAAAAAGGCCAGTGGGATCTGATATCAGGCACTACATACAGCTGCATATTAACTATTTGATTAAAAAAAAAAGTTTAAAAGGTAGGTATCTTTGCAAAGGATCCTAGCAGGGTTCAGGAAAATAAACTAGATACTTTAAAGTGAAAGTAAGACCTTTTAGCTAGATGGTCAAGAATTACTGAAGATGCTTCTAGCATAAAATAACTTTAATTTCTGCTTCAAGTCCCCTTTTATAATTTGTAGAAAGTTGAATGTTTTGGCTGTCATTCACCCTATAGTCTTCTGACTTCTCTTCTTGTCAGGGAGGTGAGGTACAACTATATATTTTCTTGCTATATCTTCCTTTCAAAACAATCTAGTGTTCATGAAGAGGATGGTTTTTACAAGTTTATTTGTCTCTCTTATGTAATTTGGATTTCTTTGACGTACTTTGTTCATGTTCTTCAGCTGCTTTCTGGATGTGAAAGCACAGGGGATAGAAAGGGAAAGGAGCTATGCCCACTGTTAAACATGTTCTCTTTGGAAGTATTTTCCAAATGAAGTAACACAAAATGGCTGGTGGTCTGACTGGTCAGGACTGGCCATTCCCTGAAACAAACTGATGCCTTCATGCTTCATAAAATCTGTTTCAGGTCTCTTTTGTGTTGTCTTTTGGCCCTAAGATACAATTGATTTTATGTAGCATTGCTTTGCCTGAAGTATCTCAATTAGTTTGATAAGTCTGATTATAGGGCGTCATATTTCGTGATACAACATTCTCTCCCAAATGTGACAAAGAGATGGGAGAAGTAAAATGATGAGAAATCAAAGTGATAAGTAATGAAGGCAGTCAAAACCATCTAGTTTTCATTGATAATGCCATCAGAGTGATCCTTAAAATGAATTAACTGCAGAGCTACTGACAGGTTTAGTTCCCAATAAACTAGTAGCTTTGCTCCAGAAGAACTGAAAGAGGTGAAATTGGAGATGCAAATGGTCAATCAGGAGCCCACATCCTAGAAGTGGGGTTGTTGGATAATGGAATTGAATGTAGAGCTCTTTCTCTCTCCAGCCTCTTCTCCTCTGCCCTCTGGCCTGCCCCTCTTCCCAGCTTCAGCTGTCTCCAGGAATTAATTTTAGTTTTGCATTTTACTTGAGGTTTGATGAATACGAATTTCTTCAACTAAATTTGCTGCATGTCTGTTGTTTGGGTTTTTTGGTCAGATCAACTGCTGTGCACAGATTTTGAATTGAAAACAAAACCAGCAATGAAATTTAAGAGAATTTTAGTAATGTCTCCTTTAGTTACAGGAGAAGCACTAAAACTGTCTGTTTTACGGGTCTGGGATGCCACTGCTGAATTAGCTACGGTTGCTCAACAGCTGGGCCATTAACTCCTTAGCCATAAAGTGTATCTGCTGTTTGTTCTAAATGAAGCTTTAGCTGGTATTTAGAAGTGGAATCTCATCCTGTCAAGTCTGTTGCCCAAAACCATACGTTTTGCTTCTGAAACAAACTTTCCTGCCCAGAAATCTTTTGTGAAGGGTGCAATAGGCGTCTAATGGCTTTGCTATCGTTTTCTAAGTTTGCTATGTTTCTAAGTATAAACAAATTTTCCTACATGAAAAAGAATCTGCTTGCTTGGAAATTCTGAGAGGGTTGTTTTGATTTGTTTGTTTTGTCCAGGGTTTTTGGTTTTGTCCAGGGTTTCTGTTAACCTCTCAGAATTAGCCACTAAAAATAAATCGAAGTATTTTTCAATTTCTGAGTACAAATGGGAAAAGTCACATATAATCCTCATTAGGAGTATCATAGGTGTACATGCATTCCAATGAATATGACTATTAGCTTTTTAAGAAAAAGTGAAGTAAAACCCATCCCGAAAACAAGGCTTCAGGAACTGAGAAAAGAGAATTAGTAGGTTACAGAGAAACTGAAAGTAGGGATCAATTAATGGAACAAATGATCACAGAAAAGAGAAGAACATGTTAATAACTACTTACCTAATTACTTCATGTATCTGTAAAACATCTATTATGTCTGTGGTGAAATGCTGTTGAAAGTTGTTCAAGAAGGCTGTAGTTCAAAGTATAAATTTTTCTTTGAAAATAAGGAAACCTAAGGGCTGAATTTGCAGTTTTTATTTAAGAAGTGAGACAACCATATGGCAAGATCTATGTTTGGTACTGAAGCTGATAAAAAAAAAAGGAAATTATGTGGGCAAAATGTTTGGTTAACTAGACTAGGTTTTGAATTTTGATGCATCCCTAACTTCCTCTGTTATTGTGAAAATATTTGCTCCTCAGCAACAGTTCCTGTATATTAAGCAGTACTAAATCCTTAAGAATATCTTTCTGTTTTTATTTGAGAAACTGGAGATAGTTTTAGTGTAAATTTTCAGTTAATATGCTTGTAATGTAGAGTAAAAAGTTAATTCTTGCTTCTTGACTTCTCAGTTGGCTTGCCCTGTACTGTGCAAGCTCTGTCTGCAATGCTAATTTAATTATTAAAAACAATAAGTTGTACACAGTTTATCACAACAAACTGTGTGTATTGACACTTTTTAGATTGAAAACAAATAAAACATATTCAAATTAATATCTTTAAAGTCAAAATGGATTCTTTGAAATTTAATATTAAGCTATAAAAGTTATATACATATAACCTAATTGTTTTGTTTTTTGCCTCTCCTAGAGGTACTATAAGTATTACTTCTATAAAAAACTTAAGACTGCAACCAGATTGAGAGTAAAACCGTTTGTAGGAGTTTCCTTTTTGAAGAATTAGAAAAGAATATTGGGGAGCTTATTAAAAGCCAAGCACTTGACAGGAAAAAAATGTAGATGATTTCTACTGTAATCCTTTACAGAGTGCTGTGACATCAAAGAGAATCAAAAAAAGGGCAGGTTCACTATTTAGGTCAGCATTACCTGTCTTTAATTTCATAAAAAAACCCCCTATTTACAGAATGGTGTGTCTAATTTCTTCTGTAGCATATCGTTATTGTGCAAACAGCAGCAGTAGCAAATGCATTTAAGGCATTTTTATTTAAGACATTCCTTAGAGAAGCTTTTATCCCTGTGCTCTTCCTAATCTTTGTGCTGCTGCTGTCTATCACAGTGACTTCTCTTGTACCTAATATTAATGAAAAATATATGTTATATGTGGAAGTGAATAGTATCCAGTTAATAGTTCACAGCAGAAACTGGGGTAATCTTGTGTTTCATTTCTTGCTCTCAGACACATCAGCAATGTGTGCCTGGTGGCTCTGTGAAAGTATTTTTGTATACATTTCCATTCATGACTGCTTCTGACTTCACAGTCTCTCTAAAAAACACAACACACCAACAAAAAGCAGAGTGTTTGTTAAATATTTAACACTTTTTTCCTTCTATTTTTCTTCATTAAGAAGAGATTTTCCATTTAGGAAAAATTATCTCCTTGACCGTATATTCTCTTTGGAAAATTTTGCTTAATGTCAAGCTAATTTATAAGTCTAATTCAGAGTAGCAAAGGCAACCAAGTATAAAACTTGCATGCAGTAAGAATTGGGCTCAAATACTGTATTTCTTGAGTTTATATCCTGTCAGGGCATGTATTTGTACATTTTTATTTAGCTGGGTGGCCCCGCTGCTTGTCTTAAGGAGGATAAATTTGCTCAGATCTCCAACAAACATCAGGGTTTTTTACCCAGGGTAATTTGATACTTTAATCTCTTAATTTTCATGATTTGGGTTAGTTACAGGTGTCTCTTGGCAAGACATGGCTCTCCTGCAATAATAGTACCAAGCATTTTTCCAGTACAAGTCTAATTAACTGCAGTTGTTAATATCATCTGATACCAGTGCATACCTCAAATGTGTGTGATTGATGGGAAAGAGAGGGAAGTACATGATTGAGAAACATAATTGCTGTTAATATTTTGCAATGCATTTAGTATACGTAAACACAAAAGTTATTTTTTGTTACAACTGTGAAGTACACTAAGGCTTTAGAGAGGCTGGATTAAGTCTACAGCAGGCTGGCTGCTGCTATTTTTTTTTTATAAAAAAAATTCTGATACTATGTATTACCATAAATAAACATACTGAGAAAGTGTAAAAATTCGGTTTCTACTTTTCACTAAACAAGTTATAAGTGTTTTAAGGAGGTAATGCCTAATGCAGGAAACTATCTGTAGAATTGTAGGCTGAGGCACCATCCCCAGAATTTAATGGAAAGAATCCTATTAACTTAATGAGAGTAACATCATATGTTGATGTTTTCCTACTGAGGAAAGTGCTAAAGCTTTAGGTAAGTGTAAGCATATACTTAAACTTGAAACTTCTACGTTGATGAAACATATTTAAATGAATGCTTTATTAGAATTCTAGGAATTGCAATATTGTGCTGCTACAAATGTATACAGAGAAGTGAATATAAACAGGACCCTAAAATTCCACTGATGGTACATTTCCCACCGGTGAAATATATAATCTCTAGCATAATTAGTGGCTATAACTTGTTGTTATTCTTTCCTTGCATGTAGTGAGTATGATATGTCATGGAGTGTGAGCACCAGATGACTGGCATTCATTTTGCAGTGGATGGAACACAGTGGATTAAACTCATGTGAGGGGGTCAGGTGGTGTTTGGCAGGTGACTAAAGGGCTGTCCTCATGTGGCCTCATATGGCTATATGCATGTGACCTGCTGTACATCCATTTCTCTGTCTCACTGCATGTGTCCTCAGAATGTGACTAAACTGCAAATGTCCCCTGAGAGTTGCTAGAGCTAATTTTTTCTCAAATGACAATGTATATGCTTTATTTCCAGTCTTATATTGTACACAACATATTATGCACATATTGTGCATATTTTCCTATGGAAGTCTAAACCCATTTGTAGGAGAGGGCAGGGTGTCCTTCATCCACTTCTGATGGACCATCAAAATAAAACTCAGGAGTTGTATGGAGCTTGTATTAATGACCTGACCCATTTGACCTGAAAAGTTAAAATAACATGGGACCTCCAATCCTCCAAATCCCGCAGTTTACCAGCTAATGTTAATTTGTGGGTAGTAAACATAGTAATTTTTTAACTTCCTGATTGTACCAGTTTTTTTTTTTTTAATTTTTTTTTCACTAAACTATTTAAATTGTTATATGTTTATATTTTGAGAAAAAATGATACATTTAACAAAAATGTGTGTGGTACGTATTTGAATCAATCAATTTGTGCCCACAGAGGGATATAGTTGGTGTTGAGAAACTCATTAAATCTCTAATATAAAATATTGGAACCCTTGCTTAGCTACCATGAAAATTCTTAAAGAATGTTGGCAACTGAGGCTTTGTAAATGAAGTTTATTGTATTCCTAAAAGTTTGGCTGTTTGTGTGCCAAACGGCTCAGCTCTCTTAATGCTGGAACAAATTGCATATTCAAAAATTTGTCTGTGGGACATGGTCTGAGTGGGCAACATGTGGCTGTGGTCCCTGGCCATATTTACGTGATCTCACTCAACTCATGTTATCCAGGCTTAGGTCAATTATTTTTCTTGCTGAGGAGAATTTGAGCTTGCATCTCTTGCTTCAAATAGGGTATGCATGTCTCTTAACCAACATGCAGTCACTGCTAGAAGGTTTTATTAACTACTGCTGAAACTTGTTCTTCTCATAGTGTAGCATTTAGAACCATTCATATGGAGTGACAGATTCCAATGCCTTAGGTTATGAGCTTTTTTTTTCATTTATATATTTATATATGTATATAATACACAGACCTGCATATAAAATACAAACCATTTAATCTTCACTATTTGTGCTCTAGTGTTTCCAATGTTGACATAAATTTGTTTTGATTAATTATTTGCATTGTGTATATATGTATGCATTTATTAAGTGAATGGTAGAACTGGAGAAAAAGTTCTACTGATTTTTTTTTTTTTTTTTGCATATAAGAGTGATGTGTTTGTATGTCAAAGCAAATGGAGATGTATTGATCTTTTCCCTTGTTTCTGTTAGAATGTATAGCTTTGTTTGAAGTCTTAAAACATCAAGTAAGAAAATGTAACTAGAAAGAAAAAGATTTTATGGAACAGATTTTTTTTTAAGATAATATTTGGTATTTTGTTTTTAATTTCTACATAGAAATAGTTTTGGGATGTGACTGGAATATTTTCAAAGAGATGGTATTCTTACTTGATTTTATTTTCTTGGATCAGACCCATGATACAGCCTCTTAGCTGATATCAAGCATTGGATCTTAGATATTTGATTTCTCATGTTTCAAAATGTCAACATATTTTTTCTTGATGGATTTATTTGCACAGTACAGAAATGAAATAAATCTCCATTTTATTTTTTTTGTTCAATTTCTTGAAAAGGTTTGTTCCATATCAGTAGCTCTTCAGCAAAAAATAACATTCAATATATTATTTACTGAGTACATTATAATTGTGACATTGTTCTGTGCAAGAGCACATTTGTCTGTTATACAGAGAAATTGCGAAATTGACATCTTTCAAAGTGTGGTCGGTTTTATTGGCACTAACTAGAAGAAAAGAGTAGTGATAAAGTCCTTCCAAATGATAACTACAGGAAATGGATATTGTTTTAACTGTTAGCAAATCCCAAAGCTTTACATTGTCACCTAATTATCTCACCTATGGACATCTCAGCTGGATTTCATCTGCACTCTGATGCTGGGAAGTGTGAAAGTATTGTGCTTAAATCATAATCAGGGCTGAAAATCATGTTCCCTTATGCAGATGGAGTAGAATTCTCAATCTGTGAGCTCTGACTGTCTCTTCTCTTTACTTAACACTTATAATTAGTTGCAAGCCACCAAATTTTCTGATTAAAGGGCATAATTTTTTTGTCTTTATCATGTATATGCTTGTCTGTCTGCTTTTGTTTGTCAGTTAAAATAAGTCTCTACTTGTCCTGTTATTGAAAAAGTCTTGTCAGTGGAATTGCTAGTGAATAATACTTGTAAACAAGGGAGAGAAATGACATCTTTTTAAAACAGTTTTTCTTTTCCCTGGGCAAATGTGACATAGGAGGAGACAATGACATACCTACTTTTGATCTTTTATCTTAAAGATTTTCTGTCATATTTAGAGCCACAGTCATTGTGAATTGTGTATTATTGTTGTAAAAAAATCATGTATCCAAGAAGATAAGATTCAAAATTCCATGACAAGTAGAGATGAATGGTTTTTAGAAAATAAAGCACAGGCTGATAGCACAAATGATGTGCAGTATCTGAGTAAGGGATTTTATTTCTCTCCTTAGTACAAGGACTAAATGAAAATGCAATACCTGTTCTCACAAAACAAACCCCACTTTTATAATTCTGCCATTTAAAGACATTCTGTGTGTTTAAGCAGTGACAAGGGTATTCATTATTAATTAACATTCAGGAGATAACTGACTGTCAGTTGCCAGTCAGAGTGGAGCTTGGAAGAATGTTGACATTGATTGATGGACATTGTTCTGGGACTATGCACAAACAACCTGCTCAGGTCATCTGAATACACAGAAACATTACAGATCAGCTCCCCATACACAAAAAGCTCGGGCTGTCCTTTCTGAAAGAAGGATATCCTTCTAGGTGTCCTAGACTCATTTGATTTTTAAGTTAAGCCTTCACTTTCCTGCACTGTGGTCCTGCACAGTTAAGAAAAGTTCATTTTAGTGTGGTAAATACAGATAATAAAGGTCACTGTTCTGTTTCTAGCTGTTTGTGATCGAGGTGCTTAAGCATTCAGCTTGAAGCAATATTTTTTATGTTGCTTTTTGGGGTGCTATATGTGCTTACCTAATGGATGTATACTAATGCAATTTTTTCCATGGGCAGAAGAAAATCCTCAACCCCTAATGTAAATTATTTTGAAATACAGAGATGGAAGAGGCGTTTCAATCTTGCCATCTCTATGATCTCTTCAGAAGTGAGTTTTAAATACCTGCAGTGATACCAGCATTGTGCATCTCCTGGAATCAGTAGTGTGTTTAGATTCAGTGAAGTGGAGACACCCTTATGGCACCCTCACACCTCCTTTTAAAGGGGGGTATAAGCAAGCTCTTAGTGTGTCACATACCAATTCCACATACCCTCAGCTGAGTAGCCTGTGTGTCTGAACTCCTCCTGCTTCTTGTGGTGGGCACCTGCTTGTATAATGGTGGTAGTACTTAGCTAAAGAAACAGAGTATGGTGGTTTATGGGTGTTGAGGCTTTCAGGGAGGTGACACTTTTCTGTGGGAGTGAACAGCCTGGTTATCAACATATGATAAGCACCTGCTTCGCAAATACTTATTTTTCTCAATGATGAAAAATTTCTAATTTTTTCTTATTTTTTAATTTTTTGAATATGCTTCCAAATATATCACAGTTATTAACTAAGACAGAGGGTGGCTCATTAAGGTGATTGAAAAGGAGAGCATGTGAATAGAGCCCTTTTCCTGTGATTATCCATGGGTGCAAAGCTCATGTGCTCTATTACATGACTCTGTAGGTTAAAAATTGGATCTGTCTCATCTTCTTTAAAATCTCCATACCTTCCAGCTTTGGGAGACATCGCAGTTCCACCCACTCCAGATGGAAGAAGTGTGCTGCTGGGAATCCCTTGCCAATCTCTGTCCCTGATAACAGTTCCTGAAGCATATTGGGGAAATCTGTTGAGAGCTGTTATAATTTCATACTTGTGTGCCAGTTTTCTTTCTCTGTTTCTTCCAAGTATCTGCTACTGGGGTTCCTTTATCCTTCTTTGGGGCTGGCAGGGTATTTCTGCAATAAGGCAGAGCTCCCTGCTTTTACCCAGTGGAAAAGGACACCACAAATGTTTCTCTTGCAAAACTGCTTATTTTCCCTTGGGTAAAATCTTGCTTGCTTTATTCATAAAAAAATAAATAATAATGAGTCCCTTGGGACTGCTTGTGAAAGTAAGAAAAACAGGAATTGGCCCCATGTCATAACCATCTGTTATTAACACAAAGAGCAAGGGCCCAGTCTTGCAGTCCTTGCTAAAAGCAGTTTGTTTAATAGGAATTACTACAAATATGAAAAATGTGTGTTTTCCTCATTACTGTGACAATATTCCCTTCCAGTAGTGAAAAAAAAGTCATCATGAATCTTGGTGTACAATCACACAATTACATTATTTTATATTGCAGTAGGCTGTATGCAATAAACATCTCATTCCAAGAAATATATGTATTGCTGTATTTTCAAAAATCACTTCAGCTACTTTCACACATTTTTTCATAGTACATCTTTTTATTTTATGGCTGAATTATGACTGGGTTTTCTTTTCTACTGTTTTTATGACTGAGGTAAACATTTTTTTTTTTTTTATTTTTTATAGCAGCTAGTTTGAGAATGGTGCCATTTTCCCCTCTCCTTCAGAAGAGAATGTTTGATTTTTTTTTACTTGATGGATTCCCACACACTCTCCAATCCCCTCCCCCAATTATAAAAACAAATGTTACTGGAGAACTGGAATAATTTGATCCATCTTGCCATGCCACGTCATGGCAGAGAGGTAGTTTTGGTGGCTGTTACTTCCATTCATCTGTAGGATGAATTGCTAAGTTGGATTGCCTGTTTTTTCCCCAACTTTGTGACCTCCTCTGTATTTTGTATTTCTATCTTGATATTTAAGAGGATTATTGCACACTATTTATTACGAACTCCATATTTCTGTAGAGGATCAGCTTGATGTCTTCCTGCCCATTTGTTTTTCCATCAGTTCTAGTCCTGAGACTTATGCCCAGTCCTTGCAAGGTAACTTGAGCCATGAGTGTTAAAAGAAGCATTTAATCCATGCTCCTTCACTTCTGGCCATAAATCTGTTAGGCAGTACACGGGTTGCTGTAATGCTGTTGATTGCACCTCCGTGACAGCCAGTCCCCTGGCAGGCTGTGGTGCCTTTAAGGGTGCCTTTGAACAATCGCTCTGGCACAGAGCACATGCAGCACAGCCCAGAATCTGGGAAAATATATAAATTATGATAGGAGGCTGCGTGTTTCCATGGTGTATGCAAAAAGACAGGAATTGCTGCGTTGGATCAAACAAGTGGCTTGTCAAATCCATTACTCTTTTGCCAGCAAATGTCCAGTAGCAGATGTTTGGGAAAAAAAAAGTAAAGGAACATCAGTTTTGCTTTTCTTCAACCCAAAAGCATTCTCTACAGCTCTGTTATGTCTCCTTTATGTCCTTTCTCCAGTTATTTTGTCATTCAAATGTTAGAATAATTGTTTTCATTTCATGTAATGGATATGTTCCATATAAGCTCCTAGTGTATTTTTGTGATATTTCTTAAGTTTGTACCTTCAGATTGAAAAAGACTGGAAATTCTACAGATGTTTGCATTGTTAACTATTCAAGCCTTAAATTTATACTTTGAACTTGACTGAAAAGGCCCTTGAGGATCTGGTGTAGAAGCAACAACGCTAAATTGATTTCTCTGCATTTAGGGATCTAGATTTTTAACAGTTTGATTGGGAAAACTAAATTCATAATTTGTAAATGGCGTGTAGGACAAATACAGTAGAATTTTATTACAGGAACATTACAGAAACTTCTTTTTCTGTATTTATAGACACTTTGGGCTATTGAAGGGTTAACCCCCACCCCTCCCCCAGGCAAACAGGGTATCACTTTCCTTAAAATGCCATTGGGAAACTGAGATAAATGGTGAAGCATTTTCTGTGTTGACATGATGTTCGCCTGTCCGATTGCATCCTTCCCAACAGACAGCAGAGAAGCAATTACAAAAAAAGACATCTGTGCCAAGGTTTGGCTAGCCAGGGAGGGCAAGCTCTTGTGTTTAAGAGGTAGAGAATCCAATCGATGAAAATGTCTGGGCCTGTTAGCACCAATAAAGCTGAAGGCCACTGGGAAGCTCGGGAAGGGTCTTTTGTTGCGGAGATAGAAAAGAGGCCGAAGCTGTGACACTTGGGGAGGAATAGGGTCAGCCAGCACGATCATCCATCTTCCTCAATGGCAGCTTTCTGTCAGTTTTTAACCCTGCTCAGCAGAGGATCTAAACCCCTATTGTTGGCACCAGCCAATTCTCAGCCAAGTGTAAATGAAGTTAATATTCACTGACCTTATGCATAGCCAATGAAGGCCCTTGATGTCATCCTGGAAATAATGTTATCTGACACTTCAAAAAGCAGATGTTGGCAGGTTGTTTGTGGTTTTTTGCTGAGCCAGTACGCAAAGACGCATTGTTTAGGCACCTCGCATTTAAACTGATTTCCATAATAACCACAAATAGGCCTTTTTGACCTTAAATTGACATAGTTATGGTTTTAGTTTGCATATCATTATATGCTGCTCACAAAGCCTGGCTAACTTGCTCTAAGTGGTCAGGGGGAAGTAGCTTGGTTCACTTAGATAAGAAATATATGGGTCAGTGAGCAAAATTTATTTATGCTGATAAAACAGTGAGTTATTAAAATAGTTTAAATAATTCAAAGCAGACATTTTTAGAGCAAAATGAAGAATAGCATTTTATTTTGCAGAATACCTCCATGAATGGAAATATGTAACAGAAGTAAAAAAAAAAAAACAACAACACACTCAGAGGTACAGACAGCTTTTATTTTGAAAGGCCTATTGCAAGCAATTGTTAATGCCTTCCTTTGTCTCCAGTAATATTTTGTCATGGTGAAACATGATTATTTTAATGTTTTAATTACAGAAAGTTAAATAATTCTTACAGGTTCCACTTTGCCAGAAATTTGTCTAAGACAGAAGCATACTGGTGATATCTGCGTATTTGTACAGTGCATTTCATCCAGACAGATCCTCAAACCTTCTGCAGACTTCTAGAAACAGAACACATCCTCTTCTGTAAAAGCCAGTGTGAACATATGTTGTAACTCTAGGGTGAAACATTATGGTTCTTTTTAAAGCACAGTGCTATTTCTCAGCAGCCTGTGGTTCTGATTCGAGGAAAGTTATAAACATGTACCACACATGGGAGGTGAAAAGTATTTGATTTGGTTTATTTTTCTTGTAAATTAGCTATAATTCTGGCTCATGTGTGCTTATCTTATGTGAGATGAGCATAATAACATATGGTAATAGAGTGCAGATGCAGGATGAGTAGTCATTATTAATAAAAATATTCAGCTGTATCAACCAATGAACTTGGCACAACCATGTTTTTCCCCTCTGTGTACAAAATGCAGCAGCAGGTAACAGAAACCTAGAAAATTCTCTATTATGCCATGGTATTGGTGTTAAAAATATGTTTGAATAATAGTACAGTTAGCACCTTTCAGTCTGTGATGCATTCCTGTCCTTTTGAAATAGAACTCAAAATGTCATGACTTCTTTTATTTGGTCAAAGAATGAGTTAATAGTTGAACTGAGAAAACTGATAATCACAGTTGCTTGGGAGGCAATTATCTGACAAGCTGGCAAAGATGAGAAATAACAGAACAGATCTGCATCTAATTGAAATCACTCAAATCTGATCTTAAGATAAACAGTCCTAGTATTTTTGGAAACTGTGTTATTGATTGTGTTCTTCCCATCAGTTATGTTTGTTTGTACCTGTTAGAGAAGTGAACATGTTTCCTGTAGTAACAGATTTCCTTAGAAACTCATCAGCTAGAGATTTCTTGCTCAGTATTAACTCACATCAGATGGGATTTAACAAAAAAAAAAAAAAAAAAAAAAAAAGAGAGAGAAATAAATTCACTAGGTTCCTGGATAAAATTTTAAGGAATTGGTGATTGATTTTGTTTGAAGTACAACATTGTATTTCATTAGCTTCTGGTTGTTTGTGTGATGTCTGTGACATATGACGGCTCAGTCATATAGCTCAGATGATTAAAAGGCTAATTTTAGTTTAGAACTGATTTTAATGGGGTATCTGATCGGACTAATTTGTCCAGATAGATTAAATCAGATTCTTCCTTCCTGCCTGCCCCAATCTTATATTCAGTTTATTCTACAATTATTCTGAAAATACATGAGGTTAGCTGAAAATTTCTGAAATACAGAATTA
Organism: Zonotrichia albicollis; assembly: GCF_047830755.1. NCBI lineage: Eukaryota > Metazoa > Chordata > Aves > Passeriformes > Passerellidae > Zonotrichia > Zonotrichia albicollis. The sequence goes on along the minus strand of NC_133821.1, from coordinate 113,443,268 downwards.
CAGCCAGCTACTGAACAGTGTGGAGAGAGCAATAAGCCAGAGAGCACTGAAAGCAATGAGGCACCTTAGTGGGCCTTTAACAAGCCCTAAGTCTGCTAAGCAAGCAAATTAATTTGTTTAAGACTTTACAAAGACCTATTTCTTCTGTAAGTTATATTGAGTAATAACCAGATTGAGTCACATTTTCGTTTTACTACTCTCCTGTAAATCAGTTCATTTCTGGCTCAGTTTTGTTAGTCTGTCCCTTTGTCAGGCTTTATCCTATGAAAAGTGTAGAGTGCCAAAAGAAACATCAAACTGACCCATTTCTGCCCTCTTCTCCAGCAGAAATGGATACTGAACTACAGAAGTTTATTTCCTATTTCTGGAAGGAGACTGTGAAAGAGAAATTTGCCTTTGCGAATTAACCCATGGACAGATTGATTCATTTCATCCTGTTGGTATTGAATATTGTTCTTATTTTAGTTGAAAGTTTGCAAAATGCTAGCTTTCCATGGGCAGGCCACTGAGGAAGTGATCCAAAAATAATATAAATTGAAAGTGTTTGGTTTAATGTACTTTTCTGTTTGTTTTGTGGTTTGGTTTTTTGTTTTTTATTTTTCCTTAAACAAAGCAGAACAAAACATGAAATGCTTTGGAGTAAATGTCAGCAGAAGATTCATTAGGCGATAGGGACACAGGTAGCTGGGGGTGTGGGGAGGTGGTTGGGGTCTCTCCTGCTGATGGAAGGCGCTACCAGCTGTGGGTTTGCTGCTGACATTGGTGCTGTGTCTGGGGCTCTGATGGAGGAAACCTGTCAGGGAGTGCAAATCTGAAGTTCTTGCATGGAACTAGGTTCTTTTTGCTCCTGGTTAATTTAATCTGTAAGAGGTGAGATCTTCAACAGCAGATTTTTTGCCTGTTTCTATTGTTTAGGATAATACATAATTTTCTGGACTCTGAGTCTCCACAAGAACAGTCTGTATGTATCCGAGTTCATTTGTATTGCGTTGTTAGCATGGCTGTGATTTTCTTTGACAGTTACATCAGCTGGGAAGAGAAGAATGGAATTAGATATGAAAAATTGCTTTTTTCTCCAGAGTTTCTAGAAAACGTCTTTGAAGCTGTGCTGTGAAATCTCCAGCACGTCTGCAGATGATTTGTACTAATAAAAAGTAGCCAGCAAAACTCTGTTGGAGAAAATAATATTGGAAGAAAAAAGCACAGAAAAATCAATTGCATGAGGAGATAGAATATTTAGTACTGACTCATCTTCCCTAATCAGTAGAAAAATGGATTGTATGACTAATAAAGAATCACCTCAAAGAGAACAGTTAAACCATGTACCATTTTGTTGAACAGATCAAAAATACTGTAAATAACCTACCAACAATGAAATACATGATTTTACAACAAAGAAAATATGCCATATGGAGAGAAGAAGATCAAATGGATTGTGTAAAGCACCTGCTGTCAGATTGAAGCATGGGAATACATCACTGGGGAGAGAGAAGGAGAGGGTAACTCAGTTATGGGGAACTGTGGACAGTGAGGAGATGCAATCTAAAGATCTTGGGCAGGGGCTGAGCTTGAGGAGGATGGTGGTGTTTCTCAGTTTCTACCCAGTGTGTCAGGAGGTGGATGAGCACAAATGCAAAGCAGGAGCTCCGCTTGCTGTGGAAGGCATTCCATCTGAGGGCTGGCATAGCACGGCAAAGTGGTGTCTGAATGCCGTGCACAGCATTCATTATTTGCACATAACCAACACCTCAGCCAGCGAGGGGTGCACCGGGGAGCCGCTGTCACTGATGTCACAGCACCACACAGCCACCCTTGCTCTGCTCCACCAGGTCTTTACTTGGAGCTCTGCCTTGGTTTCGTAACGTCAATAATGCAAATGCACAAGAATAAAGGTGAGGCCTGGCCTTGCCCCTTTGAAATGACTGGGAGATTGTCTTTACCTTTCATAAGCACTAAGGTCTATTTGCTGCCTCTCTTGTCTTGTGGGGTCTTTTTTGTGGCAACAGTTTGCAAAGTGCCTTTCACACAGAGAGAAAAGATAATTTTTTAATAGATGAAATATCAATGGTAAATACTGTGGAAATACCTTTCATAAGTAATAAAAAAAAGAAGGGCTCATTTGTAAGCACAGCCATATTCTTAGTGAAGGAGAATAAGGTACATTCTTCCTCTTCCCTGCTGCTCCTCTTTCTCCTCAATGGCAGAGGGTGTGACAAAAGTTAGGTTTTTGTATTACCCACGCAACAGACCTCACTGTGTTTTATCCACATGGCAAAAGAGAAAGGAAAAATACCACTTAAAAAAAAAAAAAAAAGATGCAATTTGAATTTGTGATCTCAGCCTAAGGTGATTGGGCTCTGTGCTTTTCATTAAGCAAGCTGGAATGTCTCTTTTCTTTATGCACCATCCCCAAGTGCCTGCAAAATTGGAAATTAAAGATGAGCTGAGTAAAAGAAGAATGGTTCTGAAGCTGAGAATTTATTGTTTGGTTCCTTTTTTTTAACTTCTTTAGCATTAGACAGACACACATAACTCATGTAGCAGAAATTAATTGGGTCCCCCACAATATCAGGAATGTCTGAAATAAAAATTATTCTTTAATCCCTCTGTATGCATCTGTTCAGTCGCTGAATGTAATTGGGTCATCTTTTCAAAATATTTTCTACAACTGGAAGGATAACAAGCCATTCTTTTCTTCCAGCTTGAGTTTAGATGGTCATTCAGAAACAATAACAACAACAAAGCCACGTGATTCTTGGCACTGGAATATAAAATAGATTACCAATTGTTTAGAATTATGAATAAAAAAAAGAGTAGAAATTATAAACTTCATATGCTCAAGCGTACTTAAATTTTGAAGACCATTTTAAAACCCTCATTTAAAATAACTGCAAAGTTGTTTTTTAATTTGGTTGGTTTGAGATTCTTTTTCTGTTTTTGTTGCTTGTTTTTTTTTTTTAAATATTCTTTTATTTATGATGAACTAGTGTATCTTGAAGGACTGAACCTGGGATCTTAATTCATGTCATACACCAGTGACAGGACTGCTTAGAAAGTGACAGTCTAATCATAATAAATTTGAGCAGCTTTTACCTGCATAAAATCATCATGGGTGAAGTGTCTCCAAGCGTGGGAGAACATTTATTTGTTGCATAGGTGTAAAGGAGGATAAGATTTAACTTGTGGAAACACTGTTACCACTGATGAGGAGTGGGGAGGAGAGAAACCCCTTGGGGACTTAGAAAGATCCAAAGTAAAAATTGGTTTTGAATTGCTGATGAATAGCAATACCATCCTTTTTCTTGCAAAATAAGAATATTTCTTGCAGAATTCACCAAGCAGACCATAAACATGCACTGTTGTCTCTCTCCCATGTGACTGTGGGAGCCCTTGTGGAGTGAAATCTTTGCTACAGCCTGCGCGTGAAAAACGCTCTCTGCAGCCAGACTGCAGAGGACTTTGGGCACACGAGATCTGGCTCTGTCACAGCCTCTCCCATGCAGCACATCAGGGAGCACAGGACTTGCATTCCAATGTCTGTGTAATTAGTCTCCCTATGGGTAAAATTTAGGTTAAAAGTGAGGAAATATCCTTCTACACCGAGCAGCAGAAGGTTTCTAGTCAGGGCACACCTGTTCCTCCGTGCTGAAGAGTGCAGGATGAAACAGGAATTGTTGGTGCAGAACAGGCATGTCAAGGGGAATCCAGGTTTCAAAGTGGTTTAAACTAAACAGGAGCAAGTCTTACTGTGTTTGCATGGTTATAATCAGGAACAACTGGCTGTGAAGCCTGCAGTGAACCTCAGCTTGCAAATCAGATGTTTAGCCATGAGTTCTAGTGTCTAGTTTCTTTAACACTGAATGCTAAATGGGGATAAACTACTGGATATGCAATACCAGTCTGATTATTTCAGAACTGTGTTCCTCTGCATTTTTCTACTTTGCATGTGTTTTTTACTTCCACTGAGGTAATGCACAGTTCTCTCAGTATGCATCCCTGGAAGTTTACAGCCTTGCTGCTGCCCATTTGTGTTATGACATCTGCATTCCTGGAAGGATCAGCTCCTGCTCTGCTGAATTAACTGAAATACCCCATCATTCACTGAGTTTCTTCGCAGCACTGAGAGGTAACACTTAATCCTATGCTAAAAATAAAGCGCAAGAATTTGGTAAAGTTATGCTGGACAATAAAATAAGTTTGAATTTGCCTCATTGCATGAAGTGCCTCTTGCCAGCTCTTGTAGTGTTATCATGTGCTGTATGGCTATCTGTACAGCTATTTGCTGCTGTACAGTTTCAGCTCCTGCAGAAACATATTTCAGTTTCCATTCTTTAATTTTTTAAGGATCAGCTGCCAAGCACTTCTGATGTTTGAAAAATGTTGTGTAGTTAAGGATATCAGAAAGAGATAATAACTGATAAGAGGTATATATAATATATAATCAAAAAAGAAGAATGGGAATGCTGATATTTTAAAGTCTCCAATGCAAATAAGTAGAGGTGACCCTCCTGCAGTTACTCCTTCTGTATGCATATCATTCATTAGCCACGGAGTTGAAAGTTTTTTGTTGAGATGTGTTTTTCAGTTATGGGCTATTTAGGGCTGTGTGAAAGTCCAAAATAATCTGTTTGCTTCAAAGGAAGAAAGTGATGCCTTCTAGGCAGTATTATTTTAGGACTAAGAGAATGCCTTTCTATTTTTGTCACAAAGCTCTCACCTATGGTGCACCTGAGGCCCGAAGGGGATCATCTCAAAGGAGATGAAAATGGTTGTTCTTTTATTAATAAAACACCATGTATTATGTTTATGCCTGTCTTGGCTGCTTTCACAGAGGCATCTCATTTAAGGTCATTAAGAACTTACTTATTGATACATTTATTTTCACCACAGTGTGCTAATAACATTCAAAGGCATTAGTGTCTGGCTACTGTGCATTTGCGGAAAGTTACAGTGCCAGGTCAGCACACATCCTACTTTTCTATGATAAATGAAGAATATTAACATATTAGGCTAGAAACAGAATTAAAATATTTTTACTGTCAGCTTTCTGTCTTACATTTCACTTTTTTTTTCATGTTCTTACAGTACTGAGGTAGGTAATTAGTGTATCATATGGATAATTTTACATAAATATTTTCAGTTTGAAACGATGATCAGACATAGTTTGAGAAACTTACAAAATGATGTAGTAATAGATAATTCTCTAATATGACCAGGAGTCTCATACTCTCCCTTGCTGCCTCAGTAAACAAAAAGAGTTAATAGAATCTCACAGTAGAAATTCAGAACAAAACAAAATGGACAAGCAAAATAATTTTCTTCGTATGTGTAAAATGATCTCTTTTAGTTTGCCCATTGGAGCAACTAATAAGTTCCTAAGATCATAAGCTTTGTGTGAAAAATATCACTTTCTACAAAATACTACAACTTACGCATGTTTTTCTGCCACAACATCTTATTTGCATGAGATAGGTTCATCCATGTTTTCATGAAAACAAATGGTAAACCTCCTGCTGAATTTATTTATCAAGCATTGCATAAAAACTGGATGCCATTTTCTGTTTAGCTGTTCCCACTGGGGTTTCACTGGTGGAAGTTAGAAGGTGTAATTTTGTCCCTGATGATGTGAATGGTGTGAATCTTAATTTAATTGAACCAGGAATTGACCCAAAGTATTCTGCTTGTTATCTTATATTAATTTTCATGACAGCTAGTTGTGATGTCACGAAGCAGAGACATCATGGCTAAAACAAACATCTAGAGGAGGTACATTTCTAAGCCTCACGGGCAATGATATATTTTATGTGAAGTAAGAGAAAGTAAGGGATGTAAAATCAGTGATGTTTAAAGATATTTCACACCTTGCTGTTAGAAAGAGTTAATGTTTTTATTGTGTAGTGGTGAAAATGAAAAGGAAGGGTAAAACTTCTGATTTTTAGCATAGTTGTAATAACTATCTATATGCACTGCTTCCTATACTAAATTTTGATCTGAACAATGTACAGGACACTGAACAATACAGGATCAAGGTTTCTCTTTCTATTTTGATTCCAAAAGTGTTGTCCACTGTCCCAGGAGAAGCAAACTTCATCAGACGTGACTTGACTTTACATCTGCACAGGAGGTTATCCCTTGTAAAAGAGTCGAGTTGTAAATGAAACCTTTGTCTTCAGCTTCCTTGTAATCCTGCAGTGCAGTTGAGCATGTTAGCTCAGTTGGAATAATGTCCTGGCTTTCTAAAGATGGGGAAAAAATATATATAAATAAGCCCTTTCCTCATTTTAGGTTCCCATTTCTGTACTTTCTTAGATTTCACACTACCTGCTTTGGTTTTAGCAACTCTGATTTCTGTCTGTCACCTTCCCTGGCTAAATATAAAAAATTATATGCTCTTCTCCTTGAGAATATTCAAGAAATGTGATCCCGGTGAGAATGCTGTTTTGAAGCAGCAGGGATTCTTTTTTCCTGTCATTTTCTTAATTTGGTCTCTGTTTCAAATCTTTATCAGCACCTGTCCTTTTAAGGAAACAGATTAAAATGTCTAGGGGTAAACAGAGGATTGATTTGGTGTGAATGTACAGCTTCTGTGCTTTTATAATACATGCAGTTATGAACAGGGATACCACATGCTTTAATGTCCTTACGGACTCTTAGCTGCTTTCCTTCCTTGTCTTTGTGCATGCTGATTTAAATTCTTCTTTCACTATATTAGGCATAAATTAAATGTGTATTTGAAAATAATTTCTTTTTTTTATAACAAGGAGCACGTTGTATAAAATGCAGGATAATGCAGTCAGGGCTGGAGAGGGGTTATCCGTTAAAAAACGGTGGAGATAAAGAAGAAAATACTAAAGATACTTGGGTTAATAAAATGATAACAATATTCTGAAATATTACAGAATATATTGCAGTAGCTCAAATATATTGATGACTGTCTGACTGGGTTAGAGATAAAAGCAGTAGACATGCATTTGCTCTGCTTGCTCTCATTTAATTTCATCATAGTGAGTCACATAGGCATCAAGATTTATATGTGTCTGATAAGTAGTCAGGATAGAGAGTGCTAATGATGGTTGTAGTGCTTTCTAGAGTTCTATTTCTTCTGACTTTGGTTGACATTGTGACTCTAAATACTGCAGATTCTGTAAATTAGGAAGTGGGAGACAGAGGAGGGGACAACCCACCTCAGAATTCATGCCATATTCATCAATGTTTAGTCGTCCATAGGTTGATTTTTTTTAATTCTCCCCTTCCCCCCCATATCTGGACAGCAGAATGCATGGTGCTTCTCAGGGAATATTTATGAGATTGGAGTGTGCATTTATTGGAAGAAATTCAGGGAAAGTAAGTCATAAAACATGCTCAGGGCTTTTTGGTTTGGTGGTTTTTTGTGAGTTTCTTTTTTTTGGTGTGTGAGGTTTTTGTTTGTTTTTGTGTGGGTTTTTTTGTTTGTTTGTTGTTGTTGTTTTTCTTTTGCAAGGAACTTATCCTTCAGTTCATAGTAAATCTTTTTCATCAGCGATCAGTATGGAATGGAGGGACTTGGCTAAGTCTTGCTGGTTCACATGGGACAACTGTCTCCAGCACAATCTGTTTCTGCTGATGGCCCCAGCACCAACGTGACAGATGCTTGGAAAGCTGCTGTCCCTACTGCCGCCGTTGTGACACCATTGCAAATTCTTAAAGGAAGGTTGCAAAGAGTCTTACTCTAGCTGAAAAATAAGGCCCATAGTTGAAAAAAAGGTAGCCTTTTACAGCCTGATCCTCTGGGGTCTCTCTTGCCATCAAGTGTTTTTGGATGGTTTTAACTGTAGGTAGTGGATTGAGGTTCTTCACCTCTTTAAATTACTGTGGTATTAATAGGAGAATTTGGTATGTTGTGAGGTGTTTGCACATCTCTTACTGTCTTCATTTATATGACTTAGGTGTTTGCTGCTGTTGTAGCAGTGGTCCTTAGAGGAACTGCTTTTCCAGGACATGAACAAAGAGAGGAGTGACAGTATTGCAGCTAGAAAAAACATGGGAAAAGATAGCTATGGGCAATTTCCACAGCTCTTAATAAGTAGCAAGAGCAAGTATAGCAGAGAAAATCAATAAAAGCCCCTTGTCTACCTTCTTACCTCCACAGCCCTTTCCTGAAACCCACAAGAAAAAAAGATGCAGGAATAAAGCATTTATCTTCAATGTGCCTGTCTGTTAGGTACATCCTATGGCTGACAGCAAGGCTCTTTTCCACTTTATCATTTCATGCTTGTTTTGGTGGAGAAGAGAGTCAGTTATTCTATTTAATTCTATCAGCTGTTATAAAGTACTCTCTATTCTAGTGATATTTTCCTTTGAGCAGTTTAAATTCTTCTGAAATGGCACAGATTTTACTGAAGGCTGTTGTTGCTGTTTACTGTGTTAATGCCTACGTGTTTCAGCCAGACTCAAGAAGAGGAATCAGTTGATTCTGGGGTGCTCATTGCCATGTACTTAATGGGAGTATGTCCCTTCTTTGCTCCTATTTTTCATTATTTAACCCAAGAAGACAAAAATTGAGATGGGTCTGGTAACAAAATTGTAAAGTGCCAGTGTGGGGAATGGATCCCAAACACAAATTTTGACTTAGTACTCTTGTTACTCAGCATCCTTCTACATAATTTTCTCCAATGAAGAAGACTATTTAGCCTGAAAAACTGGACAAATACCTATTGTAGGTAACAGAGAAGTAGGATGAAATCTCAAAGTAAAACCAGGTGTGGGTTTGTTCCACTTCTACTTTATATTTCTGCTTAAAACAGAATAGAGGCCATAAACCCTAAATTTTCAGATTTTGCTATAGCTTATCATGACTAATGAAATTTGAAACAGAGCAGGGTAACCATCTTTCTGAAGCTCTTAATATGAAATCTAGTTTAATGGCTATTACTACAAAGAGAAGGGTACAAAAATGTACATTCGGCTTAAAGGTACTTGAATAAAATAACTGAAGAAAAAGCAGTATTTTGCATTTTGCTCTACTGAAACCAACTGGAACAATGGCTAAAACAATGACTAAACTTCTAATTTTAAACACTTTTCATGATGTGACAAAAGGACATTGTGCATATATTGTTGACTTGGTCACTTCAGAATGAGGACCTATGAAGACAGACCCAGTGAAAAAGTAAACTAAGTTTCCTAATGAGGGAATAGGAATTCAAAATTGATAGACAGGTTTGGCGTACTCAGTGTCAGGAGTTCAAGCTGAAGAAGACAAGGCAATAATGTGTCAGCATGTCTGGAAGAATAGTATACACATTTTCTGATATAAAAATGGCAAACTCGAAGAGCTGAGTTGCCATGATGATGAGTTACTGGGCTCATCATCTTCTAGGCACCGTATCTGTTGCCCAGAGAAGTTGTGGATTCCCCATCCCTGGATGTGTTCAAGACCCAGATGGATGGGGCACTGAGCAGCCTAGTCTAGTGGAAGGTGTCCCTGCCCATGGCAGGGTGTGGGGATGGGAGTTCAGAGCTAGATGATCTTTAATCCCAACCCAAACCATTCTGTAATTCCATTATTCTTTCAAGAAATAGGTACTTCAAGGGAATATTTGCCCAAGTTCATTGAAATGTGAAATAATTTTATTTTAAAAATTTGAGAATAGAGAAAATGACTGCAGCTTTAAAATGCTTTTGATGCAAAAAGAACATTAAGGAGATAATGCAGATGTATGGATTGCCAAATGTTATGTTATTCTTTTATACAGAAAAATTGCCTTTTCCCACTTCACTGACGTATTTAAGCATAGCTATCCCCTTTATAAAGTAAACCTAAGCCCTGCAGAATTAAGGTAACTACAGAAAATTAAAGAACTAAAAGGAGCGGAATTTTGCATTGCCTGTTTGACCTTGATGAGAACAGCAGTGCTATCAATCTTTTAAGTTTAACAGAAGTGGTATAAAATTTGAGGAGGAGACATAAATTTTGCTGCGTATGCAAAAAGCTGCATGTAAATGGGCTATATACGTGTCGAATCTTTAGCTGAACAATACAGACTGAGATAATACCACAAGTCAATCTCTTCCTCAAATTTTGTGTTATTCGATTTGATTTACTAGTAAAACCACATAAACTCCACCTAATCTTCTTGAATTCTGGGTCTGTCTGAGGTTTTGTTTTGTCCCTGGTTGGTTTCTTATCTGAAAGAGGTGCTTTATGTGGAAACTACTCATCTACCAGTATGACTTGGCATTTGTTCTCTTCATTTGTAAGATTGTGATATTTTTTTCTGGATTTTTTAAAGCGGGTCAGTGCACAGAAATTCTTTTATTTCTATGTAAAATCTTAAGTCTGCCAACCTATTACAAATACCACAAAGAAAAAAGGAGTATTTTATTTTGATATGCCAGTGGACATAAATAAAAGTGCTGTGTGCTTACGCAGTGTCAGGAATAATTTATATTAATTTTTAGGACAATTACTATACAATTGATTAGACTGTGAGCCTTGCTGCTAAAGGATGCTATAGAAACATAATCACGGAAAAGGTCAATTATCTGTATTTCTAAACTGTTCAGGAGAAACCCTTAGTTTTGCAAACCAGTTACAGCTGATGGAAAATTTTATAGCAGCTTCACTGCAAACACAAAGCAGATGCTGTAAGTGAATTCAGTTAAAAAAAAAAAAAAAAGAAGAAAAGCAATCAGTACAGCAACCCTAGCAATACCTATTTTCACATTAAATTCCATTTCTTTTTCACAAACTCCCATTATCAGACTTTGATGAAACAGTTTTTTTTGACTGCTAATCCACAATACGTGCTATGTTCAGAACTGAAGGAGGATGAGTGAAAATCCAGCACAAAGTAGGGGCTGTTTGAAATCTCTGGTACTACTGGAAAAATGTAAGTGGAGAGCACATATTGGTGGATATATTGGCTTAGGTCCATCCAAAGGTTCCTGTTGGGAATGTTACTGGTTGAAAACCAGTATTCCTGCAGTGCTGATGTACATTTGGGCTCATTCTTGCAAATAGGTCCAGTAAAGTCATTCTTACATCAAATGTGTTGGCATACACAGTTAAAACTTCTCACTGCATTTGAAACAGACTCCAGCAAGCTTTGCATTCCCTTTTGCATCTTATAACTCCTTATTCTGAATGACATTTTGTTTTCACAAAATTCCCAGTAATTATAACATGTCTTAAAAGCTGTGGCTTAAATGCAGACTAGAGTTTCAAGCACTTATGGGCCTTAGAGGACGTGGAAACCAAAAGGGCACAAAAATGCACAGAGGTGCTTTATTAATTCAACGTGAGAATTAGTGGCTAGTAAAGGGATTGGCACACTTTGTAGTGCAGGAAGTAGCATGTTTTCAGGGATTCCCAGATCCCTCAGAAAAATCCATAATTAATAATTGTAGCTTTATGCATATATTGGCAAAAAGCCTAATAAATGGCTTCTGCATCTGCTCTTTCAGTGATGTCATAGGTTAATTTGTTCCAAAGAAAGAACGATGAGACATGTAAAGAAAAATAGAGGTTTTTTCATTTTTCTTCATAACAAATGTGTACTTGATAAAGTCTAACAGTGCAACCTTCTGAAGTCACCAATAACTGAGTGTGTTTTCTTGTTCTTTGGTTCTATTTGCTACTCATGCCATTCATCTTTGGCCGAATGATAGGGCAGTAGAGAGGGTTGTATCACTGAAATACGAAGGATCATGAGGCATGCACATGTGTACACACATGCCCACAAATTAAGATTCTTCAAATGTGCGTCCTATCTGTACTGCTGCTGGAGTGCAGGAAATTGCCAGCTAGCATTTGTATTCATAGCAAATTAGTTTTCATCACCATCCACATAAATGTCATAATAGCCTAATACAGTCGTAAACAACGTGACTGCACCAGTATTTTATTTTAAATTTAGAGTACTAGTTACAGTACACCAGTTCTTTGCTCAAAAGCTCAAACATGCCAACCTCAGCTTGATATCTCATTCCCTGTAGGCATACATTACTCATTTCGGCTCAGTCACCACGATTTTGTGTGACAAGCTATAAAAAAAACTCTGTAATACTTTGTGTATGGATCTAGGTGGATCCAGCTATTATTAAAGAATTTTGGACAATCCACTGTTTTAATTTCTCATCGCTACCCAGCCTGATAGGAGGCTAGATGCATATGAAAACAGGAGATATTTTATGAGGCTATGAAGCTGGGGGCCATTTGAGGATTACTGATAATTCCAATGACTGGATACTTTATGTTGGCATGCTGGAACAGGTAAGCAAGAGAAGGATTTATTTGAAGCTGCTGCCTGGAGAGCAGTTCCACTGACCATTTGCAAGAGGCTTGAGTTGGCTTTGTAAACATTGTTTGTCTGGTCTTGTTTGAATTGGGGTCAGTGTGCAGTATGTAGGTTGACAGATGGGATACAGGAGTCACAAAAGACCCATATTCTTTTGGACCATTGGCTTGAGGACCTGGCAGGATAGCCTTTGGCAACTGGGCAGTGAGTCCTGGGTCTCCATAGACTATAGTGAGAACTGACTGCACATCACATGTTTAAGCACTAACTGCAATTTAGTGTTGTAAAATCTTGGGAGAAATCACATCCCAAAGGTTTAATCTGTGGCCTGTTGTCAGCTGGCAGTAGAGATCAAGGGACAACTTCTCTAAAATATTCACGCTCTATCACATTGCTGCAGTTTCTGTTGATGTTTCCCTCCCAACAGCCCTTTTTTTCCTGCAGAAGCCCTCAGGTCAGACTCAGGATACCCAGGTCCCAGTCTGACTTTGTATTTAAATCCAGTGTCAGAATTGGCCAACCTTTTTCCTTTGTGTAGCTTTCCTGTCACTGTCTCAGAGGAGACCCATTTGAGATCAGTGGGTCTGCTGGACTGGTGTGCTTGCTGGTGATAAGGAGGGGGGCTGTGTAATGGAAATGTGTCTGGCTGTGTGATTAGAAAAAGTTGGGAAGGGGAGGAACTGAGCACCTGCATGAGGACTGCATGCCTGTTTTGTTTCCCCTTGCTCAGCCCTGTTCCTTGGTTTCTAGTGGATCTCTACAGCCACTCTAGTCCCTGAATTTGTTCCATCTTTGTTATTCTTATTAAATTAACTTCAATTAAAGTTAACTTGTATGTTTTATCATTCAGAAAAAGCCACGAAATATTTAAAGCAAAAAATTGCCAGACTGGGGAAGAAGGAGAGCAATACTAGGGAGCCAGTATATTTTAGGGTAGTGTAACAGAAATGAAGATGGAAATGCATTAGAGGCCAGGGAGATACCAGGGAATGCTTTTTATCAGTGACAGTATCTGCTGTCCCCTGGGCCATTGCCATGACTTTCACGCCTTTGTGAGATATGTTTTATTTCTTACTTGGCAGTCCATCCTTTTGAGAACGAATGAATGAATGATTTTTGAATAGAGCTGCCTAATTAAAAGCCCTACATTCCACCTTTAGTGGAAAACTGAGTTTTGCCATGGGCTGTGAGGGCACTTCTGTAACATGGACAGTTTCTACTGGGAGCTTGCAAACAAGTTAGGTGAGGATGAACTGGGCCTCCTTGCCTGTTATTGACCTTCATAAGAATTTGCTTTTTCTCCTCCTCACTTACATAAACCAGCTTTTGTTTTCTTTTTCTGTTTTCTTTCTGTTCATGACTATAACAACTTGCCTCCTTCATTATTTTTCTTTCAGTGTCTTGCTCTGTTTTCAAGGAATTATACAGCTCCTTGAGCACTGAAGAACCAACTTCTAGACATTAGTCTTTCTAACAAACGTCACAGAGATATTTGAAGAATTATTTGCACAAAAAAATCATTTGAGAAACAAATTGTTCACAATTAGGATGCTGAGTCACCTCTACATCTATTAGATATTTTAAGTAGTGATTTGTCAATCAAAGCCAACAACTAAAGCTTATCTAAATAAAGAATTCCTGTTTACCCCTGATGATGGTGTCACTAACAAGGAGAATAGAGCAATAGGAGTGAACATAGAGCAAAACAGTTTGTCCTGAGGACTTGATGTTCACACTAAATAATTTTCAGGAAGGTGTTATTTGTTGTAGGTCTAATCTGATCCAATTGTAGTTGGAACACATAAGTTTCACTCTTGGAGCACATCTTCTGGTTAATTTCCTCTGAAAACAAACCTGTTCACTTGCTCTGAGATTATGTGGTGGGAACCAAAACACAGTAAACATGGATGACTGGGAAATCCCTTCAAAAGTGCACTCTGCATCCAGACCAAAATGTAAATGTGGATGCATTAGTGTTATATTGGCATTCTTTCTATTCCTTTTTTGTTTTCAAAAGTTGAAACCCAAGACACAAATAGAAAAAAAAATATTATAAAGAAATCCTAAAAATAGAAATTCTGTGTTTCCAAACCCTTACAAGTTTAGTAAATGTTTTAGAATATTGGTATCCTTGAAAATATACCTGACAGCTGGACAGATGCAATGGAGATTGTTCATGTGTCTATACTGTAGTCTTTGCTATGAAATAGCAGTGGTCACAGTGGACCTATGATCTTCCTTGTCTGCCCTGTCTTTATTGCATGATTCAGGTCATCCATTGTCCAAGACACCTATTACTTCAGTGGGCTTGGTTCAAGCCCTCAGGGTATGTAATTACTCAGCTGACTAATGCCAGTAAGTTTTTGGAAATTTGCAGAGAACTATGATTGCACAATTCCAGAGAACCTGGGCCTTGCATGTGCACAGAGCTGTTCTGTTAGGGGTTTTAAAGGATTAAATGTAATAGTAGCATAGACTGAAACAGAATGTGTGATAATCTTAGTTAGCTTGCTTACTGGGCTGAAGCAGCTTGGAAGTGCACAGCATTTTCAGTGAAAAAATCTTTTGTCTGGTTAGATAAATATCCTCTTGTTCTTTAACAAAAATGAAGTTCATGTTTTGAGATTGCGTCGTGCTGGTTCCATAAAGCTTCCTTGAATATCTAACTCCTTTGTTTTGCAGTGGTGTTTAATCACTTGCAGTATCATACACTCTTCAGCCATGCACATTATCCCTTAATTATATACGACTAAGCCCCTCTTGACTATAAGACATGTTGTTTGTTCAAACGCACTTACAAATCCATTTTCTTATCACTTCTTTGCCGAACATTTACACAACGGGGTACTGTTTAAATATGAAAATAAACCTTTTATAAAAAAAATTGTTTGACCCACCCACCTGGCCTCCATCTGTGATTGTTCTGTCTCTGCAATCTGTTGTCTGCTTTTCCTCAGCGTGTTCTTTATCTTTTTGGATGGCTGCTATCTTTGGGCGACTTTGTTGCCCCTCCCTATTTTCTCTGTGCTTAGTAGAAAGTGACATTTTCAAATCATAAGGATCAGCCAGGCAGATTTGATACGCTCTCTGCTATAAGACACACTTCTGTTCAGAGTATGCAATTAGTAAAGACAACTTCATTTCACAGTATCACAACTCATGCTGTACTATTTGGAATTAAAGCATCGTGTGACTCCAAGGAGTTTTATCATAAAAACTAGTACAGATAAATCTGTCAGAATTAGCAATGCTTTTCTTACCACATGCTTACTGAAACGTAGAAGTTTCTTCATGTTTTGTTCCAATTCAGTTTCATGTCAGTGAATTACTATAGTAATGCTTTTCCTTTATGTTTTCTTCATTAAAGGGGAGTTGTGTGTTTGTAATCCCTTAATAAACTGACACTCTAATCTTTAGATAAAGAGGTTAAATCCATTTTTATTTTAAAGGATTATAGTTAAATTCTTACGAAGACAGTTAAATTTCCAGTCTGTGCACTGATAATTTTCTTATTGTCTTCTGTGAACCTGGATATGAATTCTTTCTTAAAGAAATCAGAGTGTATTTTTTGTTTCCTTTCTGGCAGCATTTATGTTTTTTCCCATTCCAAACCAAATGTAACTGTGGAGAACAGTTTCTTTTTTGCATTAAAGTTCCTTCAAAAGCACCACAGTGGATTCAAGGGCATGAGCATGCTTTTTCTGAATAAGTAGGACAATCAGCATTAGATGTAGAAATATCTGAGACCAGGATATGCAAGTAAAGTTATTTTTAGATTCTATAGCACTGTTGTGCTGAAGTGGAGTAATTTCTCTCTTGTGGGTTCTTAGAAGTTGGTCTTTTGTTTGGTTGGATTTGACTGCTGTATAATGATGGCCTTGAGGAATGTGTTACAGAAACCTGTGAAAAATTTTTCTGGATTGAGGCCTGGAATGGTAATAGTAGGTCATTGTCCAAAGGAAACAAAAATGTGTTATTAAGTTATTTTAACTTCATTTCAATTGGAAAGCTTATAGGGATGCCTGCTTCTATTCTATTTCACAAGAAAGCCCTCCAGATTTGTTTCTTGCCAGCCAATTATTAAGCATCATTACAGCTAAATTAAATTAAACATCCACAACAAGTTGAATGTCTCAAAGCTTCAGGAAGAAACAGAACAGATTCATTTGCACCACTTGCTTTACAGAGAACTTTATCCTTGAATCATGGGATCTGAGAGAGATCTGAGACTCCACGAAAAGACCTTCATTATTTCATTAATCCCAAAATGATTTCATGAAAAGATTTCAGATTATCTGAGGCTTTCATAGGAAACTCCTAGATTTTATTTGTATCTGGCGAGCTGTAGGGCAGGATTTTTGGAGGTAATAATCTGTGTGAAAAGGGAGTCTGGCATAAAGATAGAATGATTAAGCTTATTACTGTTGTCTCCACAGAAGTACAAGAAGCTACTCAGGTTATATTTTTACTACCTTTGCATTTTATTAATGCATTGATTAAACATTGTTGCTGTAAGTAGTGTTTCTACTCCTTTTCCACTTTCTGCTCCATTTTGCAACACTTTGTCACTGTGTTAGTGACTTCACAGACACTTAATGGCTGTAGAGTAAACTGGATTGAGGAACCTATAAAACAGCACAAAAGTTAGTTTTACAGTAGAATGTCACAAGGCTTTATACATAAAGCTTTAGTGACATATTAATTATCTTGCCCATATAATAAATTTTTATGTTTTGCAGAAGTAGGTCGCTGTTGGGGAACTCCTTTGTCAGCATAGGTGTGTCTGCATTGTATTTTGGACATCAGTGTTGAGCATTTGAGCAAAACAGACTGTCTGAGTGTTCAGGCTTTTAGAGGCAAGTGTTAGGTGAACTTCATGGCATCCTGGTAAGGAAAACTTGGCCTAGTATGCTCCACCTGGCTTGAGCCAACACTGTCCCACCCATAGCTGTCCATGGATGGGGTCAGGCAGGCAGGTCAAGATGTGGATTCTCCTGGAAGACTGAAAAGGGCCAGATCCAGTCTGAGACAGCCTGAGAAATACCCACCTGCAGGCATCTTCAGTTCCTGGGGCAGCACAAGCCATCTGTCCTCTGCAGCCACCACACTTGCCCATTGAGAAACAGCTCCAAAAGATGAAAGGCAAACTGTAAACCTTGATACTGCACACTTAGATCTCCTTGAGTGGCAGATGTAGCTGCTGACATATTTCAATGATAGACCAAAACTTACCCCTCTTTCTGTTAGGCCTCTGGTGGTAATTTAGAAGTAACTATCAGTAAAGCTTTCATTGCATCTTCCCTTCATCAGTTCATATTTCTTCTTGTAGAGGTTTCTCACTGCTGCTCACAGGAAAGAAGAATAGGGGTAGCCAGGGAGTGAGAGGGCTTTTCAGATATTTGCAAACAGTTTTTGTAAGGTTTTGATGAAAAAAACACGGTGATACTCTGATTAGAAGATTCTGACAGCTGTGCTGGTAAGAGTATGGGTGTTCATTTGGCAAGGGAAATGAGAGCCTTTGTGGGGCTCACGAGGCATTGGAGATGCTCATGTCAGGGGACGTGTTCACTGCTCTGTATAAAAGGTTGTCATATCGTAGTTGTGCCAGAGTGGTGCTGTGTAATAAGGTTGCTATTTAGAGTGTGACCGTCGCTCTTTGTTTTTTTGATTCGGGGTAATGAGGCTAAAAGATTCTAAAATAATGGAGTTTCTTAAAAAAATCAATAAGAGAGTGAAAAAGATCCCAGTCCTACCTAAGTACTCAGTACTTTCGCATCCCACTGTACATTTTTACCTTTGATATCTAGGAATCATATAATTATTTAGGTTGGAAAGGACCCTTGAGATCATCATCTCTAACTGGTACCACAACACAGCCAAATCTACCACTTAACCATGTTCATGAGTGCCACGTCTACACATCTTTTAAATACCTCTGGGGACAATGACTCAACTCCTTCCCTGGGCTGTCTATTCCAATACTTGCAGCCCAGAGAAAAAAATTTTTTCTTACAGCCAAATTAAAACCTCCTCTAGCACACCTTGAGGACATTTCCTCTTGTCGTGTTGATTGTTACTTAGGAGAAGAGGCTGACCCACACCTCCATATAACCTCCTTTTAGGCAGTTGTAGAGAGTGATAAGATCTTCCCTGAACCTCCTTTTCTCCAGGGTAAACAACTGTGGTTCCCTCAGCTGCTTCTTATAAGATTTGTGCAACCTGACCCTGTTGCTTTTCTCTGGACTTGCTTCAGCACCTCAATGTTCTTGTAGTCAGGGACCCAGCATTGAACACTGTAATAGAGGCTAAAGATTTTCTTGTTAAATCCAAAGGCCTTTGCTACATTGGAAAGTCAGGTAAGAAGACCCAGAATACCATGGAAATCTTGTTGGCTTGAAAGTCAAAGACTTGTTTTAATGTTATTTAAAAATTATTTTCAAAATTATTTGCCAGTGATCAGATTTTACTGTATTTTTATTTAGAAAACAAGCAAACCCAAAATACTTGCCCCTACTCTTCCAAAAATCAATTATTTTCATTACTGTTTTGATGTTTTTCATTCTTTTTACAAAACAACAGGAAACCTTACCTAAGGCACACTGGCAATACCAAATCCCAAGTGTGCATTGGACACCTCGAAATGTTAATTTGTGTATGGGCAGACAAGGTATGGCTGTACAGAATCTGTTTGAAATCAGAGTTTAGTCACAGAATTTCCTCTGTCAAAAGTCCCTGATGAACTCAGTGAGTTGTTTAAGTGGCAATATTGTACGAGCTTCATTGTTTGAGCTATGCCCTAGAATAGGGAAGCAAAAAAGTTAAAGAAAAATCTCATGAAAGCAATCTATTGTATTAATTTCATCATCACCACTGGGTTGGGGTGGGTGGGGGTTTTTTGTTTGTTTGGTTTTGGTTTTATTTTATTTTATTTCAGCTGTTTGAGTTGAATTTTATATTAATAAAAAACAAAATCAAACAAAACAAAAAAGCCAAAACAAAAACAAAAACCCAACCAAAAAATCATTACAAGAATGTGACAAATTTAGCATGAATTTTTTGTTTATCTGTATAGAAAATAAGTGCCACTTACATCCAAGTTTGCACAGACAATTTCTTTTTGGTACAGCAGTTCTCTGTTGCCTGCTGATACATCCAGAGATGTGTTATTCTGCTCAGTTAGATAATCCTACAAATTTCCTATCAGACCATCATATCTTTCACAACATAAAGCTATGATAACAAAATAAAGCTAACATACAAACTGCATAAAGCTAACATACAAACTACATGGTTTGTAGTTTTAGATTTGCTGAATTCTTAGTCACTATAGTTTTACCGGATTCTATTTTTAGTAAAAATTTCAAAAAATTTTAACTGAATATTACCATTTTAATATAAGAGGAAGGAACAATAACCAAAACCTAAAGGTGCAGAAGCTATCTGCATCTTTATCCTTAATTTTCTGACTGGTTGAGAACCTTCTGTGGAAGACAGATAAAATTTATACTGCTGACAATATTTCAGGCATGTAGGCGTATATTCTTTTTTTTTGTGATGAACCTATACCACGTCCTGCAAAGTGTGGAGCCTTTGCTGCCAAACTGGCTAATGAGTTGAGCTGTCACTCAACTCTGGGCAGAAGCTACTCAAGCACCTTGCAAACCTAATCTTGAGGGAAGGGCATGGTTGCACAAAAGGGGAGAAATAAGAAAAGAATGAACAGGAAACTCAGAATATCTCTTCTCCTTTATTTTTCTAACCCACCTTTCAGGTTTGAACTCTGTAGCATAGTAACAGAGTTACATACCTCTGCTTCTTTAGTTTGTTTGTATCTCTCATATGTTAATTTCCCCCAATTTTTATGGTGGCTTTATATTTTTCATTTCCAGGAAAGTTAATGAGAGGCACATGCCTTATCCTTGTATAGTGAGAATTTAGAGAAACATTATGTCATAGCCTCAATGCACAACTTTTAACTCACCCAGTTAATTAATTCTCCTCAGAATATTATAGCGTGTCTTTAATTGCCATTTAGATGTAGTCTTTTATGTGCTGATTCAGAATGATTAGATTCAAAGTAATTTTGCTGTAACAGGATAGTGACATTGGTATTCTTTGATTTGTAGGATATGTTCTTCAATCTGATTACCTTGTCCTTGTCTATAAATTAGCCAGGAAAACAGCAGAGTACTGCTTGGTTCCTATGTTTCTTTGCAGCTAGATAAGTTAAAAAGACACGTATGCTGTCAGGCTTACTTGTGGGGCTCTGTTTTGTTTGGTTTGGGGTTTTTTTAAGCAGATTTACAGAGGGGTGAAGCTTTCACTTCATTCAGTGGAAAAATCAGAGCAAGTTACTATTACCTAGCAAGGATTCCCTTTCTGGATCTCTGTGTTTGTGACCAGCAGTATGTGAACATCTCTCAAAAGACATTGGCAGGATTTTGGAAAACAAGAGCATCATAGGCTTGGAAAATGAATATGAGGTCTGAGAGATTCCTGACAGGCAGCAACAAACATTCAGTGAATGATGGTATGCAGCCTTGGGACAGCCCTATTTAGATATGTCATTCACACTATAGCTTAGGCACTATTAAAAGTCCTGAGTTTACTCTGAATAAAACATACCACATAGTTCCTTAGTTGAAACATGAATAATCTTTAGATGTTATTGCAGTTTAAAAAATCAAGCTAAAATAAACTTCTTTTTCAGTTGGACATTTAGCATTGCATAGTAGTTAGACAAAATACTATAGTCTAAGCTCCTTATAAAACAATATATATTAGGTGCCAGAGAAGGCATAACAGATGCCATCTCTCACCATAAAAGTAATTTACAGTTTCAAACATAGCCGTGACTGGAACATACACAAATTATTGGAAAAGGGGATCAGAGGTTATGAAGTCTCTTTTTGTTACTAGATTTCTTGTGTCTAATATTTCACATTGAAATCTGCAGTTGGGACTTGTTTTATAATGCTTTGCTTTCAGTTTATCTAAACGTTTTAGAGACTTCAGCTACAAAGTGCCTTTGGCCAATGTGATCTACCAGCCAAGTATCCCATAAGAGAACAATGCCCCCAAAATGTTTTAATTTTTTTTTTTCTTGACACTGTGAAAGGTTCAACCTTTTGCATTTCTAATGTCTGCCATGCTAAATTGTCATGTGTTTGTAGCAGGTTAATACAGAAGGGGGTTGACAAATCTTTCTATAATCACTACCCCGTGTTGCTTTTTATCCTTGTCTGCTGCTCATTTTGGTTGTGAAAAACCCTAATATATCAGTGACAGGAGGTCTGGATTTGTGGCTTACTGTTATAATTACTCCCACTGAGGCACTGTCAATAGGATTAAAATAAAGATTCTAGACCTGTCCATCGTAGATGAGGTCAGCAACACTAGCAGTGGGAGTACTGTTTCTGCAAGCTGTGCTTTTAGTCCTGAGTTATGGAACCATAGACATTATTATGAAGCAAATATTTGAAAGCTCCAGTGGAGAAAGACCAGTTCTTTTTTTTTTTTTTTTTTTTTTTCTGCATTAGCTAAACTATCCATCTGTAATAAATAATCTAACAGCATCCATCTATGTCCTGGCCATACATATATGTATGTTAATTTTCAAATTTATCTGAGCCCCAGAGAGTTTCAATTACAGAACAATCCATTTTGCATTTTATAATTAATAAAGTCTTTGCAGCTGCATAACTTCATCCAGGAAACATCTGCATGCACTCTTTGTGTATACATCATTTCTGTGAAAAGAGGGTTAGCTGAATTCTCTTTAATTTTCTCAGGCTTGGAGAAGGTAGAAAGGTAGGGAGTTGATTAAGATAATGGAAACAAATCATAAAAATGGCAAGTCATGCCCACACAGATATTAAACAAATTCTACTCACTGCTTGTGGGGAAAAATACAATGCATAGGATCAGTTATAGTCAACTAATTCAAGTGAGGAGAGAAAAGGACTCGGGGAAATCCTGAGCCCTTCCAAGATGGGCAGTCAATCTCCCACGGTTCTCAGTGGGACCAGCCTGGTACCCCAAGTTCATAGGTAATACTGATGTTGTTGAAAATCTGTGATTACTCCTTTGTCATCCTTTGACACTGGCTCTGAAAAATGTTGTTTTTTAAACATTAGTTTCATCTTAGCTTGCATAAAACTGTCACATCACCAAGGCTTACTAGTGATGGCAAACTCAGGGAATGGTGTGCAAACCAGAGTAAATAGGCAAGCTCTCTTTCTCTGCTAGCACAGTATGCCATCTTTATTCTTATCCTCTTACACCAGTCTACTTTTTTATAATGGGATTAAACAGTAATTATATGAAAATAATTAAAGAGGTGAATGCACTAAACTCAAAAGTTAATTATCAAAAACCATGTTCAATCAAGTGTCTGACATGCTGAAACAATTGTGGGGCCTTTAAGTCTTGAGCTAATATACCACCTGGAAGCCTTACACTTTAAAAAATGGAGGTTTTTATAAAATTGTTTATTGTAGTAGCAAATAATTTGCTTGATTAATGTGTCAGTGCCCTATAACTGTTTATTCTTTCTCCTTTGCTTATATAAACAGTAATTGTTACATGTGTCACTCATATCCCTCGCCATATTTCTATCATTGCTCCCAATAAGTTCCCTAGCTATCCTAGACACAAAATGAATCTCATAGTGTTTTACAGTGAAAAGACTACATAAAAATGGATAGTACTTAACACATCCTTGTTTTCCTTTCTTCCATGCACAAGTGAGACTCCAGACTGCTCTTTGTTGCCATCTACATCTGCTTTCATTCCCTTGTCCAGAGGTCCTTGGACTCTTTTTATACATGTGAAAAGAAACATATACATTATTTGATCTCTAGCAGGCCACTAAAGCATGTGATGAGCTCACAGCAGAGAAGCTGCTATTTTTCTCCATTAGGTGCAGTCAGCAGCTTATGCCGCAGATGTGGCATCATAGTTCTTGTTAGAGTGTGTTAATTCCACAGTATTTACTTTTGGCTTTGCAAAATTCCATTCTTTACAGTATTTGTGTGGCCTCTTAAGGGATCCCAAACATACTGGCTAAAAATGTTTGCAAATGCCCTGACTTCAGCATATGCTGAGCACGTTTCCAAATGGGCACTGCGCCCTGATGCCCCAGCCGTGCCAGCCCCCACTGTCACCATACATCCTTGTTATGGCTGAGTGCTACTGGATGTGCCAGAAGAAAGCAAGTTAGACCAAGCCCAGAAAGACTGCTAGTATGATTTTCTGGAGGGTCTTTTATAGTATAGTGTACTGCTTTATCTAGGGCTTCCTCACTCTCAAACCACAACTCCAGGAAAGCTCTGTTGTGCGAGAGATTTTGTTCACATTGTCTTTGTAGTTCACACCGAAACTCTGCCAGCTCTCCAACAAGAAAAATCTCAGTTTCATGGACGAGTTGAGAAGGTTTGCCCTGAGGAGCAGCCATGGCTATTGCAGATAATTGAACAAGTCCATAGAGCTGGTCAGCCCTGGGAGGGTCAGTGATGGACAGTCCCTAAAAGTTTTGAGGCTAAGATACTAAGCCATGAATTGTGCCTTGACTGAAACAACATTTTCTTCTGTATTTATTGTTGATTTTGTCGTATATGGGGAAAGAATTAAAACCGAATTGTGTTGTTTTAAGCTGGTTGAGGTCATGCAGGTAGGTGCTATTCTGTGTCTTTGTGCTGTCAGTAACCTGTAAGACTTTGGAGCAGCTGTTAGAACAAAATAGGAGCTTCATCTGGGAAGAGCTGTTCTAATAAATTAGCAGCCATAAACGACACAACAGAGTGAATGGAAGAGAGTTGTATTTTGTGCTGCCTTTCTTGCCTTTCTCCCCATCCCTGTACTGCCATTTGTCATACCCCAGAAGTCCTTCAGTTGCGAAACTAGTGCTGGTTCTTAACTTCCTTGAGGAACACCAAATGAGTGCACATTTTAATCAGATCAGCAATGATGAGGATTAGAACTACAGCATCAGAGTGCCATCTGACCAGTTATATCCCCCCTGCATATTTTCTGTCATTGCTTGAGTTCTATGCCTTGACTTATAATTTAGGCTCCCTTTATAGGGAAGAAGTGCAGCTAATGAGTGCTTTTCTGTACTAATGAAATGAAATATTAAAATGGTTGTGTGATCAAATGTCTTTTGAGTTGCCTGAAGCTTTGCCATGAGATACTTTTGTGAAAAAGTAGCTGTATTTATCACTTTTAGATTTGCATGTACAGAGCTCGGAGTGTTGTTTGGCTACTGTGTTTGTTGTTGTTTTTTTGCAATAACCATTTTTAGTGTTCCTTGTGGAGGTAGCAGCAGTGGGGATTTTATGCCACCTGTCCCTGTAATCTTAAAAATATTACATGAAGAACTAAATTGAATCAAAATATGTAGAAAGAACTAAAATAGTGTAGAGCAAAACAATCTATCTAAATCACTCATAAAATAAAAAAAATCCACCATGGCAATTTGGCAAGGAAGGACAAAAGGGAATGGAAAAAAAGAATCAAACCAGTATTTTTGAATTATTCTTTCCCATCTGTTATCTGTGTAACTGACTGGCAAGTTCTCACACCTTCATAAGTGGTCTGTGCAACACCATGTTAGGAGAGTTGTCAGTTGTAATTTTCTTTGCAATGACAATGGTATGTATTAAGAACAGATAAGGACCCATAGACCCCAGTTTTTAGGCAATTGAAGTATTCTACTGTTAGCCTGAAAAAAAAAAAGTGAGAAATTTAATTTTATGAAGAAAGATGGGAGGATAATTTAGTTGTATTCCTCCAATGAGTACCTTTAATTATAGTGTACAGTCCTGCATATCCCCCTTTCTGAAGAACTACAAAGTTTTAAAAATCCTATTTAAAAGTACTGTTTTCATACTGTTAAAAAATTCAGTTCTAGAATATTCTGCCCCTTATAACTCTAAGATTTATAGGTTAAAGGGGTGGTTATTAAATGTGGTCACAAACCTCTCAGTGGACAAAAAGCTAATGGAATGGTAGCAGGATATGAATGCCTGAACTTGCTGCCTGTGTTATGCTGTGCGGGAGAATAATTGGCTTTCAGTCATGTAAACTAGTCACAGACACTCAGATCCTTTGAACTCTAATAACAAATGAAATGCACACTTACTTTAAATAGTGAGTGACTAAGCATATAAATGTCTTGATCAAGTCATCAGCAAAAAACAAAAAAAAAACCCAAAAAAACCCAACAAACCAACAAAAAAAAAAAAAAAACAAACCCAAAAGTGAAAAGGGGTCTTCTGTTTACATTTTTTTATTTCTGTCTGAAATCTTTATTTTACTCTCTGCATCTTTGCCATGTAATGTTCCCTGCTGAGAAGGACAGACTGGAAACACAGTAGGGAACTTTGCCTTTTAAGTTGCTCTTTGCTTTGCAGAGGGACTACATGTTGGAAGTTCCGGTGTATTTGTCCAGTGTTTTGTTTGGTATAAGAGAAACATGACAATTTAAGAAAGGCAGGAAACTATTATGTGGTAATTTTAGCTACATTTCTATTGCAAGTACTAAAAAAGTGGACAGAAGTTTAAATACATTTCTTAAGGTACGTGTATACAAATCTGTTCAGCTTTTGTGCGCTTCGGTCAGAAAATTCTGAAACAACCTTGGATGAAGCTATAAAAGGATAATTTTGAGTTGAATTTGCCACATGCCTGTTGAATTCACAGGTCATGTTTATCTAAAATGCTTCTCTAAAATTCTTTTTGTTGTCTTTTCTAAAGAGCATATATAACAGCTCCTGTGGCAAAATCAAGTTATAGCACATTTTACATGCAGGACTAGATTTTCTTCTAATGCAAACTTGTGCCCCGTTGTCAAAATCAAAGGCTACAAGCTTTGCATGCTAATTGGCTCTGCCAAATAATTTAGCTTCCATCCACTGGAAGCTAAAATATTTTTTAACACAACAAACTGTAAATGTTATGCCTATTTTAAGCATATTTTTCTTAAAAAGCTTAGTATATTTATAGACTAATAGACAGTCTGAATGTCCTACTGTTGTTATCCATTGTTGATTTACTTAATTCACCAGCTTTTATCTGTTGTTGTCTTAATTATTTCTGCATTTATTTTTTTTCTCTGTTGCGTAAAATTAATCAGACTAATATGACTCATGTTGCTTTAGCTAACACTATGGGTCCAGTCCAAAGGCTATTAAAGTCAAAGGTACTCCTCATTGACTTAGTGAGCTTTGGATAAAGTTCATTGTTTTCATGCTCTTTCCATCACTGCAGTACCAAGCAACTGAAATAACTGTTCCAAATATCAGTGTCTTTTGATACTTTGCATTTCTGTTCTGAGAAAATATCCAAGCAAATATGAATGTAACCAAAGTAAATTCTCTCCCTCTGAATACAGAATGACTATTTAACTAGATTTAATATTTTGATACCCAGTACAAAGTTTCACCCTCTGTCCCTTTCCTTTGCATACAGGTGATAGCTTAAGAAGGTTAGACTGTCTGTTAGGGTTGGAAGGAAAAAAAAGGAGTTAAATAGTCTGGTTGAAAATACTTCTGCTTTATGAGAAGGTTCTGGAGGACTTTTGTGTTTTGTTTTGCATGTTGACAGTGTTTGTAAGTTTGCCTGTAACCTTGGTGTTGAAACTGAGTGTTAATCTGTTTTCAGCTTTAGTGTTGTTGGATCCCCACTTCTCTCTTCCTCATTCCTTACAGTTCTCATAGTTTATGCATTCTTAAGTTGTCTGTCTAGGTTGCAGTGCTCTGCTTGCAAGTCTAATGGTTGATGTGTTTCATGTGTGTTTCTGCCTTGGGAGCTGTGGCAGTAGCTGCAAGAAGTATTTCTAAACATCAGCGTTGTAACACAACACATTTTTTGGGTTCACAGTGAGCAAACCAAAGCAAGAAGTTCTCTTGTTTTTCCCGTTGTCTTCCTTTTGTCTTTTTCTTGAAACTTTTAATAAGTTAATTTCAACCTACTTGTGTCCTTCTGTGAAACTGGGAAAACCAATTGAGAAGTTTCTGCTGTCTGCTTTCTTCCTCTTTCTTAATGTTCTTACCAGAGTTGTCTTTTAAGCAAATGTTCATGCCTTGTTCTTTCTTCAGGATCAGGGATTTCTGGTGGATTACAGATTCTTTGGATTTCTGAAATCAGGGAAGAATAAATTTTGCTCCAAAACAACTAGTTCAGATGCTGTAAACGCTTCAGTGGCCTTAGCAGATCTCTAGAGTGTTTTCCTTTTGTTTAGGCCTATTGCAGCCCCCCAAATATTTCACAACATTATTGTACTTTTCTTTGGTGAAAAACAGTTGCGTCTTGTATTTATGTGGCCCTCTGTTTTAAAAAATTGTACTGCCAGCTGTTATGATACATATAATGTATACTTGAACTCATAAAAATGCCACAAAATCATTAACAGCATCATGTGAAGAAAAAGAAATTGTGAGCTTATCTTGCTTGAGCCAGCATAACAGAGTGGGCAGTTTAGGTGTTTACAGAAATGTGCACCTCATGTGACAGAAGCAAAAAGAGACAGGATAGAAGTCCCTGCAAATCGAAATCTTAATTTGTTTTGTTCTGCTTTAGCTTGTGGCCGTGGGTTCTACAAATCCTCCTCACAAGATCTGCAGTGCTCCCGCTGCCCCACTCACAGCTTCTCTGACAAGGAAGGATCTTCCAGATGCGACTGTGAAGATAGCTATTACAGAGCACCTTCTGATCCACCATA
Organism: Zonotrichia albicollis; assembly: GCF_047830755.1. Classification (NCBI taxonomy): domain Eukaryota; kingdom Metazoa; phylum Chordata; class Aves; order Passeriformes; family Passerellidae; genus Zonotrichia; species Zonotrichia albicollis. Next base: position 113,415,269 of record NC_133821.1, on the reverse strand, counting down.
TGTCGCATGCACAAGTGAGTGAGTCATGAATTTAATAGTAAAGGACGTTGCTTAACCAACCAGGTGCAGCCACTTGCAGCGAGTAGTTTTGTCTGGCTTTTCCTGGGTTTGAAAAGTACATTTGCAATGGTAAAAGAAACTGAAAGGCAGAAAAAGCGTTGACAGTGAATACAGAATCAGCATAAATATAATTTTCAAGTTTGCTTGGTACAGCTTTGGAAAACATCCCATATTGCATAAGTGCATAACTCACTGTAATAGATGTAATACAGGCCCAGTTCTCCCCAAATTGTCTCAGACAATATGCGTTATGTGATATAATACCAAAATTAGTAATGTGAAAAATGAAAAGTAGCCTCTGTGGAGCTGCACTTTGATTGAACTGTAATTGGATCTGACTTAACCTTCTAACTGCAAATAGATTGGCTGACACAGATTGGTGGTTCAAATAGTGGAAGTCTCTTAAATTCAAAATATCACTAAATATCTCTGTAAATCATATCATAGCTGATAACAAAAACTAGATGCAGCTTGTGCAGCATGTTTAGAAGAGATGAACAAACCCCATGTGGAAAACCTGTAAAAGAGAACTTTTAAGGTATATTAACTATTCCTTTTAATTATGCAGAAGAGAAACAGCTAAAAATCAGTTGCAGTAAATATACAGACAGTTGTTATTCTGATGTCTTAATGGAAAATAAATAAAGGTCTTATCAAATGAGTTCAAGAATGCTTTTATGCAGCCTGTACTAAAAATAATGAAATGCTTATGTGAAGAAAAATTCTTCAAGTGTTTTCTGTCTCAGTAATTAAAATGCTACCTGTGTGTCCCACTCTGGTTTTGTGTAATTACCCTGGACTTCTTTGTGTATTATGCAGGACCTCCATCTGCACCACAGAACCTAATTTTCAATATCAACCAGACGACCGTGAGTTTGGAGTGGAGTCCTCCCGCTGACAACGGGGGAAGAAGCGATGTGACCTACCGCATCTTGTGCAAGAGGTGCAGCTGGGAGCAGGGCGAGTGTGTTCCCTGTGGGAGTAACATTGGATATATGCCCCAGCAAACTGGATTAGTAGATAACTATGTCACTGTCATGGACCTGCTAGCTCACGCTAACTACACGTTTGAAGTCGAAGCTGTGAATGGGGTTTCTGACTTGAGCCGTTCCCAGAGGCTTTTTGCAGCTGTCAGTATTACCACCGGCCAAGCAGGTAAGCTTTCATCACTTACGAATCTCGGCACTGTGAGACTGAAGGAAATTTGGAACATGCAAACTGTAGGTGCAGTAAATCAGGAGCATGTTTAGTGTGCTCTGGCTCATTAATCTTTTCGCCTTGCCAGCTATTTAATTTGAGCTTATACTATTTCAGGATAACCTGTCCTGTTTCTTGGCCTCAGGATTGCTTTCAGAAAGCATTCACAGAAGACTTAAAGAAGATGTGCAGCTTTGTTATTAAATAGAGTTTCTAAACTTAGGAACTTTTTTTTTTTATTTTGTTCTCACATAGTTAATTCTCTAGTATTTGAAGATAAAAAAATATATGTGAGAGTTCTATGCAGACTTCCTTTTTGAATTTTTAAAACATGTATGGGACTCCTAGGTCACTGGAAGATGATTTGGATTCCTGATGGTGTTTTCAGTGTTAATGTTTGCCCTCAGGACAATATTTCTGATTTATCTTATATTTCCAGATATTTGATTATGAGATGCAATGAGAATGTGATCATTATTCTTTGTTTCTTCTATTTATCATAATCTGACAGGTGAAATGTCAGGGGAAATAAAATCAAACCAGCATATTACCCCAGGGAAAAAAAGGGCTTTAGTTGTCTGCAGCTGAACAAAAAAAAAAAAAAAAAAAAAAAAAAAAAGAATTCTCAGATGCAGGTTTCTGAACTGGCCAGTTGCTTTTTGATAAAATTGCAGACAATAGTATGCTGTGTTCCTAAAGGGAGGATAGTAAAGTTAACCTTTTGTGATTTTAACAATCTTAAACAAAATATTATTTGCAAGATCTGGCTTCTAAAGAAATATTAAATAGTATTTTTACTATTACTTTTCATGGTAAAAGAAAATATAAAGTGAATAACTAATGTGATTCTTGCTGTAAGAACAGCTGACTAATATTTTAAAGGATACCTCATACTTATGTCGTGGAGGAAATTTCAATGACTGTGAATCATGGGTTTGTTTTTTTTTTAGTGCAGTAGAAATGATCCCCTAAAGTAATGTTTTGAACTAAGAACAAACTCACCAAACAGGGTAAACAAACAAGAAAAACTGTAATTATTTTGGACTTTAAAGATAATAATCTCAAAAAAAAAAGAAGGGACAAGAGATTTAGTTCAAAACCTTCCTTCCTTCCTTCCCCCCAAATTTAGGATAGTTGATATGGTTGTTGAAGGTAGGCTGGAGTGTTTAATCTCCCTATAGTGCTTTTATGGATTCCAAGAGCACGTTTTACATTATTTTGGAGCCATCTCTGTGGCTGAAAGGATTGGTCTCTATGTTCATTCAGTTCTTGAAGTTTATTATGAGATTTTCAGCACAGAAAACTTACTCTGAGACTATTTTTGTACCACAGATGTTATTATTTTGGCACCATGATTTTTCATCTTCAAAATAATTCTCTAAACATGCACAGGTGGACAGTGTTCTGCTCTCTGTAGATGACTGTACAGAGCTATCACATGAAGAAGAGGATTTGGACTTTTTCCTATTTAGCTGAATCAAATTGGCTTTACTTTATGTGCTTTGATGGTTCAGTGTCACACAGGGTAAAGGAAGCACCAGTGCAATTTAGTGGCTAGTACCACATCTCAAGGAGATGAAAAAGCCTTTATCAAAAGTTTGTTTTCTCCAGGACAGCTCATTATTGTTCATCATTTTGTGTTGTCATAGTCAAGGATTTAGAGGGCTTTTATTAGGCCAGAAGCTATAATATGGTTATCCTGTTCTATCTTAAATGTAACACAAGCTGCGTGATTTTATGAAATGATGCTCGCATCCAGCCCAGAGATGTTAGTGAAACTATAGCTTGCATATATATTAGAGGCAGCATCTAGACTTTACTAAAGATTTAATCAAAAATCTTCAACATCCTGGACAAGCTTTGTAAGAGCATGAGGTGGGAGATCTGACTTCATTCCTTCCCTACTCTCTGGTTTCCTGTGGGATTACACACAGACCAGCATTTCCCAGGATTTGACACTGTTTAGAGAAAGGGTATGACTGAAGCTTTGCCTGTTTAGCACTTCTGAATGTAAAGATTTAGAGGCTTCCAATTTGGCATCTAAATGGAATATACGTGGAGGATGGATTTTGGAAGAAAAAAATTACTTTAAGCTCTTTTTGTTGCAGTTTTCTCTGTAAAACGAAGGTAACCTTCATTTTTCCTTACCAAGCTTTTCAAGATTTTCTGATTAGAAGTGGCACATAAATGCAGATTTTTTTTTTTCACAGAATCACAAAATTTGTGTTAAAGAAAATACAGACGTTCAGAACAAATGCATTTAGCAAAAGACCTCTTCTACATTATTTTTGCAACAGCATGTTTTGGATCCTAATACTGATTTCTTTGGTTTCTCAAGGAGGAAAATATTTTAGGTGGAACAGATTGATGACTATAATTGAACAGAAAGAGACTGGTTGCTCAAAGGAAACTGTTATGCTTCTGTGTTTCTCTTTTATTTTACTATAGAGAGAAAGAAAATGTTGGATTTATTTATAGCCAAGTAAACTAGGATTCATGCAGCTCTTATTTGTTCCTGTGTGACTGTTCTATACTTCTGGAAAAACTGACTTTTTTCTGTGCCCATATAGCTTTTTATGTGTGTAAATGTGTCTAACTAAACCTTCTTCACATGTTATTATGCTAACACAATAGGTGGCTATATATAATTACTGGGTTCACCAGTTGCACAGAGGATTGCAATGAGATTTTCCCTTTGTAGTTTTGGTTTAATTGAATTGCTCCTTTGTGTCCATAGTCCCAAAATTCAAATCATTGTGTAATGATAACAGGAAATTATTGATAAAAGAATGGGGTTATAGAATATATTCAGTGTTTCTTCGCCCACATATAACAAGCTTCTGATGAGACAAAGAGAGCATGCCACATAAAAGAGCCAGGTGGTGGATAAAAACCTATTTGTATTTGTGGAAATAATACTATAAAATGACTGCAAGTGGGTAGGTATCATTTCACATCACTTATATATATATTTATATATATACACATATGACACATTGCTGTTCATTCCTTGTTTTAAAAAGACTTTGTGACTAGGCTATCAATTGTCATGCGGCTTATTTTTGTGCTTCAGCCAAGAACCATGAGGCTTTTGGTTTTGCTTTGTTTTCTTTTTTTTTTGACAAGATTAAGTACACAAAGTCCCCTAGGAGTAAACCATCTTGTTTCATATCTTGCCTATCCCACATCATATAAGGAATACAGGATGTCATCCCAGTACTGCAAGCTGATCTATGGGAACCCCTGCATCCTTGTAGAATTCAGATTTGAATGTGAATAAACTCTAGTTACAATAAAAAAAATAAAGAGCTGCACCTGGCGAACAGCTGACAAGCCCTACCTTTGGAAGAATGGGTTTTTACCAAATATAAAATTGACCACTTCCCTGATAAGATATTCCCCTTTCAGTTGCACTGGTAGTTCCTTTGGATCCATCAAATTCCTTACCAAATTTTACATTTTTTCCATACAACACCCAAAAGGTGAAATTGGGTAGGTTTCACTGCAGATGAATATTTGTTGTATTTTGGCATTCATACTTTTTCATTTTACAAAATACGCTTCAATAATAATTTTATAATTTTTCTTTTGACATTTTTGCAAAGATAGTGTGTTTTTAAAACTGTCTTTCTGCATCCTTTCCTTTAGGATCTTTCTGAATTAACAATGGCCTCATCTCTGGAAAGGAGTTATATACACCCAACCTTCCCTGGCCTTGATAAAACTTAGGTTATTTTGAATGAATACCAAGATTTATCAGGGTTTGAGAAAATATGTGTCCTGAGCCAGTTTAAATTGTCTTTATAGTCATTGAAAAGAAAAATCACATCCAAGGGGACTCTCATCATGCCTTATTACTGTAACTAAGACAAACAGAAGTAAAATGTGATGCCAATAACTGTCCCTACATGTACTCATTGCTTTTGGGCAGGGAGCACTTGCTAATGCTTGCTGCTTCTTCACAGCAAGAAAAAGGTGCCCCATAGCACTCTTAGGTCATGCTGTGCCTTCAGATGCACTTAATGCTGACCACTTCAAGTGGTTTAAAAACCCTGATCCAGTTCCATAATCAAGGCTTACTCTTGAAAAATATTTTTTTTAGTAACAATTTCCTTTGCATATGTTGATTTGCTGCTATTCCATTTTTACATCTTAGAGTTCAGTTTTAAGACCTTTTCCTACAAAAAAATTCCAAATTTCACAGTTAAAGTTAAAAAAAAGAAAGCTGAATTTGTGAAATTGGCATTAACCCAGCAACTTGAACTGAAAAAAATATTGCATGCTATAAAATCATGGCTATTATCAGCAGCACCGTTGATTTACATGACAGGAAGAAATGGCTGAATGCATAAATGCAAATCTATGGGATGGGCTCTGCCCTTTCTTAGATAATTCTGAAGTCTCTCTAAGTAAGAGAGACACTTCACATTCTCTCATGTTACATTCTCCTTTTATTCTTGCTGCTTATAATTTTTCTTTTCTTTGTTTCTTTTCTCTTTTTCCCAGCTCTCAATTATCACTACTCATTTTTTAAAGTCTCTTCTTTCATAGCCTCTGCACTACTGACCATCTCCTTGTTTCCTGTTCCTGTCAGTCCCACGTAAGCCTGGCTTTTCTTCAGCGATGAGCTGTCCCCCAGCAGAGGCAGCAGGCAAGAGGATTGATCCTGCAGCTTTCCCAGTCACTGTGACCTCAGTGTTCTAGTCCTATTCTCACTTCCCTCCTTTCACCAGGCCATTTTGGTTTCTTCCCATAGTGCCACCAAGTTGTTTTAATCTACCTTCATCTGCATCTTCCATCCAATGTTCACTTCTGGTGCTACATGACAGCTTATTACAAATAGCTTCAGTGTTCAACTAAACATTTCTTCAATGTTTTCCCATTTCAGTGGACTTCATTTAGCTATAGGTTCCCTTGGCTATTTCCTGCTAATGACTTTACTTTTTGAGCTATGCTTCATCTCCTAACGTCCAACTGTAGATCAGTTTTCACACATTAATATGGCTACGTCATCAGTATATATTTTTTTAAAAGCAATTCCTCATGTAAAAAGAATTCAGATTATAAAAAATAATGTTTTCTTTTTACCCAAAGTGTTTCACTTGTTGAGCTGTGGGAACTATTTTACAAAGTGTCACTTTTCGAATGTAATATTTACTAAGTGCTTTCATTAAACTGAGGTTTTTAGAAACATATATGTGATGATGACTACATTTGGGTTACCTTTTTGCTTATTTTTTAATGGGAGCTGTATGGATGTCTGTGCTTATTCTTAATAATATTTAAGATATATTTTAATATTTTAATTTTTTTTTCTTAGACCAGTAGGCAGAAAGCATAGCTGTGTAAGTGTTCTGCATTTCATGGTCATCAGCTAAAAAGGGAAAAAAAGAGTAGAAATTAGTTGCATATGACAGTTATTATTCTTTTACTTTTTTAGATGTCTTTTCAGTACATTAAAAGAATAGATGAGGTTATTTCTGTGGAGCTAAGACTGCCTATTGATCTGCAATCACATTACCCTGAGCTAATATCACAGATTTTTTTACAGGAGGCGATAACTGAGTTTATACCTGAATTAAACTGATGGATAAAAACTTGATAAGAATCCTGTCCCTGTATAGCAAATACCATCAGATCAAGGAAAGCAGTTTGTTCATTCACTGATTGTATCAGGTCATATTTAATATTATGACATCCACAAGGTTATAGAGATACTACAGAATTGTAAGTTTGGGGCATTATTACTAGATTATTAAAAGTTAGATGTTTCTTCAGGAGTTTCACAAAGAAGGAAACATGTGTCTAGGATATAATATGGTATCGCACATATATTTGGGAGTTTTGATCGTACCTTATATACATACACAGAACATGTATATTCACAAAAAAATTGCAATGACAAGCAGTGCATTTTATAAGAAAATTAATTGATATTAATTTTTTTTCTATCATTTAGTTCTAATTTGTTCCAATATTTTTTACTGAAAGATAAGAGAGATAAAAAAGCAAGCAGATGCTAGCTGTGTTGCTTAGGGTCTGATCCTGCACCACTGAAGTCAATGGAAGCTTTGTCATTGACTTCAATAGGAGCAGGATTTGAACCTTATGCTCTATCAGAACACACAGGAACAAAAGCAATGGGCTCTCTGTCATCCTGAAAGGAAGCTTTAACTTCATATCACATTTTGAGTCTGACTATGTCAGGTGTTTCCACATCAGTTTGTGACTGAATGTAATTGGAATTTTTTGTATAGCTTACTAAAAATATGTTGTTGTTGTTGTTTTGGTATTTTGTTTGCTTTTGGGTTTTTTGGGGTTTTTTTAATGGATATCAGAAATCTTGCCTGTTCAGCTCTATCATAAAAGCTTTTTTGGAAGAGATGTAATAATTTTTGCCAGGAAACTAATTTTTTTCTATAAGGTTTACGTGAATTTTACAGTAGTTAGAAGTGAAAAGAATGGGAAGCTATACTGCAGTGTAACTACACAAAGATAAAGTAAAGCTTCAGCTTCACAGAAACAGAGCTCCAAATTAGAAATGGTCTGATTAAGCTATGTATGTTGAATGTTGGTGGCAACCTGCTCAGAGAAGCATGACAGCCGCAGGGCTATTGACTTTCCTGTGCACTGAGCTATTGAAAAAGCAGGTTATGTCACCATGCTCTAATGTACACTACTCAAGAATAATTTCACCAGCTGCACAATAAAAAACTGTGTACTTGAGGAAGAAAATGAGCAACATAAAGTACAATTTTGCTGTGGAAAGGAGGGATTACTTTACTGATGTCGCACAAAGGACTAGAAGCCCTTTTTTTCTTTTAAAAACGTGGGCCAGCTATCTCCTCAATATTTATGAGTTAAACCAGTTCATAAAAACAGTGATGAAAAATTAACCCTGATCTGAAAAAGAAAGTATTAATATCACACTGCCTATGACCAATCTTTGAAAGGTTTTTAAGATTAAAGAGCTCTACTTGTGACACCTGCTGGGTGAATTTTTAAACCCTAAAAAATCCCTACTTCTTTCCCTTCATCCATAGTTATTTTTTTTCCTCATGTCAACAAGTTCTTTTCAACCATTTAGAAACTCTTTGCACTTTTTTATACTTTTTGGGAACTTTAATACATAGTTCTGTGACAACCCAACTAGTGTCAAAGTCTTCCAGGATAGCTGCATTACAAAGACAAGAAATCGCTTGATATATTTATACTTGGTGATACACATTCTAGAGCAGCTAATTAACTTATGTGTGAAGAATGTACAACTTCACAGACCTTTGATTTTCACAGCAGAACAACATCCCCAGATCTTCCTTTTACTGCTTCCTGTGAGCTGTGGCTATGGTAACTGGATTAGGATATAAATAAGTGCAGGACATCATCAGTAGGAACTCTGAACTCAGTGTTGATTATTTGTTTCAGACCTTTTGAAGAATTAAAGTGCCATTGTCATGAGAACAAACAAAACCTTTTAAGCGCTCAGATGCTTTTTCAATGAGAAATGAACATCACTGTTGAAAGTCACTATTGCAAGTATATAAGTGCTACCAAATGTGAAATCCTAATTAAGGTTGAATGTAGTGAATTAAAAAATTCTTAGACTGTAGCATTTCTATACAGTGAAGCATTTGATGACAGCATGGCATGGAGCCAACCTACTGTAATGACTCCTGTGCAAATCTTTAGAAGAGAGAAGGTAGCTTGTATAGGGAGAGCTAAAGAATTTTCTTCATTAAACTTAAATGATGCCATGTAGAATTGTCCAGAAATTTAAAACAGTGTATTTCCAGTTTCCTTTTTTTATATGTATTCTCTTTAGAAATATAGTCAGAGATTGTTCTGCTTCTCTTTTGGAGCACATCATATTTTATTCAATTACTTATTTTATTTTTGTTGCGTGTGCCAATAAGCCTCCTTTTTTAAAAAGGAAAGCCAGATTTGGCTAAATGGGCCCTCAGTGGAAAAATACAAGTCTTCCTCTACTGGCTCATGGCCTTCTGGCAGTTTAGGGAGTATTAATGGCCCAAGAATAAATGGTTCACCTCTGGCAGGGAAGGGTGAAGATAGACAAATTCTTAAGAGATGAGTATGATCTTTCTAATGGTAGTGGGGTAATAGGAAAGGGAGACATCTTCCTTAATGCACCATTGCTGACTTACCCACTGTGACAACCCATGGGGGTCAGCAGATTTTTCAGGTGCTGGAATAGTCTCAATAATTAATAGCCTGGACAATTTTTGCCAACTTTGACGTCTCTGCCCTATGTAGTTTCTTCTGCTTTGTATGCGATAGAACCAGCCCTGACTCCATAGGGCATGTTCCTAAGGGAACAGTTTTATCTACTACTCTTTAGTGTATCTATTGTTTTGTACACTTAAGCATTTCTGTAGTCTTTCCCTGTGACAGTCAAAATATCTAATTGGTTCTATTTCTAGAGAGAACTCTCAGGGCAATTTACTGAGGAAGCCATGGTTGAAGGCTGGAAATTGACAACAATAAAAGTGTTATCCCAAGTTCAATAGTTAATGTTAAGATAGGAGATGCTGATTATCTTTTTCTTTGCTTCGTTAGTGATGAATGGAAGCAAATTTGATGCAGACAGCAATCTGGTGGAATGATGCAGAGCTATCTATGAAAACATCTGTACTAATCCACCAATGCAGTAAATTATAGCTACAAGCAAATGACATTGATCCAAGAGGATCATTAACAGCTTTAACCAACTGATCCAAGTAATAGGGTAAATGAGAGAACATTATCAAGATCTGATTTTTACAGCTGTCAGCTACAATTGCTAAAACACGATTGCCACTTCCTCTCAACTTCAACTATTTTATGACTTAAATTTAGTGTATCCTATTGTGGTCAGCCAAAAAGGATCAATTCAGTGGTAAAATACGCAGGAAAAAATATCCCAGTGATCATGCACTCCATTTACCAGGAGGTCAGTCACAAAGGGAGAGATAATTGCTGCAAGCCAGCAAAATTAATCGGGGATGAGCCAGAAAGGATGATGTATGTTCTGTGACAAAGTACGTGACAGAGATGTACGTATAAACCTGTAGCTGCTTGCCTTGTTGAGGACACAAGGACAAGAGAAGGAGACATGTGAAAAACAATTAGCATGGCTTCAGAGTGAGCAATTCTTAATTATCCATAACATGTCGACATCAGATAATTAGTGTCCCAATTTTTAACAATATTTGTTCATTAACTACAGTAGAATAAGAAAGATCAAGAACAGAGCCATTTGTCTGAGCTAAGTGTTACATAATGGTGTCTACATGTGAACATAATACAACTAAATCATGCTCATGGTAATGACACAGAAATCTTCTTACTGTGGGACCAATATAAATGTCCTCAATTCGAGCTTATAACAAGCTGCTTTTTATGTTTCTGTACGGTAGTTTATTTGTGTTGGCAGCCTTCAAAATAAGTAAGACTGTAGTGATAGCTGTAGTTCTAAACTCCCTGAATTGCTGCTTTTCATTTATACATTTAAATTTTCACAGAAAGTGTCAAAAGCTGTGTGACTCAAACCATTTTTGATATTAATGCTAATTAAGAAGAGGTCATTTTTAGCTCAGTTTTCTAAACATCTGTGAGCATGCTAAATACACATCGCTTTGAAAATTTTCCTTCAGCTCCTTTTCCTCTGTCTAGGGTTTTTGACCATTTTAAACTATGTTTGACAGTGAAGTAGATGTCTTCAGATCTTACCTGTCATCAGTGGGCCAATAAAGACCTCATTCCTTACTGAACGAGGCAAATGGTATCAGACACAAGAGAATCCACATGTGCAAAAACACAGAAAACCTTAAGAAAAAAAATATTCACAGAACTGCTTGAATTTTTCTAGTGTTAATGCAGGAAGTCTTAGAAGTGCTCAATGGGATGTTTCGTATCTCACTTCCGTCTTGTTTCTGCTATATAAGAAAAGGAGAGTGAGAGACAGATACACACATGTTTACATGCACACACACACACACACACACACACACCTAGATGTAGCTCAATCTCCTTTTAATCATTCTTTCTTCTATCTTGTTAGTATATTTTTCAGAATTTTTCAGACAGATCTCGTTTCCTTTTAAGTAGGTTTAAGATTAGGGATGAGGTCCTGTCACTGTGGTTCTTAGCTTTGCTTTACATGACCCCTCCAAAACTACTATGCACATTTCAACAGCTTGTACAAAATTATCCATTGAATCTGGTGTTTTCTCTTATATATGTGTATTTGCAGCAGCAGGCCCTTCAGTTTCTGTATCTGCTATTTCATGTCTGCTGATGGATCTATTTGCCATCTCTCCTTTTGACCTTTTCTGCCTGTCTGTCACATAAACAGTTCTTTTTTTTTTTGAGAATCCCATTTCCTAATGCATCATGGAGAGCTCATAGTTTTCCATAATATCCAAACTCCTATCAGGCAGTAGTGGCTGAGTCAGCAGAGCAGATTCGAAGCTAGCAAACCCTGATGCTTATGTGGAGAAATGCCATTTATTTCTCTAAAGAGTCTATTTAAGTTCATACAGCCTCTAATCATGGCTGTGAAATGAGGAATTGGATGCTAATATTTCAGAGCCAATGCAGTAATGATGTGTCTCTGTAGACCTCCTGTGGAATTATTCCAAATAATCCCTTGTGTAGCTGAGATCAAAATTTCACCCTTAGTTCTAATTTTTTGTATTGCAGCTTAACTGGTAATGAAGAGGGAAAAGTGTCATTGCACTTTATATTGTGTAGAGTTAATCACATGAAGTATTTTAGGGCTAAGCGTCCTGCTCTTTGATGTTGGCATTAAACATTAGCATTTAAATCTTTGGTGGATATTTACATTGTTGTAGTCAGTGGAGATTGATAGGTTTCTTTAGGGAGTGATTTGGAACAGGAGCCAAGTTTAGGAATTGTGCATCGACTCGTCCTTAATTACAGAGGAAGCGTTAGATTACCTTCCCTATTTAGCCACCTAAATTAACTGGCAAAAGTTGATGACTTCAATGCCCTCTTCCTCCCACACCCCACATACACAAATGTTAATTTCTGCCACAATGTTAGCATTAAATATTTACATGATTTTATTTATTTTCAAGAGAATACTAAGCAAGCAAGCAAATTTTAAAATAGTTTGTCTGTGGGATTTTAAAACTCTAGAAAATAATTTGCTTGTCTTATTAGTAATTCATGTTATTATGACCCTTTGAAGCTGTTTACCAAGGACGGAATTAACCAAGGTGCTTAGTGAGGATATTCTTATATAGGTGTGTCCTGAAAATAGGGATATTTCACTTGATTGCAGTTTATAGCTTTAATGTTAAAAATGTTTTAAAAATTTAAAATACTTGTTCTATGATTTATTTTTATTGTAATGCTAGTTAAGAGTCCCCATTAGGGTGGCAGCAGGTGCCTTTCAGCTTATTTTGCCTACAATAATTCAGTGATGGCCACCCATCAGTGTTACAGCCTTCCATATAAAAATGAATTTGATCAGCCATGCGATGGCACAGAACAATTACAGTCAGATAACCTTCAATGAGCAGTGAGTAGAGAAAGTGAACTCCTTCACCAAACTCTTGGGAGCTGTTTCTCAACTTTTCCCCTAGCAGGTACCCCAGGCTCTCAGAGTATTGCCACATTCACAAAGCTTTGGAGAGTAAATTCCATATGCCAAAGAGACTACTTTCCAGTCCTATACTGAGAAGCTGGTGGTGATGTCTCAGGCAGACATGTCCCATCTCATTTAGCAGTCTGTAGATCTAAACTGATAGCTCAAACTCCTCTGGAATACCAGCAGGCAGGCACTGGGACTCTTAAAGAAACTAATGGGTGTTCCCTGTTTACCAAAGCTAAGCCTGCTCAAAAGAGATCAGGATTCACCCTCTGTTCCTGGCACGTCAGGACTCATACTTGCAAAATTAACTTATTGTGTCTCTCAAAACAGTGTTCCCATGTTGAGATTGCCAGAATCATGCCCAGCTAGCTAAGCATGCTAACAAAGTAGCAGTATGAACAAGCATGTGTTCATACTCCACTCTCAACTCTAGTGCCATTTACTTTACTAGATTAAGTTTACCAAGTCTCCTGAGGTAAATTTATAGATCAGGAGGTCTATAAAATTTGACTTCTTGCAAAATATTGTAATGAGCCAATCTCAAAGTGATAAACCTATTCATAAAATCAGCACAGCTCCTTTTCTGGAGGAAGTACCACAGCTGCCAACTGCAGTGAAGTCGGTAAACTGGTACCGTGCTTGTCTTGGTCACACGGTCACATAAATTTCTGTGAATGTAGAACAATCCTGGGAACAATCATAGCTTGTTTCATAAATTCTGTTTTGAAAAAGGGTTATGCTTTCTATTGGACCCACAGAAAGTACTTCAGTTTGTAGTTCCTATTTTTAAAGTTTGCATTATGTTTCAATACTGACTTAAATCTTCCTTTCCTTTACTCACTGTGAAGCCTAGCGAAGGTAAAAATATTCAGGGAATGTGTAAAATAGTTTTGAAGCTATTGATAAAACACACAGAACCGTTGTTTGAAAATGTGGGAAAACCTCAAGTATATTTTTGATAAAAGAAATTTAGTAAAGAATTTCTAAAAAATGTTCTCTTAGCTATTTACGCTTTGATTCAGAGTCAGTGGTAAGATTCTCTTTAACTCTTATAGGTATCTAAGCCATTTAAAATGAGTACTAAGGACAAATAGGGTGGCACAAAATTGCTTTCTATTGAACTACCTCTTAACAGCCAGTCTTATTCAGTATCACAAACTAGAGAGCTAGCACACATTAAAACAAACAAACAAACAAACAAAAACTCTAAAAACCAACATAAAGAGAAGGTGGTCATTATTGAACTGTTTTCATACTTTGGTCCTTTTTCATATATTTAGTAATCTCAGATCTTACATCTAATAAAAGGTTGTTTAGAAATTTACTGTAAAAATCTGGGATTTGGGAAATGCTTACCCCTGTAAACACTCCATTTTTTTCAAATATGGAATAAATACTCAGGAATATAGCTGTAAAAAATAACTCAGTCCTGTGGTTTTAGGGATTTTTTCTGTGTTCAGAAGTGCGTGTAGTGTAATGTTTTGAACTCAAATCGGTGCATCTCAGGGGGAGCTTTGGTGTAAAAGGAGTGGATTTTGACCCATGTAGCTGTAGAAAGTAAAAGTCAGTGATCTCCATTAGACTGTATATCCCGCTGGGTAGTATCAGTTGCCCTTTTGTTATTGTAAGCTCTTTCTCTTACTTTTACTGTTTAAATAAATATATTGAAGCCAAAGAGTTAATGACAAATTCAGGAAGTCTTGACTTAGTGGTGATGAAGTGAGATGCGTTTTGTGCCATTCAATGTACACAATTTATAGCCCCGTTTGATTACCGCGGCATGTCCTCCGCTGTAAGGATTGCACCCGGGGGACCAGTCAACTTATTAATTCATCACTTGCTGCCTTTCATGGTGCAACAGCCCTTTGCAGCGTGCAAGCAGAGAGATGCAGGAGTCTGGGGGCTGCCGGCCGGCTGGTTCCACTCTAGCTGTCCCTTTGTGTGCAGGCACAATGCTGGTCACTTTTCCCTGGGCTCCCCTTCTCGGAGGCCACCTTACCCTCCTTCTGTCTTACAATAGGAGCATTGGTTGCAGGGGCTTCCAGGGAGGAACGGCCTTCCACAAAGTTAACCTGTAGCTTTTTTAAGTGCCTTTTGATTTATCTGTCACCTGATCCATCACCAATGAATAATTTTCATGGAAGGTGCACTTTAATTACCTTCCCATTTGACTAGCATTATCATGCCCTATCTAGGTAATTAATCTCACAAAGTATCCAATTTCAGTCTTTATTGCTGGCAGGCAGGCCTTCTGAATTATATGTGCTTGAATGGGCATTGGGTCTGTTGTTAAACCAAATAGGCCATGAAACAAATTTTGGGTCCTTTTTTTTTTGTCCTTTTTTTTTTTTTTCTCTTAGCGTAATGGGTTTGTACAGATGTTGTGGTCTAGTTGCTTTTGTTGACATAGTTGGGATTTGCATAATGTAAAGCAGGAAAGGGCAATGGTAGAAAATGGTGGCTGATAAAAAAAATAATTAAAAACACAGATCATAAAAGTCTATCAGTCTCTAAGAAATAGTTACCAGGTTGTGAAACTAGGTACCAAAAATAATAATTTTTTTCTCTTGAATAATGTATAACTCTCACAGTACGAGCTCTGTATGCCAAAGAGATACTCTGTAGAACTGGTGCATTTGCAGGATAAATTAGAAATCCCCCTCCCAGTATCAAATTAAGGATTTCAAATTGTGTTCAGATTTGTGTTTCATTGCTATGTGGGTAAAAGATAAACCTTTTAAAAATGTACTATTAAAACAGAAGATTAAATAGCATGGCCATAAATTTATAGGTGAGGCTGTTCATTTTTCTTGTGTCTGTCTCATTTAAAAAAAATGGTGAACAGCTAAGGTATTTAAAAAGCAGAAAAAAATTCCTTACTGGTTAAAAATAAATAATTGCATGGTGCAAATCTTTCATTTCATTGCCTACAGTTTAGACACACTGAGTATTTTGGAAATTCCTGTCTAATTTTTCTGAAAGTGGTTTTTTCCTTCTCTGTTTCCTCTCAGTTTCTTTCTCATTCCCTAATGAAAAAAAGTGGGTTTTTTTCAAAGGTTTTGACAGAAGAAAACTTCAGATGCAGCTGAGAATTCCTTGAGAATTTTCACAAGTCCATTTCCTGGAAATAAATTTATTCGGTTTATCACTGAAGCTTATAAAGTAATGTGTTAATTAAGTTTCATGTTTTAAGTACAGAACAGAACTGGATGGATGGATTAGGAAAAAATTTTAAAAAAGAATTAATAAAATATGAGGATTTGTGAGGGAAATAATGAAATCTTAAAATCATAGGATTTTTTTTTGTTTTTATAATTTTTAAGTTAGCCAAAGCAATCTTTATGATGGTTATAACTAAAAGCCCTTGAAAGAAGCAGACAGCTTTACAAAGACACAATTGAACTTGTAACACAATTTTTTTTCATAACAGGGCTTCTTAAATATCATAATTTTATTATGTGGCAGATTATTTTCTTATTTAATGGAGGTTCTTTTTTTTAAATCAAAAGATCTTCATACACTAGAAAATTTAGTGTAATTGTGGTTTATGCTTAGAATTATTTTAAGGGAAAAAAACTGAAAATATTGAAGTGGTTCTAAAGTGGAGACAACTGTGTTTAACCGTGTAACTCTCACTTCTACCACTTTGAACTTCAGAAAATTGGAACAATAAACAGCATGGAGATTGATATTGGAATGCAGAATCTTTCACCTTTAGGTCACCAATTCAAATTCTGGAAACCAGTGACCAGAAATTGCTACCATATGAAACTTGTTTGTGATCTGTGTGGAATTTAAATTATGATCTCAGTTCATTTTCTTCTTCATAAACTTCATCATAAGCAGAGGTTTTGGCAGTCACTCAAAAGAGACGGTAAGATTAAAGGAGCATGACCCAGTAAACTTTTCACTCCTGGTCATGATCCCTTCAGGTGAACATAGTGGCTTGAGAATTTTAGATTGCTGATGTGAATTTTACTTGCTCTTTGGATAAAGACAAAACTTTAGTAGTTTTTTTCTTTAAATAGCATATTTTAATTAATTTGTGTCTTCAGAGGCAGATACTGACCCAGTGTTTTAGACTACCAGTCTCATGGGTGCTCCTGTAGTTCGAATTACATTAAAACCAAAACCATTTGTTGAATATAAAGAGAAAACAATTGACTGCCTTTTCTTTTTAAGCAACTTTACCAAATGATAAACAGAGCTCTTCAGTGCACTGGGAAAGAACATATTTTGGTAGTTACCCAATGGCTCCTGCCATATATTCAGACATATATTGCGAGCATAAGTAGTTCTTTTCAGTCACAGGAATATAAAAAGCTTTGGAAAAAACCTTTAAAAGACTTGAATAAAGTATGGTCATTTGCAGAGCATGAAGGATCTTTTCCAGCTGCCAAGCTTTAACTTCGCTGCTGACTTCCAAGAGATCTGTAATATTTGGTTTGAAAGTGTATGTGTTCCCAAGATTCACAGCTGGTGTTGAGACAAGATACAGGGTGCTTAATTCAGTTCTCTCAAAGGATTTTGCTTTAACAGCTTTCTTCAGAATGGTGATAGAGCAAAAGCCACGCACAAAATAGCCTTTTTGAAAGGTCATTTAAGGTACTGTACAACAGCTCTTGTGTGTTAAGAAGAGAATGGTCTACTGGTTCAGGCAGTGGACTGAGGCTCTTGAGATCCGTGATAAATTACATAGTCATTCCCATAGGCATCTTGTGTTACTTTGGATAAATGACTTAATCTCTCCATGACACTGTTCTTCTCGAGAAGAATAAGGATAATAGAACTTCTTTGCATCAAAGAAGCATTGTGAGGAAAAATCCATTAATTACTGTGAGGAGTTCAGATACTGTTTTGCTAGTGGCTTTATAAATACGAAGATAGTTGTCTGTCTTCCATGATTTGGTTTTTTGGGGGGCTTTATCCTTTTCTTGTTAAAATGAAAAATAGAATTCACCTTGTTTTCATTTTAATCTAGAGGTATTGGTGGTTTTTGTTCAGTAACGGCCAAATTCTTTTTGGCTGAAATTCTTCTAAACCTCCCTAAACAGACTTTTTCATGCGTCTGTATCTAAATCCTTGTACATTTTAAAGAGAAATTTTAAACAGGACAAGTCCAGTGTGCTGCCAGCTTTTTGAGAAAGCTTATGTCTCCTGCAGCTCAGTTGGATGTACTGGGTAGCTGTGAGTTGTGCATAAGAAAGAAACAAATCTCACCAGGCATCATGAAGCTTTTAGACAGACAGAGCAGGTAACAGAGTAAACCCTTAAGGATATTTTAATAATATATTTACTTATTAAAAAAAAAAAAAAGTCCTGAGATTTTGAGCTGTCTGAAAGAGTTTATTTCTGGAACTTTGCTTTTAATAACTAATAATTGTGACTTTTCTTGGCAACCTGACCCTTGTGAATCTTTCTGCAGTGTTCAAGGAAAGTCTTCCATTGGATAAACCAGGTCTTTAATACAGCAGTTTTTAAACTGTAGCACTAATGCATTCCTTCATTCCCTAATTGCACCTGGGAAGATCTGGACTTTGTTGCCGTTAAAAAGCTGTTCACCCAGTGCTCTAAAATAACAAGATTGGTCACATTAAACTGTATTTTCATGGCTAATGTTTTTTTCTCACCCCACTACTCCAAATGAGAGGAATAATTTTATGGAGATAGCACCATTGCTTTTGTATCTTTCATGTGGAGAGATCTTGGGTTTATTTTAAAATGGAAGTGTTTTAAAGCTTAGATGTCACCTTTCTGCCACATTGTAACGCCCTTAAAACTCAAGAATTTGTTCAGCTTATGAGCATAAGCTTCTGTTCCAATGGCTGCAGGAGAGGCAATTTTAAACCTGATTGTGTCTACGATCACACAAAAGTAGGTGGAAAGAACAGCAGAGGATACTAAACTTTGGGGATCCATTTTGTTATTTTTGGGATTTTTTTGAAATATAGGTAAAGTCATGAATAGTCAGCAAATCCAAACCACTAATATTAGGAGGTAATCACAGGGTAAATTTTAGGTACAAACACAGAGGACAATTTCCCACATCTCCACCTGAGGGGTGAGCGAAGGCTTTACTCCTCTGCCACCTTCTTGCTCCAAATTGCATTTTGTTGACTCAGCCATAAGGGGAAGAACAAAACTCAGATTCTCAGCTGAAGCTTTGGGACTTCTACATTTTTGGGTCCTGTGATGGAAGGACTCCCACCCAATGGTATATTCCCCTCCTCTGGCCATGCACAAACATTGTGCTTTTCTTAATGATCAACTAAATTATGATTCTCACTAGTGATAACAGGGATCTTCTGGAAGATCTTGATTTTGAAAACTTCAAGTAAAAGACTGAAGGGGAGGTAAAGTCCATACTGCTGAAGGAAGAAAGTCAACTTGCAAATTGTTTTTAAAGCATTCTCTAGATTCTTGTTGTGGTAATGTTTTGCATTTGAGGAGTGGGCTAATAAGATTTATGATATAGCTGGATTTGTAGTGGTACAACCCCAAATACCTGAAGGATAGATAAATCTCTTTAACGCCTTGTCTACCTTTCAGGGTATTGTAGACAACTTAGCACTGTCCTGTCACCATGGGAATAAGGTGTCCTTGCACATGTCTGTTTTAATCTGAAGTTTAACATGGTTTTCTAGTCCTCTTTTCTTTCCCTTCTTTCGTATGACAGTGACAGCGTCGTTTAGTGAAATAACAGTGCATCACCAGTGTTTCTGGAATTTCAGAACTAAGGAAGTTATGAATATCGCTTAGAAGATGAAACATCACAGTCCATTTACAGAGTGAATTCCAAAGGTGTTCAGAATTACTGTTAGAGCAGTTGTAAATGGGGATTTTAGCTGACATCTCTGTTAATTACTATTGTTTGTGTTCTTGTAAAAAAAATTAGTATTTATATGAAATAAAGTGTTATCCTCATGGTTTTTGAGACACAGAGAGTAGAACTTAGCAGTCCACTAAATACCACATTTTCTAAAATTTTCACTACAGTAGTGAGAAAAGCCATTATTCTCTAAAAAGAAGACAGGAATTGTGGCCTCTTTATCTTTTCCTGTGCAGCACAAAAATGTATTCAATTTAATGGAATGCCGTAATGCACTCCTAAACTGTCAGATCTCTAAATATGAGCCATACATCATGACAGTGCAGAACAATGTATTTTGTACCAAAGCAGTTCTATTAGAGAAGGTGAAAATATGTTAATCCTACCTTGATCATCAGAGACCCATATGAATTTACATTATCCTGTTAACCTTGAAATGAGTAGGTGATAAAATTTTTTAATTTTTTCAATAAAAATCTTTTCAACTACAAACAATCTTTTTCTTTGACAATATTATTAATGACTTTGTAGACATCCGTAATTATTATTTGCACATACAAGAAATATTAAAAATCTTAGAGAAGCTTGTGTTACACATTATTATTTCTCTTTTGCCCAAGGGAATTCTCTGAGGATTTAGGTTTTTTGTTGTTTTTCTTTTTTTTATTGTTGTTATTGCTTGTTACTTGCATCCATTTTGAGTTAGAATACTAATTTTTTATTGTATTCTATAGCTCTCAGTTTCTTTTGCCTACAGATTTCACTGAAATGCAAGCCAGTGTTGGAAAATATGGCCACGGAACTGTTACACTAATTTATAGATTATTGCATTGAATTTTCTCAAGTGTAATTTCATACTAGGAACAGCTGAAAATGTAGTTCTAAAATACATTTTAACCTTTTGGGAAATTAACCTTTTAGGTATTCAACACTAATTGTATTATTAATTCCATTTTGGGGGAGAGATATGAAGGGAAAAAAGAAAGTAGTCTTGTAACAAGTGTTACAGTAGGTAAAATGATTTTTTTTTTTTTGTTGGAGTTTATAAATTAAATATAGCCAGGTAGATCTAATACTGCTAAACCTAAGAATAGTTAGATTTTGGTAACTAGTTATGAATTAAAAGAAATCTCTTCACATATCCTCTTCACATGAGACATCTTGGGGAATTTGATTTGAGGTCTTTTTTGTTTGTTTTTGTCATGAACATACACATAACAGAAGAACTGAAGATATATATGGCTGTGGTACAGATTTAATATAGTGTAATATCTGTAGAGATTAACTGTGATGAAAAATGAAACAGATGAGGCTTAGACTCCTGTAAGAGTTGAAAGCAAATTCTTCACTTTTGTGACATTAGGTGCTGTATTGTTGTTATTGCTTTCTTGTCTTCAGCTGATCTTAAAAAAATCACTTTGAAAGCAGAAGCTTGGTAATGGCTGTATGATTAATGACAATGAACTTCAGATCAGTTTTTAAAAATGAAACCATCTATAGTTTAGATTTAGTTAAGAAACATATATTTTTTTTTTCTTTCTAACAAGTGTGAAGTAATTTATACTTTGGGGTTTGACAAATTTATTTCCTTCTGAAAAGTCTGAGAGTGACCACTTGTAAAACATTCTTCAGTATGAATTCAACACGGACTTCATCAGACCTGACCCTCTTTTTATTGTATCTGCACTGTGATCATCTCTTTGAGCATGGAGAAACAGGTAGTCTAACACTACGTTAAGGAGTGATAATCAGCTTTGTTTCACAGTTGAAAAGGAAACAAAGTGCTGGAAGATGCCTGTGGTCTGAGTGCAGTAGTACTCACGAATCCAATGGGAAGGAGGCAAGAGAACAGTTTTCTCTTACTCTCAGGTCTTGTTCCAAAGTTCTCATGTAAAGGAAATGGTGGAGTAGTGTAGTTTTGAGCAGTGAGGAGAACCAGAATATTTTATCAGTAGCCCCTTATTAGGAGGGGATCAATAAGGGTATGAAATTTCACCCTCTGCTTCTAGAAAATCAGGTGATTCAGAAGGTTTCAGGAGAAACGTGCTGGAAGAAAAGCTGTTGGACCTGCTTAGCTGAAAACATAGCTCCTTTCATCTGCCTTTAATTTGGCACTGGAGTGTCTGTGGCTTTGAGAGCCAGAAAACCTGTCCTGAGTGAGTGTGCCAGTGCTCACGTTTTTGTTTTTGGTTTTTTTTTGAGAAAAGAACAGGCTAAGCCTTCTGTTAAAATAGGATGCTGTGACTCAGAAATGCTGTTCCGGCATTATACCATAAACTGTGAAATAGGAGAGTCAAGTACCTTCTTTAACTGTTGAGTTTACTGTACTCCTTCCATGTCTTTAGGAATATCCTTTTCCTTAGTCCACAGAGCCATGTTTATGTATACTGCCTAATTTTCTTCTTCTGTTGCCTTCATTTCACCCTATAGAGATTCAACAGGAATCACAGAGAGATTCCACACTGCCTCATATTTCACTAGTGTTCAGAAATACGCTGTGATTGAATGTTGGGTAATAATCATGTGTGACATTCCAACCTGATGAAATGACTAGTACAGATGTGAAAACAAATGGTTGACTTTGTACCATGAGATATTTAGGCTGGAAATTTTACCTTTTCTATCCATCAGACCAGTGAGATTCTGATTCAGCCTTTTGATGGAAGTAGTGGGAGACATAATCTGATTTAAGATAGTGTGTGGATATTCTTTTGGAAGGAATGACATCACATGGTTGCCTTAGATGGCAGGTGACTGGACACAGTGATCCCAAAGTACCCTTCCACTCCTACCTTCTTAATTAGGAAAATATATTTTTTTATGTTCTCTGGTTTCTCAGAAACATTTCACCTGTAATTTGATGGTGGTATTTTTTTATTGCTTAAGAGATGCTGGACATAGAAAAGAAGAAAATTTGTTTAGATTGCACAAGTCTGGTAATTGATATGTGAACTGGAGATGATGAAATCGCTGTGTGTAGGGCACAGAAACAAGGAGGACACTGTTCACATTGAAATGGCTGGAAGGGATGTATAAACAATTATGGCACTTTGTAATATCTGTTTTAATATCCATGTCAAGACTGATAAAGCATGGAGTAAGTGTTGTTTCATTGGATAGTGTAAATTTAGAAGGTGAGAAAAGACTTATCCCTGGTTTGTTTACTTTTAAGTGAATGTTGCATTTATTTTAGAATCTGTAAGTTCTGCATCATTGGTGCTAGAAATCCATTTGACTGTATTCTGACTTCACCATTTTTTCATCAAAACACTTCTTTGAAATTTGTGGGAGGACAAATCATGTTGTAGTCAGTAAAATGAGAACTTGGAAATACTGCTTACATTTAACTACAGTTAAATGAGTTCAAAGTAGATTTTTTTTTTTTTATAGTATGCTATCAGTGGTTCAAACCCAGAAGACAAATTTATGATCCTCAATAGTAACTGATCTTTTAATACATTTTAAACAAGTTTTGCCTTTGTGTTGCACAAAAACTAATTGCTCAAAGGTTTTTCTGCTACAGGTAGTGGTTGCACGTTCTTATGTAGTGTCGAAGTTCAAGGGACTCTTTGGAAGATGGTGTTTATCCTGGCTTTATTAGTGTTAAAACTTCTGCTCTCATATCCTGGGCTGCTAATGACTCAGCACCTTCCTGGAGGTGAAACAAGAAGATGCCAGTCATAATCCAGGTGTGAAAATGAAGTTTGGAATTGTATTATCAGGAGGTGCTTTGCAATGGGTCATTAACTTCCTGTATGGAATGGAACCCCTGGAGGAGGGTCTTTAAGATTACAGATTTTAAGTAATGACATAATTGCCTGATTATGTAGAGATATGATCAGGATTCTAAAATGTGCTTTTTCTGAATGCTTCAGGTGGTGGATGCTCACTGATTGATGCCCATGGTCTGATTTTCAGCAGTGATTATTGTGAGGAGCTGTTTCTTTCAATGGGTCAGGAAGGAAGTTGTGGTGATAGGACACAAGTTCATGTTGCACCAAGTTGCTCAGCCAGGCTTCAGGGACACAATGAAACAGATACCTACCAGACTTCTGGTCAAAATTATTTTATTGCATAACTGAAATGCCACTGGACTTGTAGGCAATTGATATCTCTGAAAATCATGATGTGAGATACAAAACCCAAGTAATTGAAAATTAGAGGCTACTTCTAAAAATTTAGGCACTGACATAAATCGCTTATATGCATTCTTTTATATTGTAATTATATATCATTGCTTGAAGCGTAGATAGAAAGGAAAATGGATTTCTTCATTGCTGATCACAGTTAATTTATCAAAAAAGTAGAGCTCTGAAAAGAATTGCTTTTAAAACATTGTGGGTTTTGAATCCATTTTTCTTCCTTTAACAAATTGATGTGTCATTCTTGAAAGATCAGCAAAATCCCACAAAGTCGTAGTAGTTTTTGTACAGCTTTGAACATCATGAAATTGATTATTTTATATGTGTGAGTGCACACATATATAGATGTGGTTTAATAACCTTCATTCACCTACTTCCTAGTACACTGGCTCTTATTTAAATTGAAAGTAACAACCTGAAAATTTTCCAGTATACAAATTCTCCAGCGTTTAGATTGCTACGTGTTGTTACTTTGTTTGTTAGTTAGTTGGCAATATTAAATTACAAAAGTGTTTGACTCATGGTCACTGTAGCTACACTTCTTTATACTGTTTCTCTTCACCTATCACACTGAGTTATAATGGGGAGTATTATTACTGGAAATGGATACCTGCAGTGTGAATCCAAATGTTGAAAGAAGTGCTAAGGATGATTCACAAGATAGCTCTTTCTCACTCTATTATGCCAAACCCTTTGTCCTTTGTGGGAAAAAAAAGAATTTTGCAATTGGATTTGTTGCTTTTCAAATGAACTGAAGTCCTCTTAGCTGTAGCCTTGACACAATTTTTTAGAGGAAAGGCGTTAACCTCAGTGTCCTAAGCAAATTCCAGTTTGAATAATTATGTCTCACATCCATGTCACTCCCCCTGTAGCTTCAGTTGGATTAGCTATTCATTTCCTGGCCCAAGTCTTTATGTAGCATTTCCATGTGCTCTGTAAGAGGTTCCACATTTCACCCTAGAGCAAACTGTAATCGTCTTTCTTTGTCTGTCCCCACATACAGGCACAGAATAATTGTGAAACTCTTTGCAGGCTCATAGAGAAGCTAGCCAAAGGCCAACTGCATTAACTAAATTAAGATAAAATTCTAGATCCAGCACAATCTGAATTTAAAGCAGGACTTGAAATGGTTTTAGTGGCATATGTAATCTGCTCCTGTCAGTGGAGACAGTACAGACATCTATTCTCATCACTTTAGACATATCTGAATCATTTAACACAGTTGATCATGAGATAGTACTTTCTTGCTTGAGAGAGGTACCAGGATCCAAAGTAATACACTAAAATGGTTGGCATTATTCCCAGAGAAGCACATCCAACCAGCAGTCAGGGCAGACTGCCTTTCTGTTCTTCATTCCAGTGTCTCTCAAGAATCAGTTTTATTGCTAACTCTTTTTGGCATCTATATTCAGCTACTGTGTGAGCAGGTCGGACGGTATGCTTGAGAAATATGCAGATCACATACATTTCCTTTTGTCCTTTGAGGCCTGTAACCATTTCAGTTTCACTGTAGTGGCAACTGATTGCAAAAACCGGCACAGAAATAAAGAATCGTTGTTTTGAAACTGAACCTAAATGAGGCAGACAGAATAAAGTGACAAGGCCTTTTGGAAGTAGGAGCTTCTGGTGAAAGTTATATATTGTTTTTTCATCAATGCATTCCATAATTTAAGGGTACTTCTGTATTCACTGTTGACAGTAAAGCTGCTACTGAGTGTCATCTGGTAAATAAGACTCCCATCTCTGAATTTGACCTCATCCTGCTGCATGTGGCACTGTATGTAGTTATTCTTGCATTTCTCCTTCTCCCTTGGATGACAGGAGCACAGTATACCTGAGCATAAAGCTCTTGCCAGCTAGGGAGAGTTATCTGGTACAAAAGGTTGCAGCAGCTCAGACCACCAGGAACACAGGAGACTGGCTTACATTGGCTTTTCAGAGAATTAGGCTTAACTGCAGTCTCCACTCTTATCTTCAAGACTCTCTGGCCTGGACCCAGATATCTAAAAGGCTATCTGAAGTCTCAGTGCTTGATAGTTTCACTGCTGGAAGTTCTTCAGTAGATTTCTTCACAGAAAATATAAGGCTTATCTGTAGAAGAGAGCATACAGCAGTACAGTTTGCATCAAAGTCTCTGAGTTAATTCCCAAGGAATCTGATGACTATCGAAATATTGCTTTATTTCTCTGTGTGATGCAAATTTCTTGGACTTGCTTCTATCTTGATAGTTGCACAGAAACAGCCATAAGCAAAACAAAAAAAGCACTTTGAAGCTTAGATGTTCAGTTACTCATTCCCCTCCTCCTTAAGAAAGGAGGGGATGTATATTGTAATTATATGCTTCTGTGTTTGTAAATATCCCTGGCTTATAAACTAGTAGAGCTCAAAGAACTCCAATGAATATAAGCCAAATTATAACAAATTGTTTATAGATGGGAAATCATTATTATGAGAACATGATATATCATCGGCTTTACTTCTAAAGAAGCTGCTAGATTAGTTTTTTTCCTAAGTCATGTAGATAATAGTGCAATATCGATACCATAGTTAAATACTAATATTATAAAACAAATTTCATTAATTTTTTTAAAGTATTATTCCTTACTGTTAGCCAGCCAGCAGAGATGCTGGCTACTAAACAACAGAAAACCCATTTTATTTGTGTGCAGTGCTGGATGTTGATCTTGGTTTTAAAATTCTTCATAATTGTTTTTGTTTGTTTTGTTTTACAAAGACATGTTTCTTCATTATTCTTTGACTGATGCTAGTGTTACTTCTTTCAGAGAAACTGAAACCACAGAAGGTAGCAAAGTGGTTTATGTATTTGTGCCTCTGCACAGAACTTCATAATAGTCTGTTTGTTTCTGGCACTCATGTACCACTGATAAACCATTAGTTTTATTACTGAGATTTTTGTAATGTCTCTTCAGTCAAAAAGGTGAAAAGAAAGAAAGATATTTTTCACAGTTTAATTCTATTAATTTGTTAGATACAGCAACAGTAAGTACTAGATTGCAATGTGTAATCTCTAGTAAGAACTGTTAGTTGATTATGTGAGGTGATTAATTTAGTTGCTAGATATATTTTCCACTGACACATGTGCATTCCTGCAGATAGAAAAGTCATTGCTAACAGAACAGAAAAATAAAATAGAAAAACCTACATCTTTCTGCAGAATCTGGGTACTTTTCTCATGACTGTTTTGATTTGTGTTTCTTAATTTCACCAGCTGAGCAAACTTTCTGACTTTCCTATGTACTTGGCTATAATAGTAAGAATCAACTCAGACCAAAATCATGAGAAAGCTGTATCAGAAAAGCTCAGAAGTCTCTGATGTAGTGTGTAAGCTGTTAATTGCTTGCCACATTTACTTAAAGCACATTCCTGGGTGACATTCTTTTTAATTAGTAGGAATTATTAGACGTAGCAGGATTTTTTTTTTTCGTTTCTGTAAGGAGTATATGTAATAGAAAAGAAGAAGGTGTAATATTAAAAATAAAATTTCTTGAACAGAAAGATATTTAGTTGTCAAGGAGTACTTTGCAACTAAATAGATCTGATGGCTCTAGTATGAAAATTTTTGCATTACTCCATTCACTTCAATAAAATTACTCTTGGGATTTCAACAAAAATTAAGAGAATCATCATACCTTTTCATCCTTCTTGAGTTTCCACTAGGATTTCTTTGAATTTGAAACCATACTCTATTAATTGATTATTTTGCTATTTTCTGACTTACATTACTGCAACTGTTTAAAAGCCTTAACTGGGGTGGGGAGTTTTTCTGGTGTTGCCTTTAAGATGACAGTGTACAAAGCAGCTGATGGACTGAATCAGCTGGTCTTTCGAGTTAAATAGACTTGTAAACCATTATTTTCAAACTGTTGTTCCTGAAGGTGTAAGATTACCTCAGGACTCTAGCATGTGCAGTTGAGGACCTTTAGAAGGAGCAGTGTACAGGCCCTAGCAGGTATAGCAGGAAACACATACTTGAACTTCTTGTGTCTGGGGTTATTCTTCTCCTCTGGCTCAGCCATTGTGCTACCCATGTTTCACAACAGCCATTCAAGATTTCATGGTGACAGAACTGGACTGCCCCACACCTTCTGTCCTGTTCCCAGTGGAGGAGGGGAAAGTGATAAGCACTGGCTTTGTGCAGTTCAAACCTTGTTCCTATTTCAGACCTGGTACATTATATTGCTTATTGCACAGTGGCAGGTGCTGTTCCCAGTGCCTTCTCATTACCACGTGAACTTTCTAACATGATTTTGACAGTTCAAGCA
Organism: Zonotrichia albicollis; assembly: GCF_047830755.1. Taxonomy (NCBI): domain Eukaryota; kingdom Metazoa; phylum Chordata; class Aves; order Passeriformes; family Passerellidae; genus Zonotrichia; species Zonotrichia albicollis. The sequence continues at coordinate 113,387,144 of NC_133821.1, read as the reverse complement.
AGACCCACATTCACACTGGTTTTCTGCCATTTCTTGAGGACTTTTATTTCTTTGCTTAAGAAGATCTGACTGTTCAAAGGCAAGAAGAGTTTAACAGATTGGGAGCTGGATCTCCCAATACAAAGGGATATACACAGCTAAAGTCAGTGCAGACTGGTGGCACATCCAAGATTCTGGTAGCATGTTATCTGAACTGATCCTACAGGTATTCCTCCTTACAAGAAAAAAAAAAAAAGAAAAAAGGCATATTTTGTTTTCATGAAGGGCTCTCAAAAACTCCAGCTGTCATCCCAATGTGCTGAACTACTGAAGTGACAATTGCCACTTTGGGTTTGCAGAGCAGTGCTTTGGGAGCAGCCTGACAAAGACACACCAGCCCTGCCTGCCTCCAGGCTGGGGCAGAGGGACCAGGAGCTGTTTATGGCTGCTGCTGCACATTGGTCAGGTCACGCAGTCACAGAGGCATTTGCAAGGGCTCTGCAAAAGGCAATGTGAAGGTTTATCAGCTCTGGATTTATATTTTTTTTTATCTGTGCTTTTTGCACCAAGTTGGTTCCATTGGATTTTGTGGGTTTGAGGCAGACTATAAATAGATGGTTGTGTTTTTTCTAAATATATTCATCAGAGGAAATAGAAAAGTGAGGGGCCACCTGGAGTTAAGATTTTAATATTTCAGTTGTTACAAACCAACTCCAAAAACAATATTTTTTTTTCCCCGGCAGATTTGGTGTGAAAATGTTTAGTTGAGCAGATGGAGCCGCAGCTGGTAGTGTACATGTTTATCGGGATAGTTGGCATTTAGCTGCATCCAAAGCTGATGTCAGGCTTGAAGATGCTAAAAAGCGGGAATGACTGGAAGTGGAGAGGGTGTTCATGAGATCATCTGGCAGCAAATTTCTTTACTTTTTATTACTTTGGCCTTGTAAGAATAAATTCAATCCAGCAGGAAGTTAAAGGTTTAAAAATATATCTAAAAATAAATATGTCAAAACAGGTAAACATTTGCTATTACTATGCTTTAATAAATAGCCTGAGGAGTGCAGAACATAACCCAGAACGTATTGATGTTTAAGGCCTAGTTAGCAAATAACACGCATCTGCTGATGTTTAATTACCATGTATGCTTTGCTGGCAGATTTCAGAATCTGTGTAGTTCATATTTACCAGTGTAGTCTCTTGTTTCACACATGAGAACATTCAGCTGGAAGCTTGAGAGAGGAGAGGGCATATGAATGGTGGTGAGGAACCAAGATGGAACAGAGGAACAGATATGTGTAGACAATAATGATTTTACAGTTATGCCTAATGCACACAATGAGGTTTGATGTCCCATTGTGCGAGGCACTGTGCAAACAGTGGGAGAGAATCCCACTGCCAGGGAGTCTTAAAGGAAGAATATGGATTCAGAGAGCAAAATCTTCATTTCAAACAAGCATTTCAGATTAAATCTCCTTAGAACAAGCTTAATATGAGCAAGGGACAGAAGTACACTCTTTCTATGGTGCTGGCCATGCAGCAGTCTGATGGCAGTGTGGGATATTATTCGCTTTAGGTTAATAGAATGCCATATATTTATACCAGGGATTAATTTGAGTTCAGTGTTATTTCTAGAACTAGATTTTTTTAACCATAAACATATTTTTTTTCATTTTTCATAATTTTTTTTACTTTGCCATATTATTATTTTCCCAAGAACAATTGTTCTTCCTGTTTTCCCAGATGTTGTAGATGCACCTCGGGCTGTAAAGAAAAGTGGAACATGTCTTTTTTTTTTTTCTATATTACACAACATTTGATAACACTGGCATGGCAGAGATCTGTTCCTGTGGCATTCCCATACAAATGGGGTAACACAGAGGCAAGTGAGATTTATTTGTGCACATTACCATCCTGTAGGCAGCCAAGAATTTTCCCCTCGTTTTTGGCATGTGATATTCTGAAGCAGACTCTCTTGTTTGTTGTCATTGCACAGGTAGCAGAGGAAAGTATCTCTCCAGGCATATAAACTGGCTGCATTATAAATGACAGTCTGAGGGGAGCAGAACTCCTCTGCTGGATGACCAGTGACGCCTGTCACCTCTTTGCCGGTGGGTTCTGAGTGTACAGTGTACCAAATTGTAATGGTGCCTTCAATAACAGAGTAACAGCATGTGGCATTGTGCAAACTCTGAGCAATTCTGCTTACCTTAGGGCATCCTTGGAGTTTGCTATAATACAGAACCCCCCCTGCCTCCCCCCTCAGCTGTCATCTCCTGGGGACTGTTCCAATTTCCATCATAATCCAGCCTAGGAAACATGAAAAAGTGCCAGAAAGGCATCCTAATCCTGCATTTCACTGAACTAGGCTTCCTAAAAATATAAGCTTGTACAGAATTCTTGTGCCATGTTTCTTCCTTGTAGGAAAGTTGCATAAGAAAATTATAATGTAGCAGCATTTAAAGATGTTTCAATCATAGGCTGTACCTGTAAATAAAAATTACATGAACATTCAAATTGTTGATGTGCATTTTATATCACAGCCATGCCCTTTTTTTAAACCACATGTGCATTTATGCACTCCAATGCACTCCCTCTCGGGGGGCATAATTATGCAAACTTAATGATGGTGAAACAATGGGGAAACATGAGAGATAAAGAGCCATGATGTTTTGTAAGGCAGTGGGTTTGTTACACATATTTCCATCATGCCAATTCCATAGAAGAGAAGAGTCAGTTTCTGTAGTAGGTGTGAGGGACGTGGGAACCTCTTACAAATGGGATTTTCTCCTATTACCTGGTCCAGATTCTTTTGGGGACCTATGAGGCAGTAAGGTTATTCTCATCTTACCTTTTATATTTTAGGGCTGTCTCAGGTCTTTACTAATTGTGCTGGACCATTCTGCCTCCAGAGCACTAAGTTTTATTACCACTAATTTAGAACTTTTGGTGAAAAATTATTTTTACACTGACATTTATGTAGTTTAGTATATTATAGATAAACCTGATAACCTGAAAGAATATGGCATATTTTTTTATATTATTTTTCAATTTGAGCTCTATGTTGTTTTTTCAGGAACATGTAGCCATTTTATCACCTAATTATGAAAATTATATTCCATGACATCTAATTAGAATGAAAATTTAGAGGATATGCTCTTACTTTGTACAATGAACTTTGACAAAAATGCTTTGTACACTAATGGCTGCACTCCTTTTAAAAAAGCTAATATAACTGTTCTTCCTTGGGGTATAGCAAAGAAATATAAAGCTCATCTTTTAGAGCTCCTTTTTCAGTGGAGAAAATTATAACATACATACATTTTCTCTAAAATTAATATATAATTTTACTAAAATTTCATTATATTAAAACCACACTGTGTCTTAATTTCTAGTGAAACCCAGCATTTAATAAAGGAGTAGTTTTTAAGAGCAGGTGTGAAAAGTAGAGAATTGTGTGATCTCAGCTGCATTTCTTTATTTTCATGACATATGTAAAACTAAAATTTAGCGGGTGGACTTTGTGCTAAATCCAGGCGCAGTTCTTACCAATAACTGGTGGTGAATATTAAAGTATAAATAGATAAGATAGTATATATATGTGGCTTCACACCGTATCTTTCTTCACACAAGTTTTTCTGTAAAGTATGCCAGAAGGATTTAGGCTTTTCAGAAATATATTGAAAACAGAAGTGTATTCCAAAATAGTTGATAACAGAGACAATAGGAATTATCTGAATTAGGAAAATGGTCATATTTAAGCTGTGTTCTATAAAGAGGCAGGAATATTGGATGATGGTTCAGCTGCTATAAACAGAGAAAGAATATAAGTCCTTGCATAATCTGTTACCATTAGGAGCTGAAAATTAAAATTTAATACAGCAATCCATAAGGAAATTAGTATGGATATATTCTGAGCAAAAAAGTGCTTCACATAAAGAACACTATTGGGCAGGGTGTTGTAGCCCTAGCAAAGACACCAATTTATTTTAATTTTCCAAACATATCCTGATACATTTGACTTACCTTTGGTATGGGAACATTAATGCTACAACAGTGGGCTATACCTGGAATAAAACAATTGAAGGCAGTGGAAAAAGTAAACCAGCCTGCTGCATAAGAGTCTTAATGTATATTTGACCATGTTGTAACTGAAACAGAAATTGCACATTTTTCTCCTGTTGCTTGACCCCTGAGACAATTATCTCCTTATTGTTTGCTTTCTTGAAGGCAATGAGCGTTTGAATGTATTTCTTCTGAATGCAGGAGATAAGAGTGCTGATTTAGACTTGCTATGTACTGCTGGCTTCACATTTTGATTCACTTAAAAAGTCAAGGCTGTGTGTTTCCTTGTGTTTCAGGAAGACAAACTCATGGATAATTTTAGTAAATATACAGTTGATCATTCATATTACCACTCTGTAGAACAGAGGACTTTTTTTCATTCCTCATCTTTCTCTCTGCTTGCCAAATCAAATCAACTTGTTTATCTCATTTTATGTATTTTGAAGAAGAAATAGACTTAAATAACTTAAAAATGGAAAGCCTTTGCTGCGTTTGTTTTTCTTGTATGTGTCAGCACACTCAGTTGTAAAGTATAACTATTTACATAAAAAAAAAACTCAATAGTTTGAGTAAGTTGGGACAAAATTGAAGAAAGTTTCATCTTCACCCTGATTAGCATAATTTGCTTTGTTTTGATAACCAAAGATTTTTTTAGAGTACTAAACAGTCTTTTCACAACCCACCAATTGTGGCTTGATGGATTCATTCATTTTCAGATTCTAGAACCTGCTGCTCCTGTGTGCTGCTGCAATTAGCAAATCAGTCTGTGAAGATATAAGGAACTTAATAAATCTCATGTTTTCAGATTTATGTTTTTATTCTCTACTAGTCATAGTAGAACCTATAGCTAATTCATTTTTTCAAAGACATAGTAATAATAGTAATAGTAATAATAATAATAGTAATACTTAAATAAGGAAGATGCCTTGTATAACAAAGCAAATATTTTTCATGGTTACCATCTTTGGGAGAAGGAAAATTGCTGATGGGTATAAAGAAGCAAGGAGAATCTCACTGCCTCACACTGTTGCTAAATACAAATAGTAGTAATGGTCTTGTCTTTCAGAAATGTTTTCATTAAATACATACAGCAGGGTCAGTCAATGACCTTTTTCTTTAATGCAGTAATTACATTATGTTTTTACAGAGGTATGCATTGTAGGGTTCATGTCCTAAGTGTAGGAAAATCCCTCGGAAAGTGTGATGTACTGATTATTTTCCAATATTTCCCATATCCATCACAAATAAGGGTAAGAATTATTATCCAATGTTGTGCTGGAAACTTCTGATGGAGAGATATCAAGTGTTGCTGAAGATATGAAAGGAAATCATTGGCTGAGTGTAGTAAAGAATCCAACATCTCAACTCCGTGTGACTGATTACTTGATGACAGCTTTTTTTGGTAATTTATAATGTAATTATTTTTTCTTATAAAATGATCTGGTTAAGCTACACATGTAGACTGCATTCACCTGAGGAATTAGAAATTGAAGACAATCTGGCTGCTATAGGGTTCATGTTTTGGATAGACAAGTGGAAATGCCATACATAATCTTGCAGCAAAATTCCCTCTATCTCAATTCCTATTTTCCCTTCTAATTTTTTCCTCTCTCTTTTTATCACCTGATTAAATAGTCTGTATTTTATCCTTCAAAAAGTACATAAAGAATCATGTAGCAGCCAAGACGGTGTCAAAGCCAGAGGGAAAAAATTACATGCAAGGCCAAAGCAGCATTATCCCCACTATCACTGCATTGATGTTGGCAGATGTTAGTTCTTCTCACAGGTCAGATTCTCCAAGGGGAACTCTCAGGTCTTGAACAAACTTCAGGAGCATCCTGGCCCTTCTGCTCTGCAGCTGGCAGGCTGTGCAGAAAAAGGGAATTGTAACTTGCCTGCGTATATTCCACCTCTCTGCACCCTTTGAAAAGCCTGGGCTGCAATAATCCAAAGCAGTAAGAGGACAAAAGGAGCGAGACCTAATTCACTTCTTTGTGATGTACTACTCTAAACTTGTTTTCAGCAGAACTGTATCTATGAGTGTGCTGTCCAGCCCTATGAGAACGCTTCTGTTTGGGTTTTATCACTTACCACAGGGGTTTGAGTCTAGTCAGGGAGGGGGAGAGAGAGAGATTGGAATTTGCATTGTACTGCTTCCTTCACTTCCTTCCCTTCTTATTGTCACTTCTGCCTCCTACCCCTTCGCCACAGCACTCCTGGCATCAGGATTCCTAGGCAACAGTTGTCTCCCACTCAGATTTCTCTCCTACCTCAAAGGTTGTTTAGTGACTCCTCCCAAACACTTTAGCAGAGTTAGATGTATGCATTTTGCCTCCCCTAAGTGAGAGGACATTAAAGTGCCTAGCGTGTTTAGCAAGAGAAAGGCAGAGAGAAAATGGTCCTTGAGTTAAAAATGCATGCATCTTATTCTAGAACAATCTTCCAGCCAAAAAAGTAGCAACTCCACAGTATTTTTAATCTTCATATCCTGACCACATAATGTCTGCAATGTTATCAGAGAATTAAATTTTCTGACAAAGATATCTCTTTCCAGTCATAGAAGTATGATTATTTGTCAGGATTTATATATTGATTCCAAGAAATTTCAGAAATTAAACAATGTATTGCCAAATAGAGGAAGTGTCTAGAAAATGTGTCAGCCAAGCAGACACATCTCCTGATTATTTTAGCCTGTTCTGTTAGAGATGAAGAACTTCCCAAATCAGAATATGTGAATCAAGCTGTCACTTAATAGAAGTGGCACTTCTTAGATGTTTATTCATTGTGTTCAGAAATGTCAATATTCCCTGGAAGACTAAAACCAAACAAAATAAAAAAGAAGAGTAAAATAAATCTATTTTAAATCAGATTTTCACCATTGCAAAGGAAATAGCTTATGATTGAAAACTAAGCAAAGATTGATACTCATGTCAGGCTATGTGAACTTGATAGTGAGGAAGGCAAATTCATGCTTTCTGTCAAATAGTTAAATACTCACTCCATGCAAATGACATGGTTACAGGGGAAGTTTCTGAAGCTTCTTTTTGAACACTGATCTAAACATTGGTTTCTCAAGGAGCAAGAGAGAGGGTGGAGAAGCTCAAAGCCTCTGGATGTTAAATTTTTGTAGCAGCAGCAATCAGGACACAATACAGTTTTGGCTGTTTTGAAGCAGTATCTGGTTCATCATCTTTTTGAGCTGGCATCACAGAACCATTTAGGTTGGAAAAGACTTCCAGTTCCTCAAGTCCAACCTTTTTGACTCATCTCCACCTACCACTAACTGACAGGTCCAGTTGTTTCTTGAATGCTTGAATGCTTGAATCCAAGGGTGGTCACTCTACCACCACCCTTGTCAGCCCATTGCAATGCTTAACAAGCCTTTCCATGAAGAAATTCTTCCTGATGTCCAACCTGAACCTCCCTTGGGCACAGCTTGAGGCTGTGTCCTCTCATCCTGCCACTGGCTCTCCCCTGAGCCTGCATTCCTCCAGGCTAAACAACCCCAGCTCCCTCAGCCATTCTTTATATGACCCAGTCTCTATACCCTTTACCAGCTTCGTTGTCCTTCGATCCATGTGTCTCAAGGGTCACTTTCACACAGATTTAAGCTCTAAATGACACCATCAGTTTACATTTGGTATGACTTACTAGAAAATACAAGTTTAAGGAATACCTCTGTGAAAGAATTCTATTTCATCTAATCTCAGACTAAAATAAGCTCAGTATACGTATGTTTTACAAGGAGGATCCTAAATGTTCCTTGTTTTTAGTGTTTTTTTTCCAATTCCTGACATCAGAGTAGTATATTTAATAGTAATTTTTGTGCCTTCATTGTCTTCATTTAAAGTCATAGATAATTGTTTTTTGGCCATCACAGCAAAATAACTTAATTCCAAAGAACATTATTCTCAGATATCAGAAGGTTCCAGTCATAGTAATGACATAGTTTTTCTGATATGCAACCATCCATTCTTCCTATGCAAATATAGCAATTTAAGAGATAGAACAACGTGATAGCTTCTTAAAATGTTTGCGTTGTATGCAGCCTTTTGAGCTAAGAGTGTAGAAATTTTTAACAAATTTTAATTTTTTGGGTTTGGTATAGTGTCTGGGCCTGCATAATGAGAAGGGAGGCTGAGTGTAGAAAAGTTGGTGGAGGAAGACAGGGAACATGCAGTTTCAGCTGCAAAGGAGTTGTACATTTCATGGAGTGCCACAGGGGGCTGACATATGAGTGTCACTTTCCCTATTCAGTTATAAGAAGTTTTTAAATGTGCATGTGTCTCTTCTTTGTCCCATTTACACTTCTTGTAATGCAGAAGTTTTGTCTAGGATATTGCAGCTATGACCAGTCTCTTTTTCCTGAAACTAAAGAGGGAATGATAAGAGAACTTTAGCAAGTTTTTATTTCATTCTTCATAATATTCTGGGGACATTTAGGAGGAGGGATGAAGAACAGTTAATTAGAAGTTGATAACCAAATATGTGTAAGTGTTTAGCTAGTTCAGTTTATGACTCATCTCTTCTGTGTGCAAACAACTGAAGACTCATCTTGTGAGAGGCAACCTGGTATTTTAATAATTGAGCTTTTTCCCTTGAAAAGCACAGAAGAAAGGATTTTAACAATTGAATTCCTTCTTGAATATCTTTTATTCCCCTCAAGAAGAAGGATGAGAGAATTTAAAGATTTGTCTGAATCTTCCAGTGAATTCAGTCAAGCAGTTCTCAGGGGTGGTAGCCCTGTTATCTCTAGGCAAGGTCTTATTGTATGGCACATATAATGATTTAATAAAATGCTAGCCTGCTGCTTCAGGAATGTTCCAGTGTCTATACCTACTCCCTTCTGAGTCTGAATGTCAGTATCACTTTTGGTCAGGTTATTCAGAATAAAAAACCCATGAGGTGATGACTCCTGAAGGGCAATTTCGCATTATAAAAATTTGTATTTTTATGAATGTTGTTTTAATAAAATGTTGAGTTTATAAAACTATCTGAGTACAATATTCTAACTGTTGAGTTATTCTTGAGACATGACTGGCAGTAACAATAGTGGGGGCCTTGTTAGGGTCTCAGGACTTTGTTTCATATCTGGTTGGGGGCTTCCTGTCACGCTGCTGGAGTCTTCTGGCTGTGTGACAGGAGAGAAGTCAGCCCCTCCAGGTTTGATTAGAGCTCAAAAAAAACTCAAACCCTCAAGCATATCAGCCATATTGTTCCAAAAATGTGGAATATGTAAAATTTTCTCAAGAAAGATGTTCTTTAGTGTTTGACTGTTGTATACTTTCAAGCCTAATCAACAAGAAGGGAGATTTAATCTGTTGAATAGCAGCTAACAAGCTGTAAGTGACATACAGGTGCTAGAAAAACTAATTATTTGTTGGTAGAATTACTTTGTTAAGGTTTAGGGCTTGATGTGTTCAATGATCTCAGACCTAGGGGGAGGTTAAAAAAGCTTGGGAAGAAGGATGCCCACTGATAGTGGACACAAGGAATGCAGAATTTACAGGCCACAAGGACATCTGGCAGAACTCCCAAGATAAGAAAGAAAATAACAAGGCCAGCTCAGCAGCTGTGCTGGAATCAGCTCCAACTGGGGAAAAGGTAATTCTGGCAGGGGGAGATCATGACCACTGAGTCATGGACCACTGACCAAGAAGCCCACTGACTCAAAAGGAGAGAAAGACTGAACGTAAGGACTAATTAGCATGAGAGACGAGAGAATCATTAACCAATAGAATATAGAATACTAATTAATAAGAAAACTATGTAACTTGTAACCAGTGAACACTGATTCCTCTATTTGCTGAGGTTATGAGTAGTAAAAAGTTTTGATCATGGATGTGCTTGATTTGGGGAATACCACTGAGCAGCCAGGCTTGTGCAGCTCTGAAGTAATTGATGTCTCTCTTAAGTGTCTAATTTTTGGCTTGTTGAACACTGGGTAATGAATCCAATTTTTGTGGACAACAATATCCTCTGTGAGTTTGTCATGAGAACTTAGACAACTTATTCCACATTTTCTTCAAGTATTGAGCTTGATGCAGTTTCACATCAAAAAAGTCTGCGTAGTAGAGGAAAAGGATAAAGAGATAAAGAAGAGCATTTGACCAGACATTTCTGGAGTGTAAACCTGGAAATCCCAAAAGTGTGCTTAAGTTACAGCACTAACTATAAGATTTTCATGAGGTGGTTTCATTTTGCTGATGGGTATTTATCTGCCTTTATAGCCCTTTGTGGCTATTACAAAAGAAGCTTTCTTAGTCTAAATTCAACTGAACGGAATTCAAACAGATTTAATTTACATTGAAACAACTCTTTGTAAGTGTCATTAATATAGCACCAGTTTTAGGTTGTTTTTTTTTTTTCTAGTGGTGGTGATTTTTTGTCTTTAAATATATTGAGACACCTTGAGAACATGTACAGATCAAGTTTTCCAAATAATTTAAAAACCAACTGAAAAAAAAAAGAACAGTCCACTAACTTGATAGATATAATTTGAAGCATCAGGGACCTCAGACAGATACTAGGACCTGAAATGGATTAATGTGTGTCTTATCTGTGAATCCTTGATAATATATGTAAGTCTTGTAGAATTGAATGCTTTTGTCTACAGAATAGATCTTGCCAAAAGAAGAGTAGTATTCCAAGGCTATATAAAAAGTTACACATAGTATCTCATTTTTTAGGTAGGATTTATAAATGAAAAGTTAATTACCATGTTTGTAGGATTTCTGCTTTGGCCTAATCCTTTCTCCCTAAAAGTTTGTATGTAAACATACAAAGGCTCATGCCTTCAAGGCTTCACTCTTTTTCTGTCCAAAGCCTTCAAAGAGGCTTGAAAGGGAGACCTAAGGAAGGACAAACCATAATAAAATTCACCTTGAAGTTAATGTGCAACAGGTGTATTAATTTCTAGATGGATTCCTTCTGTACTGTTCCCTCTGCAGCATGTATGAGATTGATGAGACATGAAGCAAACTGCAAGAAGGGGACTCTGAAAGAAGGAATGAAGCAGAATATAGAAATTCTTGGCAGAGATATTTCCACCAAGTGCACTGGCATCCATGTGTAAAGTAACTTAGCTTAGTATTTCCTTGAGCATAGTTTGCCTAAAGTTTATTACAAATAGTTATATGGAATTTTTAATCCTTTGCCTGCAATGTTTCAAATATAGAGGACAAAAATATTCCTCTTAAATATTAGTTAGAGTATGGAATGTAGTAGTTTAGATGTAAAACAGGCAGTTGGCTACAGATGGGTTAATTAATTTGGATTTGATCCCAAAAAACAATCATTTTTAATAAAATAAGTAACCAAAAGTCAGAATATTCTTAAATATCATTGACTTCATTTGACTGAAAGTTTAAGCACAGGTTTTCAGAATTTACTGAGCTGAATTTATTTACTAGTAGATTAAAAATATGTTTACATCTCAATTTTCTTGCACCAGATTAAACAATTTCAAAATCAGAAAATGAAATTACTTGTTTAGAATGGCAAATGGCATAAATTCTAAATATATGATTTATTTTCTATCAGTGCTATCTTTCAGGAAGAAAATGACAAGGAAAAAAATCAAAAGCAGAAAACCCTTTCTGTGGCTTTGTGACTCATTTCAGGTAAATGATTGATTCAGGGTAGCTCAGAATCTAATCTGGTATGACCCAGTTGTATCAGGGTGAATTTGGCTTTAAAGTATCACCCATTCCTGGAAGCATGAGTAAAAAGGCATTGATTCAACAAACAATCTCTGATAGTTTGTATTAGAATCAGCCTTTTAGCAAAGTAACAAACCTTAGGTAAAAAAAGAGTGGTTTGGTGTTTATTTATTTGTTTGGTTGTGTTGTGTTTTTTTTTTTACCCACACTAATCTGTGAGAGACAGTGAGTGCAAATCATCTTTCTCTTTGTGTATTCAGTCTCAATTCATTTGTTGAAATAGAGAGCTAAAGCTGCTTTTTGGAGAAGCTCATACTTTAGCATATTGAAGACTTTCAGAAATTAAAGATTTTTAAAATGTAATCTCTTCCAGGAGACAGTGAGGAAAAGGATCTTGCCAGAAGCTCATCTTATTAAAAAATGACTGAATGATTTATAAAGTAGCATTCAGATTGATTTAATTGTTGAGGCTGGAGCAAATCATGTCCTGAATTTATTGCAGGCCAGGATTTCACAGCTATGAGTTTGTTGATTTCACCTCTCTCTTCTTTCATCTCTTTCACATCTTCCATTGCCCCTTTTCACTTCCTCTTTCCCCTCATATGTGTTTGGTTTTTTTCCTCTTCAGCTTCAAAACAAATTAGATTAATTCTGATTTGGTTTGAAGGGGTAATGGAAGTCACATTGTTCTTTCTGAAGCTTATTGCTAATGAAGGGCAGTGCTTGGATAGCTCTGTCTTTGGGTTTATTCAAAGCTCTCCCACTTGCCAGAGCAGAGTGTATTTGAGTTCAGTTCAGTGAGCCATTGAAAAATAGGTTGTAGTTTCCAGCAGTAATAAAGGTTTGGTGTGGGTAGATCCTGAGATGGAACTTTGAGTTATCATATGGCACATCACTCGTTAGTGATTAATCCTCAAAGGCTTCAAAACAGTGACCATTTCATGGAAGATAAAGAATATATTGTATGCTTGCATCTCTTCCACTTTCATTGTGCTTCAATCCTGGTTTTTTGTCTCTTTTAAAAAATATCTTTGGAAAGCTTCTCTCACACTTTTTCTATTTATGCTGTCTGAAATGAGATCCTACTTCTCCCACAAATCCTCTTCAATTTTCATAAGGAAATATGCTGAAATTTAAGAGCTGCAAACAGGTTTTCAACATTTTCATATGAATACAAAGAGTTTTTATCCTCTTAAAAAAAAAAAAAAAAAAAAAATTTTATCCATCCCATCTGTCAGAGTACATAAACCTGCTTTCCAGAAAGCATATCCCTGATTGTAGGCACCAGAAAACTAGTAGGAAACTATGCTTATCTCTTAATAGCAATAATTTTACAGTGTTTGGTAGAGCTGACTAGCATGACATTTATTTGCACTTAAAATCCAGACATGCCTAGAAAAAAATTAATGAAGTTTAAACATCTAATGTTACTGCAGCTGTTTTAGTTTTGATACCTTGGCACATAGAGATTTCCTTCTCTTAGTGTCTTGCTTGCAATATTGAAAGCTCAGATAAATACTGAAAATCCATCACACTTGAAGTGTTTGAGTGCAGTGAGGATGCAATACTGCATTTGTATTGTGAAAAGCTCTTCAGGTTTTCCCCCCCCTCTTTTGTGCTTTACCCTAAATGTCATCCTGAGATAAGGAGTAGAGCTATAATTTAATCTCCTCCGTGCTCCCATGCAAACAGCTGCACATTGCTTTAAGGGTGCAGATCTTCAATAAGAGCATTAGCAGCAGAACGTGTGGCCCACTTGGCAGCCCAGGATCTGGGCTCCTGTTCTTGCCTCTCTGCCTGCATGTGGAGGCAATCAGATCATGGAGCTGCAGCATGCTCCAAAAGGCCCATTAAACATTCTGCTTCTACACTGTGCTCCTCTTTTTCACCCATCTATGCTACAGAAGCAAGAAAAAGTATTTACGCAGAAGTCTTGGAGGTATAAAAACCAAAATCTTTCAGCCCAGCCTTAAAGCCCGGAAGGAGAAAGTGAGCTGTTGATGCGCAGAGACATATCTGAGCCACAGCACTCCTGAGGAGGGCTGCTGGGGAGCCTCCAGATTTCTCTTTGTTTAAAACTATGTCACCATTTGAAATCTAGCTAATGTGGAGAGAATTCATAAGCTGATTGCATGCAGCGCTTCCCTTGTTAAGGGTTAATTATTATGCATCTTTCCTTGCACCATATGGTGGACTTTTCTTTGCTCTGAAATGCCTCTCCTTTCAACAGCTCTGCAGATTAAAAAGTAAAGCTCATTAGCTAACAAACGCTATCCCTTTCACTTCAGATTTACATGGTTTTATGTAATTTTACATACACTTGACTCATTGTCAAGTATAGCTAGATACGGCTTATGAAAATTGCCACCTATTTTTAATATTTCTCTTTAAAGAAGTTATGTTTTGTTTTGTTTTTCTATCTTCTCTTTACTAAGAATAAAAGTTTTCTTTCTGTACCTCAGTACTGTATTTACAATAAAGTATGACCACAGACATGTATAGTCCTCAAATGGCAAAAGTTTAAACTACTTGTTGCTGCAAGATCAATGCCAAACATCTCCTAAAACTGGTTGTATGAAGTCAAAGCTTCCTTAAATGAATTTACTTTTCTGATAATCCTAGACTAAATGTGGTTACAGATAGAATCAAGCTCTTAATTTTTGGCTAAAATTTTTCAGACTGATGGGTTTTGTGGTTTTTCTGCTTAGTAGTTTGTGGAAAAAGAATACCGGGCTTTTGAAATAAAATACTCATCTTTCATGTTTAGTGAGAAGGGGTGGAATGTGGGGGATTTTATGACTTATTCATTTGAGCCACATTGCACCAAAATAACTGAGTTGAAATTCTGGCAAGGAAATAGCGATTATTGATTATTACTTTGCCTTTTTAATATTTTTTTATGGAATTCCTTTTTGATCTGACATAATTGCCCATCTATGAGCAGTACACATTTTGAATGCACCTTTTGTGGACTTATGCCTTATTCAGTGTTGTTATGGAGATGTTCATAAACATTCATTTTGATGAATTCTGGCAAATATGGGATAATGGAAAGTTTTAAATTTTGCACATATGTTACCATTCTCTTTATATTTTTATATAATACTAAACACACTTTAGGAGCCACTGGAAACAATCATTACTGTAATATTAAAAGATTTATTCCTTCACTATTGCCATTACCATGCCCTACTGATATTATTGCTGTCTGGATATACCACTAGCATTATAGATTATTAATGGTGGAAGAAGAAAGAGAATTCTGCCAGTGCATTATAAATATTCAGAGAAATGGTATATGCATTCTCACTGCATATTTGTGGTACACAGTTTGGGAAAACAGACCTTTACTGAAACTAGCTTTCAATAATTCTTTGTCCCATTTGATGCTCCATTTTTATATTTTTCCAGATATTTTTAAGCTTTTTCTGCTGATGACCTATCTTTTTCTGATTTATTGTTCAAAGACTCTTTACTCCAAAATCTGATAAGAGCTGATATAGGGAACATCATTTGTGATGTCACAAATCAACTTTATGGTTTTTCTGCAGGACTAAGCCCTGCTAAGCAAGATAGAAATAGAGGTACCCTATCTTGTTTCTTGCAGGTATTTCTGATAAAGGAAGAGGATGGCAGTGAGTTATGTCTAAGGCAGGGGAAAATAGACATAATTCAGTTACTTTTCTGCTATGAATATGTCTTATTAATTCCATGAAATCACTGTACTTTTTTGCCTTTTTTTTGAAGTATACTTAAAATTATCTCTCATCTGCAGAGCTGTATAAACTCTGCTATCAAACTAGCTGAAAGACAGTGTCATTATCAGGGTTGGTTTGTTGGTTTTTGTCCTTTTTTTTTTATTCCTACTGTTTTTTGTTTCTTTTGGAATAGCATTAAAAAACTCCCATCAGACTTCAGGCTGACTACATTAGTCATTAGATCCACATATAAAAATGCATTCTCTAACCATGAAAGCTTTTTACTCTAAGTAACAATGGCATGCTATGCCAAGGACAAGGTGAAATGCTAATGTCCTGTTTACCTCCTTCCAACGGTCTGCATGGTGCAATAGACAAAAGTCCTTTACTCTGAAGGACAGCTTTATGATTCTAATTTCAGGAACTTCCTGAGTAATTAAGACATGCTCATTTATTATGCCAATTTACAATGGTTCTGTCTAGATAACAATGCAGATTCCTCAGATTTCTTTCCACCATTTTAGATGAAAATCTTTATCTGCTGGTTCGACAAACATTTCCCATGTCTTCTTTCCTAACTCTTTGACATGGACTTTTTTTTCTTTTTATTAGACTTGACAGAAAGAACATTGCATAGCTTTTGAACCTCAGATTAGGAAATTAAGTCAAAAGTTAGTGAGAGTTTGCATTAAGTCAGAAGTTGGTGAGAGTCTGCAAATGCTGGGAGTTGGAAAAGTTCATCTTCCAGCATATTAAAAATATCACTTCTCTTAAAGACTGGGGGAATACATATTTAACAAGACTTTAGGTTAAAAAAACTCACAGTAGAGCCCAGAAAAAATTATATTTGTGCTTGTTAAAATTAATAATTATGCTAGTCATTTTGATGTAGGTTTTTTAAAGAAAGTTCTAATATCAGAAAGTGTTTAAAAAGAATGTAAATAATTACCAGGGAAGATTCTTTTGACAATGAGAACTTTGCTGAATTCAGATATTACAAAATATTGGATCTTATTGATGCTTTTGTTTGTTTTTGTGTTTGGTGTTGTTTTGGTGGGGGGAGCTAAATCAAAATAAATTAGTAAATAAACCATTATTTATGTAATTAGATATAATAGATTTTTTGTCAAAGTATTTGTAACTAGATTATTCATTTCTCTATTCTAAAGAATTTTTATTCATTACATATATATGTATTATATATTAGAAGTTATATTACATTGAGAAAATACTATATATCAGAACAGGTAATCATTTTCTAAAGTGCTAATTTTTTAATCTTAGGGTTATGAGCCGTGTGAGTTACATTAGTGCAGAATTTTCCTGTCAATGATTACTCTAATATTTCAATGTGTACATATGTAACAGATATGTGTCTTATGAACCAAACACTAAGTTACTTCTAGATAGGTATAAGCTATATTACTCTATTAATAGAAGAAACACACACAAGGAAAAAAAAAACTAAACCCAACCAACCAAATAAAAAGATCCTGTTGTAATTGAGAAAAATCTTATATGTAATATCAAAACTTAAATTTGGTCAGAATTGTTAGGTTGAATGACAGTGAGTTTAATTTTGTTCACTATGCACAAAACAAAAACTATTTACATATGTAATACATAAAGAAGTTAAATTGTAACATTCTCTCGTGCTCTACTGATTTGTTTCAGCTAAAAACCTAACCTCATATCCCCGTGGAAATGTCTATATTTTAAAAATAAAAAAAAAAAATTAGAAGAGCAGCACAAAAAGTATCGCTTAAGGCATCATTCTTAAAATTATGGCACCTACTTTTTCTTCTGCCTTTGAAAGCCTCTTCTCAGGTGACCAGATCTTAAGAGCAAAATTCATTTTTGGTGAATAAGAAGGATTGTAATAATGGTAGTTAAGGGAAGGTGTTTCATACACATCTGTGATACAGGTGTATCAAGGCATCTCGCCCATGCACTCACTCATTCCTGAGATACTCCAGCTCCTTACACTCCCTACACTCAGTTCTTTTCCAGAGTAGTTCTCACAGGCAGTATGAGTAGTTGCAAAAATATGTCCTAAATTTTCTTTGCAATGCAAGACTTGTAGTGTCTTTTCTATAAATTGATTTTAACCTGTAACAAGAAAGAGCAAGAATACATGGATGTAATCAATAAGTTAAAGTTGTGTTTAATATTCATCATTGTGTAATCTGAAGTGGTAAAAGCAGCACATGTTTGAATGGCATTTCTGAGACAACTTCCTTTGAGTGGCAGGAACTTTTCTCCTTGAGCTGTGGCCAAGTCCTAGATATACACAGGGAAACCCTATTTGAAAGAGAGATACAGTGAGCTCATGATTTTGTTTTCCTGCATTTTGTTAGCATAGATCACTAAATTGATGTTTGCACTTGAACTGACGGCGCTTTTAAAGCAGGAATTTCACTGTGAACTGAGTGCCCTGAATTCTTCTCTTACCTTGCTTTAGAAAGTGATGCCACCTTTTCCACAAGTAAGAACAAAGGAGAAAGAAAATTTTAAAAAATAATGAGGTAGTAAGCACCGTTAATTTCAGTTGTAACACAACATCATTTTGTTAAGCTGTTTAGTGTTTTGTCATGCTCTGTGCTAGCTTTGCTGACCTTTTGGGCAGGCTTTGGCCAGCTGAGATTGTATCTGCACAATGGATCATATTTTGACAAAGAAACTGTTTTTCCAGACTCCCCTGGGACAATATATCTGTGTAAGTTCAGTCACATACACTTTCAAGATAAGGACACAGGCCTAATTTTAATCCTTATCAAGTTTAGCACCTACCCAGAAGACTGTATTTTAATGATAAAGTTGGGGTTTTTTTTAAACTCTCATGAATCCAGCAGCAAGACAGGGATGTTAAATCAGAAGGTGACTTTGCTCTGAGTCTTGGAGATTTTATTTTTAACTTTGATGTGCCACGTAGTGCCTAAAGCTGCGTGATGGTGAACCTGGGTTTTCTGGTCTGAAATCACCATTAGAGCATGAGCCATCCAGACACCTTCCAGTCACTGCACCAGATGCTGATGCTTGAGGTACTTCAGTTCCCCAACTTCATTTTAGATTAAAATTTCCAACACCTAAGGCAGCTGTCTCTCTGTTAGCAGTGAAATTCCTCATTTTCTGTATTTTTAAATCAACTCCCTTTAAAAGTGGTTTTCCCAATGTTTATGTAAATACTAATAAACCATACATGTTTCAGTTGAAATGAGAGAACCTAATGAAAATAAATAAATACTTGTTATAGTAGTACCTGGTTGCTATAAAATCTATCTTGCAAAAATCAGGATTGCATTTGCATGAGCATACTACCTTTTTTCTTCTTCTTCTTCTTTTTTTTTCTTTTTTTTTTTTTTAATCAGGGAAACAGTGTGATTTATTGTATTATCAGCACCATTTTGGTGGATTTTGTTTGTTTTTTTTAAATTTTATGTTATATATTATTGGTTGGTTTGGGCATGATAATTATCCCAGCAAATTCAGTTTGCTGTTTCTCACAACTAAAATACCATTAAAATGAAAAATTGGTGTTTTCCCAAGACCATCTCTGTGTAATCAGAGATCTGTATCTAGCACAAGAAAGAACAGTATTCTTTCAGGATACAGAGATTCATTAGTTGGCAAAAATCAATGTCCTGGCAATACAAAAGTCCAACAGCATTTATAAATATGCAGACAGTACCACAGTAAAGATGCGATAATTAGAGGTTGATTAGTTTAACACTTTTTTTTGTTTATTTTATGTCATTAATGCACAAGTCATTTGTAGTATTGATTGTTCTGGTTAAGTTAAGTTAAGCAAACTTAACTTATGAGCAGTGAAAACAAAGCAGGTGTATTAGTGTCTATTCACAGCTGGTGCTCCAATGGATCAGGTAGACCAGAAGATGCATAAACCATCCAAACAAAAAAAGTGCCAGGTGATGCATCTTGACTGAACAATCATTGTGCAGCCTTCATTGTGCAGAGAGTTTGAGTTTAAGAGCTGTATCCTGACATACAAGATAACATTGTTTTTTCTCTCAAAGCTGTAAAAAATGCAAGAAATAAAGTAAACTTAGAAAGTTAGAAAGAAAGATGGAAGCACTAAGTTAGTACATAAAATTATATGTCTAAGAGAGAAGTAGTTTTATAAAGTGCATTAAATAATGCATTTTTAAGACTGCAATTTCAAAATAGCTACCTTGAAAAAATAAATATTTTGAGAATTTTAAAAAGGACACCTTAATTTTATTTAGAAGAAAACTGTGTTTGAATACCATGACAAAAGAGTCAGGAAAAAAGAAGACAGAAATTAATTCCATTAAGATTGCTTCTTAATTCTGCTCACATAATTATTTTTTTTTTTAATTATATCTGTGATCTAACACAAGGCTGAATGATTCCAGTGATGCAAAGACATAATTTGTTTTTCCAGCCCTTAGCAGCATTTTACTCTTGAGGCCTCTTTCTCAAGTGGTACACACTGCATCACATCCCTTCCAGTCCTTTGGGGGATGCAGGCTAGTAGTATGGATGCTTTCTACTGACTAGATTTAGATCATTATTCCAAAACGAAGAGGGATGGAAAGGGGTACCATAATCTGTTTATTAATTTGCCATTTCCAATTAACAGGCTAGAAGATAATTGTAGGATGTACCAAAGAGCCCAATTTTGACAATCTCTGTTCAAACATAATAGTCTCTTAAACAAACCACTCAACACTAGTACATCCCTGATTTACATATGTAACTTTTAATCCTCCTCTTCATCTGCCACAGGCAAGGACCACAGCAAACATCACAGTCTGCTGTAGTGAGATTTCCTGTTTTAAGTAAAAGTTTAAG
The DNA here is from genome assembly GCF_047830755.1 of Zonotrichia albicollis. Lineage (NCBI taxonomy): Eukaryota > Metazoa > Chordata > Aves > Passeriformes > Passerellidae > Zonotrichia > Zonotrichia albicollis. The sequence goes on along the minus strand of NC_133821.1, from coordinate 113,366,911 downwards.
TTATATAACTTTCAATTCAATTACAGTTAAGGTTTTCTGTAATATTATTAGAGGAGACCTAGAAGTATCCTGAAGCAACCCTGAAGTTGCTCTAAATGATATGTAAATTCGGGTCACCTCTCTTACCCATCCTTTTGATGACTGGGTATAGCCTTCCTTACAATATCTATATTTTGCTGTATTTAAGAAGTTTTTATTTTCCTTTCTCTTTGGTTCTTCTACCATAGAGATGCTTAAAGTCTTCATTAGGCTTTACCATTTTGTTATTTAAACATCACAACTTCATTTGAAAACTCTGAGTGCATTTAAATACATGAAAAAACATAAATCATAGTTTAGTCAAGAGCGAGAAGGACTTCGGTTTTACATTTCAATACAAACAAAGCGAGAATGTGGAAGGAAGATAGGAATTCTGTAGAGGAAATAAGTTCAAATCAGTCTCATTATACATTTATAAGAAGGAAATAATAGGGTAACAAATACACAGAAAGAAGGTTGACCTTTCTTCTCTTGTCTGCTTTATTCTGGGAGGAGGAACAGTTTTGCCCATATCAGCATCTATTCAGAGAAGCGTGTGCCTCGTCCAGGAAAAGGTGATACAGGCTAGAGGACATTTCTGGATTGTCTTCCTACATCCTGATTCCTGACAAAGAGACTTTGCTGTGAAAAAAAAAGAAAATAAGGGATATTTGCTTTCAGCCTTAGAATGACTGGGGCAGAGGATGCTGTTTAAGCAAAACAACCATTCCAGCAAAACTCCCACTCTCTGGATAACCGGTGACAATCTGGAAATCTGTATCTTGAGGAAATGGCAACAGTGTCGATCCACCTTTCACTCTGCTGATTAATAGCCTAATTAAAGGGCATAGTGTGTTCCATTTGTTATAACCTGAGTGTTATAGTGCCATGTTATAAAGTGATACAGGTTAGATTCTTTTTCATTTCACCATAAAATAATACTACTGGGTTTTTAAAAAACATGAGGTACTCCTGTCATCCTTTTATATTTATTTGTGTTTTGTGCCTTTGAGCTTTATTCTGTTAGGTTTATCATTGAAAATTAGTCACCTGTTAATGTTCTGAAGGCTTTGGGTACCTAGATTATTCTTTGGAAAGAACTAAAGAACACCTGCAATGTCTTAAGGTAATAACTGTCAAACTGTCAGAGGCAAAAGTAACAAGCAAAAATATTTGCAACAAAAGAAAGGAGAAGACAGCCGTTGGAAAGGGAAGCAAACTATATTTAAAAGCTGGTTGTAAAAGCAGTTAATGCTAAACATGTGATGTTTATGCCAATAGAATGAGTCAGATGTGCTTCAAGTGAAATACTGTATTTTGAGCTGCCTAATGTCACCAGCGCCTGCAGGGACAGTTTGCTAACTCTCCATGAATACACAGCCAGCTCTTCAAAGTAATCTTCATTATGCAACAGTGGAGCTTTAAAGGCATCCTCCTGTATTGATCTTGTTTTTGCATGATTCAACTTGTTAAGAACAAGATAAAGCTCCTCTGATAAACATTGATATTCTATAGGTAAGGAGAATTTCTTTTGTCTAACGTTTCTATTGTCATTGTTTGTATCTATTCAGGCAGCTTAACCTTCTGTAAGCCTCTGGTAAGTCATTAAAATGGCTTTCTCCCACAACACTTAAGCTTCCTTTAAAGACTAGCCAGCTGCTTGCATTCCTGACCTGGAACTTCTGAGCCAGTATTTGAGACCAGTCATGGCACCTCACCTGCTGTTACACAGTCCAGAGTGGGCCAAAATTTTTTCCAGATTTTACCTTCTTCATGTTAAATTTAATGAAGGAGATGCAGGCATCTGATTTTTCAGAAAGAATACACTGAATGAAAAAGCCACCTTTCCCTTTCCCTTTCCCTTTCCCTTTCCCTTTCCCTTTCCCTTCTTGGGACCATATTCCTTTCTTGAACCATATGGCCTGATCTATGGACTAGTATGAAAACTAAAGGAAAGGATCAAATGGGATAATTTCACAATAATCTAATCCATCATCTTCAAAAGTGTTGCAGATTTAGAATTTCTTTTCCACTTTGTTTTTTTTTGGGGGGAAGGCAGTGAGGGGGAGTGGGGTAGTTTGAAATATTTGGGACGGTATGAAATATATATATTAACAAAATGCAAATATAAAAATACTTTCTAAGTATTTTAAAAACCAAATCGATGATCTCTTTTATTCTTTTAAATTCTTTGGCAAGCAGTTAACCACAGAGTTGAAAAGGGGAGCAGCACATATGTAACACTAGAGTATGTAATCTGGGTGGCCTGGCTGTACAGTAAAGTGTAGAGTTCAAATGGAATTTGGGGTGATCCTGTAACTTCAGGCCATGCAGAGTCACTTAAGACAAATACATATGGCTGTTGTGCTCTAGGTCAGCTGGCCAGCTGTTCACCTGTTAAACCTCACAAATCTGTGTTAGTCACAATCCTAATTTATCGTGAATTTTTTTAACACATGTTTCATAGAATACAATCTTGTGGAAATTGCTTGCAAAACCTCAAATGTCTGTGTGTATCTAGAGGGTGAGAGTGGTTTCTAGGCACTCTGGAGAAAAGTTAATGACTGCAGCAGAAAGGTGGGTGGGTGGCAGACTCCCTCTGCCAAACATGGTTGTGTGTTGCGCATCGACACAAATTTTAAACTCAGAGTAAGCCAGACTCTGCAGGATATGCCTCATTTACCTCTTGAAGAGTGGCAGATGTTTCCACCATCCCTCAGAGGGGAGTCCAGCCTCCCTCCCTGGGTGCCTGAGCTGTACCAGGGACGATGCTTCTCTGTAGGCCTTTTAGGGCTGCCCCTTTCCTTGATTAGATTTCTTACTCAGAAAGTTTTTAGGCATTTGCTAAATAGACTCAGAGGTTTAATTTAGGAAGGCTAGTTCCCAGCTGTGGGTAACAAATTGAGACAAATACCAGAAATTAGCATCTCTATATTTCTATCAGAGAAAACAAATATTAGATGAATGATTTAAAATTTAATAATGATAATGAAATTCTAAAAAACCCACAAATGTTATGAGATGTAGAATGAGAAAACAGTCCTACCAGTCAAGTGATGTAGGTTCCATCTTAGGACACACCTGAAAGAATCTAGCTTAAAGGCAAACCTAAGTTTTGCTTGCTTGAGATCTGAATGACCAGAAGGATCTCCTTCACCACTAGCTCAAAGGCCCTTAAAGACACTGGATTTATATTTTAATATGTCTGGAAAATTAGATGGGATCAGTCCAGGTGGGTATTGCACACTGCGGTGTGAAATTTTGAGTCCAGATAAGGAGAATTGTATTTAATGGTGAATTGTACATTACCTTAAAGACTGTAATACATGCAGTAATAGCTATTTTAATAAAGATAAGCCAGTTGTGTGTTTCACTTTTAAAATAAGTTTTCAGTCATGTCTTTTTGAAGATAGTTACTCTATTTAATCTGGACACATACGGCATGTGTAAAGATCTGATTGGTTCCTGTGGATGCAGATGTTATTAAAAAGTTCCAAGAGTCTCTGTATTATCTGATATGTGCATTTCATAAACCTTTCATTTGGATTAGAAAAATGACAAGGTTTGAAAATGAAAAAAGCTTTCAAGTAAATATTTAAAATGAAACTTGGGCATATCATTGCCAGGTTTTTTTTAATGACTAATTCAACCACTGTTGGCTAGACAGGAAAAAGGAGGATTTTTTTTTCCTGTTTTTATTATGCTTGAGCATGTGTGCAGTACAGCTTTGATTAGTTAAGTAATCTCTATGTTAAGTAATCTCTACTATTTTCCCTTTACTAGCAGTGCTCACATGAAGATCTTCAAAACTCATAGCTAGGTAATGAGTAGATTGACAACTTTTATCATTGAATGTTTATAGAGGAGTTTCTAAGTGGTTTAGCACAGCTATTTTTTAAGTCAGGGCTTTTACTTGCACATATAAGGGAGAGTAATGAACATTCAGTATATTTATTATCATGGGAAATTCCAGTACCAATAATTTATTTTTTTCATTTCATACAGTAAGCAGTGCTGAGACCATATTCATTAAGGAAACCAGCTATTGATGTTTATGATTCTGATGTATATCCATCTTAATGTATGTATTATAATGCATTCATGAGTATAAATAATTACACTGGAGCTTTTTCAAATTAATAAGATATTGGACTGTTGTTCAGAGGATGTAGTTCTATTTCTGTTTCTGTTTACATATTGTACAACCTTGCACATTCTGTTATTTAACACATTGTCAGTCTAAGTTGTGTTGTATTGTTTGACTGATCTAAATGTGGCCCCTATTGTACACTGTGCTCGCTCATGTCAGCTCAGTTGCTGTGCTAGTGATGGGTCTTGGAATCATTAAATTTGAGTCTCTTGCTGTTGGTGGCAAGTGCAGCTTTTGTGCTATACATACATGTAGGCAGCAATAATTTCTGCTGTAGACCTGGAGGCTCTCAGAGGGAAATAGTAATTGAAAAATGATCTGCACAGTCTGTGTAGGAAAACAGAATTTTTTTTTTTTTTAAACACAGGATTGTGCAGTTGTTAAGACTCAAGTTTAATTGCTTTTGTGACATTCCAGTTTTATGGCCTTTTTGCTGTCTCTTTTACAATCTGTAAGGACTCGTTAGCTATGTAGACACCATTTTCCAGACTTTATTTAGGAGAACAGATTATGTTAGATGCAGTCTGAAAGACAGACCAACCCTACTCTCTCCCAATAGCCTGAGTGATGGAATGGAGAATCAGATCTAAAGTTTATTATTTGAGATAAACAGAGCCATAATAAACTATTCAAGATATTTATTCAATTTTGCTTTCTTTTCTAATATATTGAGTAAATGTGCAATAAAAAAGAGCCAGCTTTGTTTGGTTGGGGCTTTTTAAGTATATCCTTTCTGACGTATCCTTTCTGTTGCATGGTTTTGGGTTACTGCAAAGATCTCTGTTTTCATCTCCATCATCCTGAATATTGATTGAAGTTCAACATTCAGGATGAAAGGAGTCAGTGCAGTCACTACTTGTTCACACCATTAAAAATTGAAATAGAATCCAACCCAGAAGCTACTCTGGTCTTGTTTTGTGGAATTTTTTTTCCTTATAAAATATTAGTTCAGACTTCAATACTACATAGGAATATTTTCATCATTAAATTGATTCTCTGCAGTTGTGAAGCTAGAGTTATATAAGTAGTCACAGTATTAAATAGCAGTTTGCTAAAATACCTCTAGGCTCACCAGGAATTAGACTTATACTATTGTATGTAGAAACCTGGATCCCACAAGATTTGCATGAGAGGTGAATCTGAGCAAACTCCTGGCTAATTACCTTCAAGAGCTTTAAGGACAGTGGAATAACTCCTTAAATGCAATGGAAAATTTAGGAGGAAGGAAAAAATTGTAGATAGTGTGTGAGGAGGATGGGGCCTACCTCACCTAAAAAGTACATAAATGTTATATGTTTGTTTTATTTGCTTTACTAGGTTATCTGCTTCTTCAGAAATCAATGCCTAAATTCACTTTGTAGCCAGTGGAAAAAGTTTTTCAAAGGTCTTGAAGTGATATTTTAAAATTCATGGATCTCAGTTTAAACAGGCAGGCTCTCTTTTTAGATCTTTCCAGTGCATTTACCTTCCTGTTACAGGGAGCAAACCTTTGGGTGAACTTAAGCATTAATTTATGTGTGCTGTAGCCACCGAAAGGGGAGGTGCACCCAGGTGCCTAAGTTAGATTGTCTGTATCTCATATGGAATTACTTCTGAAATAAAGACCAATCTCTGTGAAATTGGCAAAGTAATTGTAATCTTTCTGTTAAAAAATATATTAAAAATTGGAGCCAATTATTGATGTAGCTATGTTGCATAATCAGTGTTGGTAATTATATTTTTAATTACTATACCCTAAGGACCTGATTCTGATCTTGTTTCTATTGGTATAAAGCAAGGATAACTTAGATAAAATCAATGCAGCTGAACTAAAATATAATTGATGAGAGGTCAGACTTGAGCCCTAAATGGTATGCTAAAAGTGGAACTAATCAGAAAACTAAATGGGTTTTAATTTGTGCAATTGACATTTTCGTATTCTAAATCTCCAAGAAGTTAACCTTTGGATACAGAACTTCACTTTCCTTTAGAGTCTCATAGTATTCAGGGAAATAAAGGCACTAGAAAGCATGTAAAAAAAAAAAAAAGAAAAAAGAAAAGATGATTCTGTACAGCTTTTCAAACCACGTAGTAAATTCTTTCATTAAATGATTGATGTTTTTCCAGCTTAATACATTTCTGCAGACAAGTCTTTGGGCAAAGTTTTCTGGTGAGCAGAATCTGGAGAGGCATTAAACCATAGCATGTTCTCAAATAACAACAATAAAAAAAAATTCTCCCAAATCCAAAGTTACTATAAGCAGTAGGGAATTTTAGGAACTAATATCTGCTCAAAGAGAAGAATATTTAAGATCTTTTTGAAATTATGTACAGAGTTTAGTCTTTCTGTAATAGATAGTAGTGATACATTTTCTAAAAATCATATTTTTAGCATATGTAGTTGCATAAGCCCTATAAATATATTACAAGTTTTAATATTATTGATCTAAAAAAGAAAATAAAAAATATTAAAAATATTTTCATACAAAATTGCTTTATTTTTAAGTAGATATGCACATTATGTGTAAATAAGTTGTTGCTGTTGAATAGTGAGATGTTAATTTTTGTTGTGTAGTCAAATCAATCAAATAGCTTTGCTTTGCAAAATACATTTCCCTGAAGATAAGGGGTATTCCTTCTGCTTGTGCAAACATCCAGAGTTACTTCAATTGGGGCAATCAGAATTGCATCAAATGGATTTTTTTTCTCAGCTGACAGAACGTACGTGAATTTTTGTACATCAGGAGAAATTTGGAATATGGTGTTTCTGTCAGTGGCAGTTCTCCACGGCAGTGACCTGGCTCTGCCAGTGAAGCTGCTTCCTCTGCAAGTCCTGACCTGGGGAATCAGGGGCTGTCTGCTGGGACTGGCCTTCTCCTCCTGTGCATGGTCAATACCTTCAGCCTTACTGCTTCTGGTATTTATCACTGTAGCAGAGATTCCTGGATGGACATTTATCTGTTTTCTTAAATTCTAGAGATTTATTGCTCTTTGGGAAAAAAAAAGCTCAGAACATGAGAGAAAATAAAAACTGTTCTTGCATGGAGTTCTTCCTGTATTCCCTGTGAATACTTCCCATGCTGCTTTCAGAAATATGCCCATTTTTAGCAGTGCCATTATGATGCATTTCACAGGAATTTGGAAGGCTGGAACAGAAGTTGTTACATATTTGAGGATTTTAGTAGAGTAATATTTTTTTCCCCACAGAACAATTACATCTTTGGGAGCATCAGTTTGATCAAACCTCTGGCACATAATTATTGTTTTGTGCTGACATCTTTATAGAATATGTATATGTTATTTGTTAATATTTGATCAACTGTTTTTAATTTTTTTGGCATGGCTCTTTGTTTCCAGATTTTGATTGGCTGTGGCTGAAACAAAATGCTTTGTTATGGGGCTGGAATTTACTCAGTTGTGTCTTGGACATTTTACACTAAATAAGCATAATCTAACCACCATTGTAAGTCTCCTCATAGTCTTCTCTAAAAGTAAAAATTTCTTTTGCTGAAATCAAACTGGAGTGGCAAACTTAGCTATGCAGCAGCAGTGAGAATGTATTAAGGGCGTTTTGTTGGGTTTTTTTCCCCATGTGTAGCATCCTTGAAGCTGACATTTATTTGTGACTGAATAGATGACAGCATGAAATTCAATTACAGCAAACAGTCTCAGTCATTACACCTGTCTGCTTCCAGAGAAAAGTATTTGTAAATTGGTTTTTATCCTTCTGTTCCCTAAAACCTATGTCTGTAATTGACACTTGCCAGCAGAGATGACTGGAGACAGAAGGAGAACATTATGTGTCTGAGTATCCCACCAGGGAAAAGAGTATCCTCATCTTTGGAGAGTTTTGTGGTGTTTTGTTTTCTTTAATGAAGAATGATATCTGTGTGCCAAGGATTTACTGCAAGGCTGGTGGCAGATGTTTCTCTAAAAAAAACACATAGAAAAAGTTATGAAAGATGAATCACAAAAAACCACAGGACAAAAGAAAAAGCTAATTAACATAGAAATATTTCTTCTGCAAAGGAAAACAAATGCTTCAGGAGAACAAAAGCCCCTCTCTGTTATTTGTAAGGCTGGTTTGTAACTCTAACACATTTGTAAGAATCAGGTTTGTGCCTGACATGTCAAAACTTATTCACAAAACAAGAGTTGTGGATATCTTGGGAGACAACGTTGTCACTTGTTACGCAACTCAGCATCCGCTCAGCACTGATTGATGCCCAAGTTGCCAGTTTTCAAAGAAATGAGATGCAGACATAACAGTAATATTTGTACCAAATGTCAGGCAGAAGAAACAGGGGAGTTCATAGAATGGGTCTGGATGTTGTCTGTGACCAGGAAAAAAATCAAAATATGATAGACAAGCTGTCAGCCCGATCTTTCCTAACTGTTTCATTTCTTTCTGGTAGATTTTTTTTCTTTCTTTCTATGGGCTTCCCTCCCCAGAATTTTGCCAGAACAGACAGTATACAGAACTGATCCAGCTGCTAAGTTTTGAGTTTGATGAAGGAATTACCAAACCATTACGTATTTCAAATGCATCAGATATTTAAAAGATTTGGACAATTAGCAAATCACTAAATATTTGGTAATAATGTTGTTGGAGCATAAGCATTCTTAGAAATTTGCTAGTGGTATTAGGGGAGATCAGAATGTATTTATTGTTTTTTTCCTCATGGGTCCCTTCCCACTCAGCATATTTTATCATTCTATTTTTTAATTGATATTTGACAGTTTAGGCAACTACTGCTTCTGTTCATATCTGTAAATCAGCAAGTATTTTGAGAGTTTGTCAGCCATAAAAGTAATGGCAAAACATATGGTGTAGTAATGCAGTCAAGTATTACTTGACTACCTTGCCTGTTCCCATGCACTCATGACATCCCCAGGTGGCTCAGAGCAACTGTGTGTGCCTCTGCTGATGGTTTACCCAGCACTGTAAGCACACTGTGTTATATTTATGAGCTGGAAACTAAAGTGTGTCAGCAAGGAAGTTAAAATGGTTTCTCTGTAGGATATTGTTAGTGTAAAATATCTGATTTATTTGGGTCTTTTTTTGAATGCTGCGGCTTGTAAACACAGTGGGGAATTTCTCTGCCATTGATCCAAAGCAATGGGTACTAATGGCATAATACAGTGGTACTCAATAACCTTTTATCATGGGTTGCTTTGTCATGTGGAGGCTTAACTGAGGGGAGAGAAATATACCATAACAAAGCAGAAAATCTTGTGAATGTCTATCAATATATCTAATAATTCTCAGTATAAGAGCTATCATGATCTTTTATATTTTTGCATGAATTATGATATAGAATAACATGAAAATTATTGTGCATATTAGTGTAAACATGAAGTGAAATGTAAGCATTCTTTTTCAAAGCATTTCAAGGACAAGCTGTGGCAGTTTTTTGTCATGGCTTTAGTAGCACTCAAGTGAGTGCTATACTACAGTGTTTTGAAATTTTTAATAGTTTAATAATTAATATAATTTTTTAAACTTATTATAAAAGAGCTTTTGTATCTTTCTAAGAAACAGAATATGGAAGTAAGGGAAATAGCTACACAGTAAAGTGTTAAAATTTGTCCAGTACCAGAAATCTGGTCAAGGCTCTTTTTGCATCAGTTCCATAGAAGTAAGCAAAGGCATGTGTCCTGAAGCAAGGGAGGGCATGTATCCTGAGGTATCCTGTTTCAGACCAGCACAAAAACCAGTGTGGTGCCACATGCTGACCCCCAGATCCCTGACAGCAGCAGTTGCAATTCTTCAAGGTGTATAATCTGTTTGCCTTCCTCTCTTATTTAGTAATTTTGGCAATTCTGACACCTGTTTCCCTTGAGAGCAAACCAGAGCATGGTTGGAGGCCAGGTTATGACTTCACTTTCAGTCTTTCTCCCGGGAGCGAATCAGTGCAGAAAGGTGCCCTTTGGGTAATCTGGGTGCAGGAATATAATGGAGCATGGGGATTTTTGTATTCTCTTCCTGAACAACCATTTAAGAGCTAACAACAGTATAATTTTCTGCTACTATTTTCATATGCATATATATGTGTATATATATATAGAGAGAGAGAGAGCATATATATCAGCGATCAGCATATATATATATATATATATATATATATATATATATATATATATATACACATGTTCATTTTACATTTGTTATTGATAAAAAGCCAGATTACAGTCTCACTTAAAATAGATGTAGAGGAAAAACAACTCTGTTATCCAAAGATTTCTGCTGAAAAAGGACACAGCAAAGACATGTTAAAAAGAAATAACAGAGTAGGTTATAACCATTGGGATGTCAATATCCCTGTTTTTCTATGTTTTGCATCTGTTAGCAATGTCCCCTTCAGGCTCAATACTCAAAACACCCTTCCACTGCTGTAGAACACTGTTGCAGAAAAATGGTTTATGTCATGTAAAACTTATATTGGGCCCTAAGATATAGTTTACAGGGATGTAAAATTGATCTCATTGCTGCTGTAGGAAAAGCTGGTGGTTTTGAATGATTGTTGCATACCTTCATGGTATGAAAATAAAAGATGCCAAAATCCAAGTTGTCCTTTAGGAAGTGCAGTAAGGGTGCTATCGAACTGCCAGTGTTACTGTTTGACTTCAGCAAGTGCAAGAGGAAGCTCAGATTGACTTCAGCACGTTATTGCCGTTGTAAGATAGGAAATAATAGTAATAATAATAAAAAAAGGAAGTCTGATAGCCCATTCATTCTTTAGAATTTGTATGACAAGTCATGAAACTGGAGTTGCAAGCATAGATTTGGTAGAATTAATACAGGGTTTAGTCCTCGAGCATGTACTCCTGTTCATTTCTGAAATTTTCTGTGTGAACTGTGACTGCAGGATTGTAAACCCTTATTTCTGAGAATTTTCATTATTTTGTTACACAAGAAGCTGATTCTAGAGACACTATTTAAAAAGTATCAAATTAAAAGTCTCCATGTTGATGGAATTGAGACACATTCAATAGTCAGGACTTTAGGAAATCTCTGAGAAATTGACTGGTATGTTCCTTTTGCTGACTTATCTTTCTTCAGTAAAAAAGATGTTCACAGCAGTTTCTGTGCTAGCAATTGGTACATTATGCCTAATTCCTCTTATATGTTAAAGTCCAGCTTCATGTATTTTAATTTTTCAGTTTCTATTGGGGGTTTTTTGCTGTTATTGTTATTTGCTTGACAATTTTGCTTGGTTGGTTTTGGGTTTTTTGTTTGGGAGTTTATTGCTTTGCTTTGTTTTTTTGGTGGTGATGTGTTTGGATACACCTGTCTTTGCCTTCTGGAAAGGACATTATGGATCAAGGAAAATGAGAACTGGAGAATAGCTAAGATAGGGATTAAAGGCATGAGCAGTGTTATAATTTAAAATTTTCAAATGACTCTGGACTAAATGTAATGATTTCCAAAACAATTGCTACAGTTTTCTATACCTTAATATTTGCACATATTGATAATGTACCATATGATTGGCTTAGCAGCATGGATGGAACACATCAGTCTTCCAGGTGCAATATTCTCTCTGGAAGAGAATATATCCTTGGAATATCCTGCTCTTTTTGTCACCTCAGTTTTAACTTTTTCTGTAACTTGATCTGAAAATGATGACCAGCTTGAAATCTCTATAACTTGAAGGCTTTATCAGTAAAACCCAGCACAGTTATATTTCTCAGTGGCTGTGATGTTGAAACCTGGGGAAAATCAATTTTTTCTTTTGCTGAATGGTATATTTGAAGCATTTAAAAAAGGTGAATGAGTGTGCTGAGGGCCTGTCATTCTCAAAGTACTTTCTTATGCTGTGTGTGTAGGTACATCTGCCTGCTAGCCCTGAGAGGCTGTGTGTGTTTGATGCATTGGATGTTGTGTCAGCAGGAAGGAGAAAAAGAAAAGATGAGGTCTATCAGAAAGAAAGTTGATAGCAAATGGTGTTTTGGACAGTGTGTATCCCCCCTGTGTAATATATTATGGAAATAATGATTCTGTCAAGTGATGCTTCTTTGTAACCTGGAGTGATACAGTAGGGATTATGCATGCTCAAGCCATTCAGGACTGGGTAGATAGTTGTCTAGAAATGCTGTAAGAAGTGTCTTTGCCATGAGAGACTTTGTTAGAGATGCAGTGGCAAGAAGTAGATTACTAGAAGAAAAACAAGAAGTAGTTTATTATTATTGTTATTATCATTATTGGGTCAGCTAGAAATGGGAACAAATATGTTCTTTTTGGTCCTGTTGTTATGGAGTTATCTTTTTTTTTTTTTTTGCAATTTGATTCCCTAATTTATCTTGTATTTAAGGATGAATTGTATTCTTTAACTCATTTTCAAGCTTGCTCAAAACAGTTGTTGCAAAACCATAAAAAGTTGTTAATTAATTAGCATAGATAGGCAATGAGAAGTTGGCTAAAGGTTTAAAAGGTGGTGTCAGGAAGCCATAACAAATAAAACATGAATGTAAAACCATCTGTAAGAAAGCCACAGAGCGAAGCCAGAGGAAGTTATTATAGTAGAATAAAGAACAAAATACTTCTGACCTGTATACTCTCATTAAGCAGAGATCAAGAAATGCAGCCCAAAAGGCAGGATAAAGTTAGCCTACCCTCTCAATGGATTGGCTTATGTGGCTGCTCTAGTTTGAAGGATTTCTGTGAAATCAGTGACAACAAACTGGTGCTCATTGCCAGAGGAGGATACTCTGGCTTCAGCCAATTTGATGATTCCCTTCTTCCCCTGAAAAACATGGGGACTCAAATAAGGTTAAATAGCATGCTGCATTTTAGGAATCTCATGTGGTCTGGGAAGTATATGCAACATAATTGTCTTCAGAGCTGCCAGCATATGCAAGGTTGGACTGTAGGTTTGGACTTTCTCTTTTTCCTCATGTGATTCTTCTAGCAATGAAAGGTAGCACAGCTTTCTTAGTTTTGGGTGCAAAAACCCCCCCCCAAAAAAAAATTACCAAGAACTCTACACACAAACCCCAAATCAAACCAAACCAATTTGAATGCCGTCTTTCAATGTTGATAAATCTCTGGGATTTTAGTTTGAATGGAAATTCTTAAAGAATGGAATATACCTGGTTTTTATGTACAGGTGTTAAGCAGGAATGTCGCACAGTGTATTTCATTTCCTCAATTAAAATCTTTCCCCTCTCTCGGTTCCTCCTCCTTCACATTCCTGTTCCTTTCCCACATACACAGAGTTAACTAATATCAAGTTTATTTTACTTCCCTGCTTTAAGAAAAATGAATGCTGTGGCCAACAGAATGAAAAAATTTGATAAGCAAAAAAAAGGCAGGAAACATGGAAAACAAATTCCAGTGACCTAGGTAATATAAAATTGTTCAGTGATAAGTACCAACATTAACAATTTCAGACATCTAAAAGTGTAAGATTAGCAATTTGAGAAACATTTATCTGGATGAGATAGAAAGTTATACATGAAACATAATGACCTCTCTGAAATTCATTCAGTATGCAGAGGTACTTATTTATGCAAAGAAGACAACTAGTTAATCATGTAAAAGAAAACTAGACAGTGAATTAGTTTCCTGCATTCTGGAGTCCTAGCTATGAAAAAAGAATATATTTCACTAATTAAAGAGTGAAAATACTCTCAGCTTTTAGAAAGAGAATGCGAGGAGAGTGAGACTGATCCTGGCTTTGTGCAACAGCCCAAGTTGTTGGTCTGAAACAATTTTATGATTTTATCATTTAGGCAGGCTAGAGTAAGAGATCTTCAACTTTGATTATATTGATTATATACAACATAATAGTTCATAATGAAGATTATCATGCGTAGTTTCAAAACCTAATTTTCATATATTCTTGGAGCCTCCAGTAAAATTTAGCCAACATGAACATGAATGTTGTAATTTTAAATAAATTCTTAGAAACTTCAAAATTGCAGTAAGAAGTTAACAATCTAATGTAATTTTTCAGAGGATTATTTTCTTGATTGTGCTGCAGGTATTTTAATTTGATCATTATGTTCTTATACTTAATGATACAGGAGTGTGCATTCTAGATGTTTTATGTTATTTTAAAAAACTAGAGAAAGCGAAGATCATCTTGTTGCATGGGATAAGAATTGAATTTTATCTGAAGACTACATAATTATACATAATGAAAGCTTTATACACAGTTTTGAAATAAGGTGGCAGTTTTTTACCTAAAATATTTAAAATTATCAGTTTTTTAAGAAGAATTTTAATAAAAAATCAGTATTAGATTCTGTGTTAGAAAAATATATAATTTTATCTCTAATATCTTTAGTATTGTCTCTAGTATGGTATTTCTAATAAATTCATCTCAGGCACCTTTCCTGTGTCTGAGTCTGCCCCAAGACCAAGTCCTTACCCATGTAAATGGGATTTAGCTTTTAACTGTAGGGGGCTGAGAGTCAGGTCCTCCTGTTCTTTATCTTTTGCATGAGCAAAATTGATTTCCATTAAACTGAATGAGAACAAGATCAAGTTCTGCATGGTTCCAATACTGTAGTTGTTTTTCGAAGTGCTATAGTTTTACAAGACTTCTGTTCTAAATTCAGTGTGCATGTTTGAGGAAGACTGTGATGTTTGGTCTCCTTTGATGCTGCACATCAGAAAAATATCTGCTGTCTTTCTTATTAAAAATAAGTTGAGAAAGCAAGTTATTTTTTCAGTCTCTCACAGTTTATTACATTGTCTTAAACATTTTTATGTGAGAGTCAATGTCTCTATAATGCTCTTATATTGGGTTTGGAGTTCTTTAATTTCAAAAGGTCCTTGTTTGTGGGCGATATTTATTAGGAAACTCAGTGTGTGTACATGTGTGTGCACAAAGTGTGCATTTATTTATATCTCTGTAGAGTGAGGCGGAGGAAGACAGAGTCGCCTTTGTTCCATAAGATCTACTCCTTAAATTGTTTGCACTTTCAGAAATGCTAAGACCAAATATGGAAACTCAGCTCTAAAGAGAAAATGTCCTGGAAAGGTTGGAACTAATGAAAAAGAGTAGGCTTACTCTCTTAACAAAATCATTTTCATCACCATCATGTCGTAATCAGATAATGTGAGAGATTATTTCTAAGCAGAACTGGAATTAGTCATATCAAATCAGCCTAAAATGTGATTTTGTTTCTAAAATATTATTTCTCTTTTTATGTGCATTTCAGAAACATATGCAATAAATATTTAGACTCTTAATTTGCTACACATCAGTCTAAAAATTTGATTTGCTCTCATCATCAGAATTAATTTGCTTAATTGTTTTTCCTATCCCATCAATCTCAGTTTTGTACTAACTCAAACAATGACACCTTTTGCTGTTCGCACTTTAGTTCGATTTCTGTTCTAAGTTTATGAACAGTAATAGGCATCTGCTAGAATATTCATTAGCTTTGAATTGTGAGCTATGAAAAGGTGCTTTCTTTTACCTTAATGAAAGTTGCTCAGCGTGGGGTGGATCAGTAATGACATTTGATTTTAGCCATCCAGCGAATTTGCTTTTTATTTATTGACGCATCTTGTCCAAACAGCTCCCTCGCAAGTTAGTGGCGTAATGAAAGAAAGAGTGCTGCAGAGGAGCGTGGAGCTTTCCTGGCAGGAACCAGAACATCCCAATGGAGTCATTACTGAATATGAAATCAAGTATTATGAGAAAGTAAGTGCTAAGATTATCTGTAATGTGCAACAATGTGGTGTTTGCTTTATGCTGGCTTGCTGCATTGTGGAACAGTGTTAAAATCATCAGCTATCAACTGCCTCGTCTCTCCAAAGTCAGTGATTTTGCTTGTTTTTAATAACCAGCTAAATCCTGCCATTATTATTGCTGTCATATGTCTCAAATATTATATTGTGGCATACTAAAAATGAAATATACACTTGAAATTGCCTTTCTTTCCTTTTTTTTTTTTTTAAATGTTAAGTTGTACTTGATTTTTTTTTTACCATTAAATTCCTGGTTTTACATCTATTCTGCATTGTGTTTGAAGCTTGTTTCATTTCCTTCTGTACCAATGTAATTCTAGTCCTGAAATGATGTATCAAATAAAACTCCTGACTACATTTTGTACTTCCTTATGAGCTGGGCATCTTCTACTTGACGTCTGAAAATTTTCAAAACACTTCCTAGACTTTTAGGAAATAAATATTCCTTATTTGTCCTTTTAAAAGGGACCAGGACTGTGAAATATATCTTTCACTTGTTCTGTCAACACAACAATGAATGGAAGGCTGCTTTTCAGTAGTAGATGAAGTGATCTCTGTTTCTGGTAGAGTGAAATTGCAATCTTACTGATGTCAGTCGGAGTTTTGCCATTCATTTCAGCATGTCTAGGGCTTCATTCATGATAACTTTGAAGTACTGCAGAATAAAAAAATTCTGACAACCGTAAACTGGATGAAAGCAGAGTGAAGGCAGGTTGTGCAGCTCTGTGTTTGTCATGGGACCCAGACTAAGTTTGGCTCCTCCAGATTCCCTGGGAAATTGTCTGTATAACGTATCATGCTCCTAATTTTTATAAAACATTCTGGGGAAAAAAAAAAAAAGAAATTTAATTGCATTTAATTACGATGAAAAAAAATTAATAAAGAGACTCCTTTTGTGGTCACTCATGAAGACATTTCTGCAGGCAAGGTAATAGTACCCCTTTATCAAAAAGAGCATGTCAGCTTGCTAGGTCACAGAGTCAGGTAAATTCAGCCCAGATTGAATGTAATATCAAGTGTCATATTTCATTTTCAGTGCTGAATTACACAAATATACTTATCAAAAGATCTTTATATGATTTGGGAAAGGAATAAATTTTTTATTTGTTGAGGCTAACTTCCAGTTTAAGTTGTTCACTCTAATGATTCTTATAATAAAATCTAACAGGTGGGTACAGATAGCTAAATAATTCTTTGGAAGAAATTCTACTAATTTTAGCAGATGATTTTTGTCCCTCGAGCATGTGTGTGTATTTACAAATGCAAATAAAGTCCAAGTATTTTAAAAATGTTACATATTTAACAAGGGCAAAACTGTCCTCTGAACAAAAAAAAAAAAAAAAAATCATTTGAGAACCAAAAACCTTGCATTTCTTTAAGGTGCAGAGCTGTTTCTAATCTGTTCAAGTAAAATAAATAATTTAAATGGGTAATGTAAAATGACAGAAAAATTACCAAGATACTCAGCTTTTTATATAATGATAGCTTTTAGAATCTGGCTTTTATTATTTTCCCTATATACTGATTTTAATAACCAGCAGAATTTCATTGCCAGTTTTCTCTGTGTTTGCAAAAAGAAAAATTGATGTTAAAGTTTTTTTTGTTTTTTTTTAGTGGAAGGACCTCTTCCAGTATTATACTTAGTACAGTGAAATTAATAAAAGAGAATAAAAAGCTCATTCTAGCAGTCACAGATAAACTGGACTATATAACTTTAACTGAATCAATTTTTGCACAAATACTGAAATGGTTGTTTTCCTTCCAAATAAATGCATTTCAGCTTTAAAATTAATTCACAGTCTTCTTGCTCAGAATGAGAGAGGTCGTTTAAGTTTTGTTCCACCAGTTTAGAAGAGAAGAAAAATAAAAGGATTTGAACTTTCAGCTCCTTTTAGAGCCAAATTAAATCAAACATTTTTTGTCATTCTGAAATACTCTGATAAGTGTTTTTTTCACCGCTCAATCTGGCTAGGGCTGGAATGGAAATGGCCTGAAATCTCCAAAGTAAGCCTGTCCTGTGAGATTTCTAGTGCAGGTTATTTTTTTTTTTTTTTGTATTTATTTATTTTTGAATACAAGGACTGTTGGCAATTCAAATAAGCCTCATTTATGCATCAAAACCCAAGCTGGAATTCCACTGTGGTTTACAGTCCTGAACCTGACTGTTTATGGTTTCCTTACTCTTGTGTGTCATCTCTAAAGCATTTCTGTTCTTTCTCACATACCAACACACATTCTGCCACAGTCCTCACTTACAGATTATTTAAACTCTCTAGGAGAAGATAGGGAAAATTGTGGCTGGCCAAAACTGTGGGCTTGCTCAAGTAACAGACTGGGCAAGAACCAGGAGAAGCCCTTACCGAATCTGAAAAAAGAAATCATGTATGTTCTGTATAACCCTGTATTTCAGCAAAAGCCATTGTTGCTTTACTGACTGTGACAGGGAAGGCTCTCCATCACTTTTAGCTGGTGAAATATTATTGAAATGAGTTACAGATTTATTCCTTCCCTCTGTATCCGTCTCATTAGCAGTGCTGTGTTCAGCTCATGCTTCTCTGGTCATGTGGTGCATTCAGATGGTTGGTTAATTCATCTCTTCTGCCCTTCAAATCAGGGTTGCATCTGCCACCAAAAATCAACAGGGCTTCACATATCTATGCTGAAACATAATCTGTGTCAGTAAATGTGATGAATAAGTATAGCTTTTTGAATACTCTAATGATCTGTGATACAGCTTTTGTACTATTTGAAAGTGAGTTATTACTCATAGGGTTTGTAATCTTACAGCTTCAAATTTGTGGAGACTCATACTGAGCTTCTTTCCCTGGGTTCCTCTTTATGCCTTAGAGCCTAAAACTGAGAAAAGACTAAAAACCAGAGATAAAAATCCGAATGAAAACTGAGTTAAGGACCTCAGAAATTATGCAAAATCCAGCCAATTATATGTTGGCAATATTGCATTTTTTAGAGGTGATAGAAGGGTACGATGTCAAAGTAATGATGTCAGAGTTTTTCCATTCATTTCACAATGTCTATGACTTCATTCATTATAACTTTAAAGTACTCTAGAAATAAAAAAATTCTGACAGCTGTAAACTGAATTAATGCAGAATGAAGGCAGGTTGTGCTGTGAAGGCAGCCCTATGTTTGTCATGTTCTGACAATGAAAGAAAAATTTCCCTGTCCTTGAACTGTTTAGACCTCACAGGTTCCCCTGGAAAGCTGTGGTTGAATTTTTCCTCATCAAAATTTCACAAAATTTAATCAGAGCCAAAAAAGCAATCTTTTTTTTTTTTGGATGTTTTCTGTTTTCTCAGTAACAACATGAGCATCCCATTTGAATTTTATGTTACACTTAGAGCTCATCATTGCATTGACAATGTTTTGTAATACTCCACAGAGTATGCTTTATTTTTGTCATTGGGGGAAGAGACCATTCAGCAGTTGAAATAAACTACTCAGGCTGGCTGTCAGTTGCTGTTGTGCAATCATGATAAAATCTGATCTGTAAATGTCATTTAATCTTTTGTATTATTGTTTCCAGGATCAAAGGGAGAGGACCTATTCAACAGTGAAAACCAAGTCCACTTCAGCTTCTATTAATAACCTGAAGCCAGGAACAGTGTACGTTTTCCAGATCCGTGCTTTTACTGCTGCTGGTTATGGAAATTACAGCCCCAGACTGGATGTTGCCACATTGGAAGAAGCCACAGGTAAGACATTAGGCTTAAAGGAAAATAACACTTTCTGTAGAGGTAGTAAGTACAGCAAGAAAGGAAAGTGTCATAAGCAATATAATTACAATTAGAAAGAGTTTGGTTCTACATGAAGGTGAATTTTTGTCATTGTCTTTCGAAGGATGAGCTTCCATAGTTTATTTTACCATAGAAGTCAAAACTAGCTTAATAATTGGCTGGAGGAGATTTGTTACATGTTAGATTCTTCTCCTTTGCTCTCCTTCTAATACACAAAGATTTTTCTTTTTTTTTTTAATTCAAATACACTCTTATTTTTTCCCACAAAAGAAGTGAGTAGTGGTCAGCTGAATAACTCAACTAGAATCTTCTGTAACTGGGGAGAGAAGGAAGGAGATTTCAAGCCCCAAGGACTTCTCCAGGCTATTTTTTTCCATTTGATTTTCTGAAAAAAAACCCCAACAACTTGTTAGTTTAGTTTATGTGTGTGTCTTCAGCTGTAATTCCATCTTTAGTGTATTTTGAATTCATTGGCAATTTAGTAAAGAAATGGGAATCTCAAAGATACTAAGTTATTTTCAGGCTCATATAAAAAGTTGTCAGCTGTGTAACCAAAAATATTCTTCCGTCAGTGAGACCTGGTAGCCCTGAGCCACTTCACAGGAGCTGTGTCCCTGGCAGCGCCAGCCCCCTGTTACAGACCCAAATTTGGTTACCCTTGTTTAGAGCATTTGCTTCACGTTGACCTTGACATCGGGTCAGCCACATTGGGAGCTGGAAATACAGGGATACCTAGGCTGTGAATTCAAAGGGTACGGATGCCATGCACTCTTTGGACCCTGGGCAGTGGTCTATCTAAGAGTGTGTGCAGACAGTGAATTTAAGGGTATGGATGCCATACACTCTTTGCACTCCATGCAGCAGTCTCTCTAAGACTGTGTGCAGACAAACATTATTGTATCCTGTTAATTGCATCCAGGTGTTGCCTGAACAACTTGTGGTTATTCTTAATATACAGTGGTTAATATACAGTGATTCCACCTTAGTTCCACACAGAATATAAAAACTATAAATAATGAATAATACCACATATCTAATAGACATAATTGAAACAATAATTATCATAATAGCAGCAGTAAGCTGTTATTACTAATATTATTAGCTCTGTGTCTAATAGCATACTTCCCATCTGTAGAAAAGTCAGTAACAGAATCCCCATTTTGCAGAAAGGGAACCTGAGGTACAGCCAGAAATAATTTCTTATTTTGAATAGTTTTCTGGAAAACAAATTAGAAGTCTGTCATAATAAGTTTCTGCTAATTAGATAATTTATTGTCCATAGTGGTTTAAAATTATTGCATCAAAATATTTCCCCAACATTTCTTTAATTATCTGAGTATTTTTTTTACATACTGAATGTAAGCAGACTGGTAGCTGCTAATATTAGCAAAGATGATTTCAAAGATAAACAGTTTTGACTGGAGTTTGGTCAACATATGGGAGATTAGAAAATCCTATAATAAATGCATCACTGACCACTCTCCTGTACTCCTTTTCTGATTCAGATGATGAAAAAATGCATATAAACCACAGGGATTCTTGGCCAGGATGCA
Source organism: Zonotrichia albicollis (assembly GCF_047830755.1). Lineage (NCBI taxonomy): Eukaryota > Metazoa > Chordata > Aves > Passeriformes > Passerellidae > Zonotrichia > Zonotrichia albicollis. The sequence continues at coordinate 113,345,749 of NC_133821.1, read as the reverse complement.
CACCAGGTTTCTTTTGTCACAGGCCAGCTATATGCTTTGAGATGCCGTGAAAAATGTCCTGTGTTTTCATTAAAGAAGATTCTAAAAGTAGCATATTTTCCATTATCTTGACATAACATTATGAAATATAATTCCCAGCAAGGAAAAGCATCCAAGATTTCCCATATAGGGTTTTCAGAAATAATTAAAATGTTGGTAAAATATAGCAAATTCCATTAAGCTCTTCTGAAATTGTTTTACATTAAAGTATTAGTTTCTTGTATTTTATTTATAATTTTATCAGAACTTACATATTCATCAAATTTGTCTATTGTTAGCATTCGAAAGGAAGACCTTTATTGGATTGTTTTTGGGAAATATACCTCAAGGGACATACCATGCAAGTGAACACTAAACTGTCTTATGTTACAGTTTAGAGGCTTTGGCTTCTTCTCATTATTACATGGATTTCTGAATTCAACTTTTAAAAATGTCAAAGTATTTTAAGAAAAAATGCACACATGTATACATTTGTGTAAGAATATATGTAATAACAACCACATTCAGTCATGTTGCCTACATGGATTTGTCCTGGCACTTCCTCTGGTTGGCACTGTTTGGTTGGTGTTGTTAATTAAGTAGATTTTTGAACAGTCTGCTGTTTTCTGAATCGTGATAGAAACTGTATAGCCACTTTTTCAATATTTGAGGAACTATTATATCCATTATATTAATACTATCTGATATGTGAAATAAACATATATTATACCTGTATTGGATCATATCATACATGTTGGGTATTGCATAGATATTTATGGAAAAATTTCAAAATTATGACGTAAATATGCTTTATAAAGGCAAACCATTTCTGTTCTACACTGTGTTCAATCAATGGCTTCTAGTTGTATTTTTTTGTTGTCTGGTTATTAGAAACAGAAGTCCCTCTGGAAAAACACACAAATGTATAAAATATCACTGAAGTGCCAATTCTATCTCCTGGTTCACTGGCACATTTAGAAGTCAAGTTAAGTGGTTTGTAGCCAGTGGACCTAAAGGCAATCCTCTGCTTTTTGTGATGGAAGCTGATCTTTCCACTTACAGAATCACAGAATCAATTGGGTTGGAAAAGACCTCTGAGGTCATCGAGTCCAATCTTTGGCTTCTTTACGGCTCTTACTGTTAAAGTAGAAGCGCTTGACAAAACCTGGCATGAAGACTTGGCTTTTTCCTTTTTCCATGAATCAGAGTAAATCGAACAAGATTGAAGCATTGTGCATACGTAAAATTGATCTCCAAAGTCTGAGATACCAATACTACAAATTCTGCAAATTTTTGTAGAAGGCATAAAGCTCATACTTAAGAAATACTTAAGAAAGTAGTATTTGGCATGCATGGATCCGGTTATCATTGAAGTTTTCATGGTAAACTTGGTCAAGAATTCTTTTCCAGAAATTGTGCATTTGAAGTTGCTTGCATGAGAAAAGGTTGTTGGAGCATCAGCACAGCATTTCAGCTGATAGCGTTTTTTAAATCCTCCAGGGTGTTTAGATATGCATTCCCATCCCTACAACCATGTATTTAAAAGTTGGTTTAAATTTAACTCCTTTAAATTAAGCATTGTGCATTGGATAGCTCAGATCAGGTGTCAGCTGCAGCTGAGTGCCCAAGTACCAGCTCCCTGCATTGCCCCCTGAGCCTGAGCACTGCTTAAGCAGAGGTAAGAACTTCCCTGTCCTGGTGCTGATTCCCTGTCATTGCTGTTGTGGCATCACCTGTGACAGGTAGCCATGCATGCACCCTCTGAAAAGACCTTCTGCATCCCAAAATCATTCCTCTAAGAACACTCTAGCATCTTTGTTTCTGCCAAGCCACAGGGATCATTCCAGAAGCTGTGCTCTGATTCACCCTTACACCAGCAGACTGAGTTCATCACACAGGAGAAGCAGCAGAGTACCTGAACAAGGCAGATGTCTTACACTGCTGTCACTGAATTTATACCAGACCATGCCCACAATCAGCCCCCTCCCCTCTTTTTTTTTTAAAGATATAAAAATAAATCATACATTGCATCCCACCTGTCTTACCAGTTGGCCAGTGTACCATATCTCCAACATTTTCCAGAGCCCAAAAAACATTGTCTACTTGCTTCCAGAATGTGCCAGTACCCAAAATCTGTGAGGCGCTTACATAGAGCAACCCACTCACATATGTCAGCCGCTATGCACTTCTCTTGGCTACTGGACTAGGTGACAGGCAGGACTGGGGATTTTTCCAAACTTTTTTGGATGGATGAAGCTTCACACCCTGGCCAGGATGCTGCCTCTTCTTCACTTCCAAGTGAGGTTTGCAGTGAAGTTCAAAGAGAGATGGAAATAGTTTATGGAAACACTGTGTTTTACAGAAATTTAACCTTCCTTGGGATTGTCTGTTTTGATGACCTAGATAAGTTGCAGAACTGTGTTGTATGACTTATGCCCCTATGCTCTTGCACAAGACAGTCACCACTAATTTCTTAAAAGCGGCATGAGTGGAATATAGGCAAGTCTACAGTAGCATCCTTCTGACCTGTGTATCTCAGAAAGTTATAGTTACTTAAAGATAAGCATTCTTTTTTAGTTCAAGAGTTATAGGAATAGTGTCATTTTCCTCATGTGCATTAGAGTGAATATAGAAAAATTACAAGTTTCTTCAGGAAATAAAATTAGAGAGGTATGTGTATGATGTGTGTATAATCTCCCTCCAGTGCAGAGTATTCTAAATCTGTGTAGTGCAACAAGGGGTTTTTTATTTTGGGGGAAACAGTTGGTACAGGTCAGTGTCAGTGAAAAAATAAATCATGTTGATTGGCTTACTTCTCCCAAGAAAATTCTGGGTTATTTGTTTCTATGGGAACCTCTGAAGTCTGTAACAGGAGCCCAGTTCTGTGGAGTTCATAAAACCTGGTATAGGCATTCCAGTTCAGTTACACTATCAGCACTACACCATTTTAGCATACTGTTAATTTAGTTAATCAGATATCAATTTGGTTTCCTTTTTTCCTTCTCTTTCATCTGTTGGCTGCATTTCAGTCATGGGACAGTTTACACGGCCCCAGGCCTGCTGGAGACAGATGGGGTTCACCTATCTTAAAAGGGGAAAAGGATTCTAACTCATGAGTTTGCAGGGCTGATTGACAGGACTTGAAACTAGGTTTGAAAGGGGAGGGGGGTAAGACCAGGCTTGCTAGAGGTGAGTCTAGGGGTGGCATGCCAGTGTTGGGGGTGAAATCAACCCAACTGAAGTACATTTACACCAATGTATGTACAAAGTACATTTACACACAGTGTATGGGAAACAAACTGTGAAGGGGTGGAAGGAAATATTATAGGCACAGAAACAGCCTGCCCCTGTGTGCTGAAAGATGAGCCAGTGGGGAAGAAAACTGGAATGGCTGAATAGGGAGCTTTCACTGCAACTCAGGGAAAAAAAGTTTATGATCTTTGGAAGAAAAGGGGCAGGCAACTGAGGAAGCATATAAGGGTGTTATTAGGTCATGTAGAGAGAAAACTGTGCAGGTGAGAGTTCAGCTGGAACTCAATCTGGCCACTGTTGTGAAATAGAATAAGTGTTTTTTTTAAATAAACTAACCACAAAAAGGGTCAAGGAAAATATCCATCCTTTTCTTGATGTGGAGGAGTGTAGCCAAGGATGAGGAAAAGGCTGAGGTCACAGAGTACTGCAGATTGGCCAATGTGACATCCATCTACGAGAAGGGCTGGAAGGAGGGTCTGGAGAGCTACAGGCTAAGATCAGCCTGACCTTGGTGCCAGGGAAGGTCATGGATCAAATAATTTTGAGTCTGATCAAATGGCACATACAGGACAGCAAATGGATCAGGTACAGCCAGCTTGGGCTTCAGAAAGGCAGGTCTTGCTAGATGAATCTGATCTCCTTTTATTACCAAGTTACCTACTTAGGGGATGTAGTCCACCTGGACTTTAGTAAAGCCTTCAATACTGACTCCCACAGCATTCTTCTGGAGAGACTGGCAGCCCATGGCTTAGACAGGTGCCCTCTTTGCTGGTTAAAACATGGCTGGGTGGCCAGGCCCAGAGGATGGTAGTGAATGGTGCTACATCCAGCAGGTGGGTGGTCACTAGTGGGGCTCCCCTAAGCTTAGTAATGGGGCTAGTCCTGTTCAATATTACAATTGATGATTTAGACTTCCTCAGTAAGCTCTCAGGCAACACTAAATCACACCAGAGTGTTGATCTGCTGGAGGATAGGAAAGTTCTGTAGAGGGATCTGGACAGTCTGAATGGATGGGCCAGAGAATACTGTGTGAGGTTTGTAAGGTAAAGTGTTGAGTCCTGCACTTGTGTCATAACAACCTCATGCAACACTTTCCAGAGTAGCTGGAAAGTGGCCCAATGAAAAGGACCTGGAGATGCTGATCAACAGCTGGCTGAACATGAATCAGTGTGTGCCCAGGCGGCAAAGAAAGCCAATGGCATCCTGGCTTGTTTCAGGAATACTGTGACCAGCAGGATTAGGATAGTGATCATCACTCTGTATTTGGCACAGGTGAAGCCACACCATGAGTCCTGTATACCTTTTGGGCCCCTCACTTTGGAAAAGACATTGTTGCTGGAGCATGTCCAGAGAAGGGAACAGAATTTTCAACAGCACAAGTCTGATGAGGAGAAACTGAGGAGTTGGGGTTGTTTAGCCTGGAGAAATGGAGGCTCAGGGAGAAGCCGCTCTCTAAAAGTACCTGAATGGAGCTTGTTGTAAGGTGAGGGTCGGTCTCTTCTCAAGGACAAGACAGAGCCTCAGGATGCACCAGGGAGTATCAGGAAGAATTTTGTCACTAAACAGATGTTCAGTCATTGGAATGGGCCACTCAGGGAGGTGTTCCAAGTGCCACTGTAAGCAGCATTTACTGCTGTGGATTAGTTGATGTGATGGTGGTATTCAGTCAAAGGTTGGACTTGATGATCTTGGAGGTCTTTTACAACCTAAGTGATTCTATGATTCTGTGATGCCAGCTGACTCCCACTTACACAGTTCCTCATGTCTCATCCTCTATTCATCTTCTGGTTCAGATCCAGAGCTCAGGAGAGCTGTGCTTACTTAATGTATCTGAGTACATGGCCACCCTTATTAGATGTCAGGCAAGCAATGTTTTTAACAAGCTTCAAGGTTTCTCAGGCTAAGTATTACATCCTCAGTTTACATTAATGTGACATGTATACATTTACATATATTAATAGAATTGGCATATCTGAATAAAAAGAGCAATAATGTGGGGATATTTTAGCATGTAAATTCTCTGAAGCATGGAGAATTCTATTTTGTATTAATGTGGAAGCACCTTTTTGTTGCTAAGAGAAACAAATGGTAAGTAATAATAGCCATTTACAATGATTAATAGCAGTAAGAGATTGAAATATGCTACCTAGGAAATCTGTGTTAATAGTGTTTCAGCACAAACATTTTTCTTAAAGACTATTTCCTTGTAAGCCCTCAAAGTCATATCAATGAGTTTTAGAGTTAGGGATTACTCTCCTACTGTCCCTCCTTCAGGGATATCCAGGACTCCCCTTTTAGGAGGGAGTCAAAACAGATGCAGCAAAGCAGTAGTAGGGAGTGGAAGTGGCTGATGTAGTGTTGCTGGCTGTCAGGTAATGGCTGTACCACTTTGGCCAAGATAATTCAAGCTTGGCTTCTTTCTATTCAATATAGACAATCGTTAACTCATACAGCATTTAGTTGAATTTCCAATAGAGGCCCTTCTTTAGACTAACTTCATCCATGTAAATGTTTCAGACAAAGGTAGTCTACAACAGTAGACAGTCTACAATTCATGATGATTGACTTAAATTTTTGAAGTCCCTCAGTAGGGATTAATTTTTAACTAATCTCAAATCTGTGCTCTGTTTGCAGCCACAGCAGTTTCCAGTGAACAGAATCCTGTTATTATCATAGCTGTGGTTGCTGTGGCAGGAACAATCATCCTGGTCTTCATGGTGTTTGGATTCATCATCGGACGAAGGTATTGCATCTTTGATGGATGTAAGCACATCTGACGCCACTCTTTTGAACTCTTGAGACATAAATAGAACCTGGGATAGTAATTTGCAAAACTGAAACAGAAAAATTCTCTAGTAAGGACAGTTTTCATTTAAATCCCGTTATCAATTATACGGTTTGTCCTCTTATTTTGGCAAGATACTTGTATCAAGATGTTCTTTTTGTCCTGTGTAAATGTGCTGTAAAAGGAACCCCTAGCAGGTTCTTTACCTCTACTCCTCAAAGTCTCCCTTTCTGTTCAGTTTTCTCACATGGAGAAGTCTGACACTTTATCTGATCAGCCTTTAAATGACTTTACATTCAAAAAAAAAGAGACACAGCAGTAAGTTTAAGAATAACCTCATGTAAAACAGTGTTCTACTTTCAAGTTCTTTAATCCTCTGTTTTATCTGTAGAAGCCTTTCACCAGAACTAGAATTTTTTTCTCCAAGACCTGTCCCGACTGGTATTTGATACAAAAGCCTTTTGATTGCAACTGTTCATGATTTATTTAAAACTCTGCTGTCAATAGAATTATGGGTGAAAGTTTCAAAGGGCCTACAGCAGTTAGGTGCTCAGTGCCTGAAAATCCCAGCCTGCAGAACTGATTTTGTCAGGACTTTAGATGTGATAAGTAAATCATTATTTACTAGTAAAACTGGTGTTTTCTTTTCTTTTCAGGCATTGTGGCTATAGCAAAGCGGATCAAGAAGGGGATGAAGAACTTTACTTTCATTGTAAGTGTTTTGCTTTTTTTCCCGCCTTTCAAAAATTCCAAATTGCAATAGTGTAGACAATACTAAACCAAGACTCCATGAAAGATAATGCCATAGGAAATTCAAAAATGCTGTGTAAATAGCAGGTGGGAAGTTAAACATTGTAAAAATGTGAGCTACAAAAAACGCAGATTAAAGTCAACATTGCTCACACAGATGGTTTTATTTCTATATATATCTATGATATACTGTTGTTTTCATTCTGCATATTTTGTTTTCTTTTGGTTGCTTTGAATACATGTTTCACATTGTCCTAATGATCCCTCTGAGGTGCAGCATTCAAGAGACCTTTGCCTAAGTGACTTTTTGATCTTTACCTCAGGCAAACTTCAGGTGAAGAAAATGTGAGTCACTGCATCCCCCTAAAATGAAGCTGTTCTGCTCAAAAGCTGTGTGCTGCTACTGCGAATACAGTAGTACCATCAATATTTACAAAACATGATATCCTTAAAAATAGAATATTTAATGTGAAAAGAAAGGTCAGCCACTTCATTATTGTTGTGTGATGTACAATCACTTGCTTAGCTAAGAATAGTACCTAAAGCCTCTCTTGTTAAAATCACATCTACCATTTCAACTTAAACTAGAACCCTGGGAAAACTCAGTAAAACACATCCTTCTTGGATTCATGACAATTGAAAATGTAAGGGGAAAGGAATGTTTTAATCTGTTTTAGAATTAGTCATTAACTCAGGAAGCGTGTTAAACTAAGTTGCAAAATTATTTTGAGCAACCATAATTGAAAAAAGTCACAGAATTAAACTGAACATAAGTTCTGATGCAGAACAATGCCAGTCTTTCCAGTCTTCTCCCATATCTGGTCACTCTCATATTAGTACATGTTATTTAGTCATGCTATGCTGTATTTAGCCTTTGTTGTCTACCAATAATTGCAGTTGTACCTTAAATCCATCAGATTATTATTTTTTTATGAAAGCTATAGGGATTGTTTTAAGTGTGTTAAAATCATGAGCTATTATCTAAAAGTAATGTCACATGGAAAATGAAGTAGCCACTAGTCATAAATTCTAAGCATTTTCTCAATGCATTCCTCTTTAAATGAATAGTTCTAGCCAAAGCTCCACTCAAAATCAGATCAAGGTTCTGTTTTACCTTTCTTCCCTGAAAAAAATAGCTGGAAATTGATCACAGTTCCTAAGTTTGGGTGTGTGGCTTTCTAAATTGTTTAAATGCAGTGAGTGTCTAAGTAGTGACATCATTGCAGCTTTAGTCAATCAATTCATAAACTGCACCAGAAAGGTGGAAAATATTAATGAGATTAGAATTATGTATCATGCACTTTGCAGTGCAGCTGATTTAAAAGAATTTGTCAAAAATCTCATTTTACTTAAATGCTGCTCTTCTGAGAGTGATGGATTTGAAATTTGCCTCTCATAATGCATTATAAGCTTTTCACATCTCCAGAAGAGCTACTGCTTTTACTTTTAAAATCCCCATTATGTCCTTGAAGGAAAAGATCAGCTACGTATTCCTGTTTTTCAGTTTATTAACAAAAGGGATACACTAACTAAATAATTTATCTCTATTGTTGGCAACATTTTTTCTTTTTTATTTCAGTAAAAGTGTAAATTAGTTAATTTGAAAGCTGCTACTTAATAATTGATATTTGATCCAGAAATGGTGAAATTTTATAAGTGTTCCTTTTCCTCCTTTTGGTTTCAAGAAATCTGGTTATCTAGCAAATTAGTCTGATTATTGAGCATACATAGTGTTTCTTAAATCATGGCACCAGATAGAAGTCACTTCTTGCCAAACTAGTTTTCCTTCATCTGTTGATTGTAGGTGTACATTTGATAGCCATGTACAGAGTGAGATGGAGCCCAGTGCTGTGGTCACCAGCTTGGTCACAGAGCTGTGCACACCAGTTTGGTGGCCTTTTGCACACCAGTTTGGTGGCCTTTTTCTCTGTAATAGGTAGACAACATTCTTCTGCACTGAGATACCAGACTGGATTTTCAGAAATGTAACTTGCAACAAGCACTTACTTAGAGCAACAACTTACAAACATTTTTAAAGCAGTGTATTTAATGGACCATCATATATTTCATTTCAGTTCCCTTCATCTCTATTTGACCTCAAGTGCTACACTTGAAGATACAAGTACAATGGAGGAGTTTAGTCAAGCAATTCAGATTTATATTTGGTTTCCTCCTCCCTTTTTCATCTAAGAATGTCTGCACATGCAGGCCAGCATTATTTCACGTTGCTATGCCAGGATAGCCTTGGCCTGTCAAAATGTTTTATGACAGCTTGAACAAAGACCCGTCAGAGGCCCACTTGAGATTCACAAGGTTACTTCCAGTCCAGGCCCTTTATCACAAACACAGGAGGATGTCTCCTTCTCCATCTCCTTGCCTTAAAGCACTACTACCAGAGGTCAACCTACTACTTAATTCTCATTTTGTCCAGTCTCTTTTGGTTTTAAGAAATAAATATTTATAATTAAAAAAATATCAGCATTCAAATTTCAAATACAGCTAAAAGAACAAATAATTTAAGTACATTATGTGACAGATAACAACATCTGGGCAACATTTCAAATAATTTCCCTGGATGTCAATTCATTATATTACTGAAACAATTTCTGTAGGTTTGTTTTTATTTTTCTTATGGTTTGTGGATTAAGGTCATTAATACCATCTAAAACATAAATACACATGATTACTAAGCTGTTTTTCAGTATGATTTCAAATTTAATATATTTTATGTTAAATTCAAAGAATACAAAGCCACTGAAAATTATTTATGTTTTGTATTGACTTTTGATCCGGTTCTTGTTTATATCAATTAACAGAAGAACATTTTTGCATTTTCATATTGAGTTTTAATTCACTGATTTAATTAAAGCTCAAGAGTATAATCCTTCTGAGCAAATTTGTGTCATAAAAATCGACTGATTAATAGATTTCCAGGAGCTTGTACTTTGGCCAGAATAGTGAAAGATAATTTACCTGAATCATCCTCAAACTAAGGGAAAAAACTGCATGCTGGCCAGAGCACTATGCTGCCTGGGCTGTACTAAGCATGGAGAAAAAATGAGCAAAAAACAAGTTATTGCATATTATTCACTTAGGTGCTTGAGAAGGGAGATAATTGTGCCACAGAGGCCACTTTGCCTTCCTGTGCCTTTACAAGTTGGCTGCAGGTGTTTCTCATGTTTGTATTATAGTGCAAGAAATACACCTAAGGTTGTAATTTCGGAGTGCTGTGAATAGTTTGACTATTGCCACAGTCTACAAACAATATTATATTCAGTAGATTAAGCAAATTCAAGGGGGTGGAGGAGCCTTTCAAATCCCACTAGAGGAGAGAAATAACATAAAGAAATGCTGTTTACACATCCTGGGTGAAGAGGATAAGATGTCCTTACACAGAAAAGAAACTTTCACCTTCTCTGCTGGCATTATACCCTTTCCCCGCTTTGTTTTTACTCCCACTCAACCCTTGCATTTTATTCCATTAAGCACTATTTAATATTTATTGTTCTTTCAGTTCAAGAGGAGATGCAGATGCTAATGTTAGTAATTTTTTAGAGATGGGATTGTTTATACTTGTGTGTCAGCATGCTTGCAGATGATGCCTAAAACTAAGGTTGCCTCTCAGAGTGGCTCTGGCTCAGGCGGCATGGAAACAGGTTCACTCTTCCAAGGAGCACTCTGCATAATGAAATTCCTGGGCTGACTGCACAATAAGTGCTTTTGCTTCATCACAGTCATGCTTTCTTACATCATTACAGTTAAATTTCCAGGCACCAAAACCTACATTGACCCTGAAACCTACGAGGACCCAAATAGAGCTGTCCATCAATTCGCCAAGGAGCTAGATGCCTCTTGTATTAAAATTGAGCGTGTGATTGGCGCAGGTAAGGCTGCCGTGGCTTCCTGATTCAACTGTTCCATTTAGCCGGGATCGAAACTCATTCATCATAATGACAGGCAAATAATTATACCTCAGGTATAGAAGAACTTTTTGAATTTGCCAGAGTGGTTAAGAGCAATGAAGCCGCACTCGCTTCTAAAATGTAAAACAAACAGGGGAAAAGCCCAGCTACAACTAAAAAAACCCAAATAAATGAGTAAAATTAAAACTCTTGCTTGACATTGAAAGCTTATGGGTTTTTAATCAAGTATCTGCTGTTAAAATTGGAACTGGGGGGAGTGGGCCAGTTGTGCTGCCTATTATTTACTGTCAGAGTAAAGGCGTTAGGCATTTTTGCAAATTCTGCTTGCTTGCCTTTTGTAAGGGGGCTTTTTGACCTCTGCAGCTTTGTTCATGTGAGTAAGGAAAACTGGCTGCAGCACACAATCTTAAATAGAGAGTGGGAAGGTCTTGTTTCTTTATAACAAAATCTTCCCTAAGGCTGTTTTTCCTTCTACCATTTTTCTTTCTGATATTTTATGAATACAAAAAGTTATTGTTTAACTTCTTATGACTGATTGTAATTGCACCAGCACTACATTGCTTTTTTTCTCTTGAACTGTCTACCACCTACTTAAGCCATGGTGTTCATGCTCTAAAAAGGCAGTTTCATTTGTTTGCATTAATAAGATACGTGACATTTTTATTGCACTACTCCATGTAGTGAAATTAAGTTTCCATGAGTAAGAAAAATATCAAATACTTTGGATTCCTGGAGGAAATGTTCTTTTGCTTTCCTGTTGTTTTATATAAGTATTGGTAGAATTCTTTTAAAATCACCTGTAGTTTAGCACTGTAAATTACATGTTGTGGTATTATTTAAAAACAGAAGAAGAAAAATCTTTAAGATAAGCTGTTTTACCTGTAAAAAAATCTTTACACTTAGAATTCACAATGCCTTTTAAAAGTAACCTCAGTCATGTTGAATCATGTCTTAATCAAGGAGTAGTACCATTGAAATTAACCAGACTGCTGAGCAAATTATTCCTTCTATGAGTAAGTGCATAAGAATTCAGCCCTTGCTAACTAGTAATTTTTGTGATGCCAGAATGGCAGCATCTCTTCTAATAGATACACAATATGCAAGATTAGCATGGAAAATTTGCTGAGCTTTATCTTTTGCTTTGAGTTAAAAAGCTACCAGCATAGCAGCAGTTCAGAGCACAAAGATGTATTCATTGGATTTTGCTAATGCCTTCTGAGAAAAATGGTGAAAACACTTGAGCTGCAGAGTATACAGTTTAAAATGCATTTTCACTGTTATGACAAATTCCAGAGTGTTAATTTTCTTGACTGCAGATGAAGTTATTTTTTATTTTAATGAGTATAATTGATAGTAAAAACAACTAACGTGTGTCAGTAGTCAATCTGAAGAAAGTTAATTAGGAGTGCAGTGGTGAAAGCATATTGTGTATCATGTTTAGTTATGGCTTTAACCTGTTGATGTAAATAGCAAACAGGAGTGAAATGAAATGCAGTCCAGGAACAACAGAAGCAAGCAGACCCAAAGCAGCAGTTGAAACTCATACATCAAAGAAGAATATGGAATTTCTGCTAGTGACGGCACCAGAAAAGCCACTTAGCAATCTCAATATGCATCAGCAATGCTGGCCACATCAACTATTGAGTAGTGCCACTCTCTCAGACACAAACAGGGTGCAAGTATGCTTGTACTCAATTTGCATGAGGGATATGTGCTTTCCTCGCCAACATTTTCATTACCATCCCGCTGTGGCCACCTGTCAGATACAGAATATGGTGTCCACTACGTTAAGTTGTTCATACCACACATCCTTTGTTTTAGCCTCTGCTTTGTTGACATGCTGAGCTAGTGGCTGTGCGGCTGTGCAGTATTCCCTCTCTTGTTGTCATATTTTCCTGTTTATTTTTGGGCATCATTTCAGCTGAGTGTACTATTTTCTTGGGAATAAAAGTAGTTCATTGGCTAGCATCCTGGCCTGAAATGCATAACATACAAGTTGAAATTTCTCGTTTGCCCAAGTGTGTGTGATCTGCCTTTGGAAATCAATCAAAATCAGATCACAGAGAGCTGGAAAGGAGTTAAGCCTTAGTGTCTCCTGTGCCAAGTATCCTAATTACCTGGCTCTGAAATACCACAGACACACAGACACACTCCTATACTCGCATCTTGTTTTTGGCATGGAATGAAAAAATTTTGGAAAATACTGCTGGAGAAAATTGTTATCCTTTAGGAAGTTCTTGTGGCTAGGAGCTGTGAGTGGAGTGAGTGGTGAATTCATTAATAGTCATCCACATGGCTAATGAAGTGCAGGAGGGAGGTTAAGGCACCAAGCTAGGGGCAGGAGCAGCTAGTTGTTCTTAGCTCAGTGCCTAAGGATGGTTGGGTTAATATGCAGGCAGGAACACTTGTGTGGTCAATTAGCTTAGGTGCAGCACAAGGTGTATGAAATTAATTTGAGCTAGCCTTGGTTCAGCTAGCATAGAATGTAAGGGCCGGGTATTTGATTCTATATGCAGTCATCTCCTATCAGGCTCGTGAAAAGAGCCATTCTGAGTGGAGATTTGCTCAAACAAGTCAGTTAAAAATGGTCAAAGACTTGATCAAAGTTCTACCCTTGTGGATGAACTGTGAAGCCAAGACACAGGTACTGCTTTTTTATTTCCCAAAGCTCGATTTGGGGCTGATAGGAGAACAGAAGTGTTCAAATACTGATGGTGTCATAAACAAGATTTTTTGCAGCCCATCCATTAAAACACGCCAACATCCATCTCCTCAGGAGTTCAGCCCAACTTCGAGCACACTTCTCTCCACTGACAGCCAGACACCTTTCCAGTGTGCATGTCCACTAAAGTCCTGATCCCACAAAAGGACTCTCTAATCAAACTCTCTGTGCAGGTCATGTCTAGTTCAGTCATTTTTTTCAGCACTCATCCTAAAACATGTTTTAGATGTAGGTTTGTCTGCATACTTGTGTATACGTAATAACTTAATGTTAAGGCACTCCACAGGTATGCAGGAGAGAAATTTCTGACTTCATTTGGTTTGGGGGAGGGACTTGGAACCATATCTCTCAAACTCCAGATGAGTTTGTGAAGTACCAGATCATTAAATATCTTTGTGGTTAATCTTTTATTCAGTAACATCTGTTACTACCTTCTTCTTCTATGTGTACAAGGAGATTTTTCTTCCTGTCTGCAGAATTGGAGATCTCACTTTTGCTCTCTGCTGACACAGCTGTGAGGCAAGGGACAATTCTTAAATCTTTGATAATCTCGTTAATAGTGAGGTAGATATATTGCCATTCAGCTCCACATCTCACATGTTTTCATCCTCTTTTCTGTCTGATGGAATCCAATTACTTCTCTTGAGATTCTGTTGTTGGGGCTTTTTTTTTGTGTTCTTGCTGGCTGTTTGGTCTTTTTTATCACAGGCTTCTTCAAGTTCCAATTGTTTGTTAGTTTAGAGCCTTTTACAAACTTGCAGTATTTACTTGTGTTTGTTTAATGTAACAAAATTGTTATAAGTCACACCTTTCATTTCATAATCTGTAAAGTAAATTATGCTGCTTGAAGGTAATAATGTAGTGCTTCATTTAACACCATAAGGATGCTAAATTAAAAGCAGTTCTGCAAGACCTGACTTCTGAAAGAAAAAAGCCCATTGAAACCAAAGATAGCAAGGAAACCATGTAGAGCAGAATAACATTTTTACTTAGGAATGGTATTACTATTTCAATAATAGTGTTTTCTTATGAAAGCCACTTCATTCTTTATTTTCTGTTTATGAAAAAATGCAAGAAATTGTTAGCAAGTCTCTTAAAATATTCAAATAATAGTCTTGTCAGTTGGCTTAACAGAAGTGTTTATTCCATAGGGGTCAGCAATTCATTTAAGGCGCATGCCAAAGTAATCCATTTCAAGTATGAACACATTAAATTTAAACACACACTTAGGTGGCTATTTGAATCAAGGCCTAAAAGAAATACTGGTATTCAGAGTAATTCAGCATTGATCTGCTTCATTTTAGGAGAGTTTGGTGAAGTGTGCAGTGGGCGTCTAAAGCTTCCTGGCAAGAGAGACGTTGCAGTAGCCATAAAAACTCTGAAGGTTGGCTACACTGAAAAGCAGAGGAGAGATTTTCTGTGTGAAGCAAGCATCATGGGGCAGTTTGACCATCCCAACGTGGTTCACCTAGAAGGAGTTGTTACCAGAGGTAAGCAGCAGCTCAGTCTGTCAGTCAAATAGCAACATGATGGCAGAAAGTACTCTGCCTTATTCATGGTCAAAGATTCAAATTATAAACAGACTGCACACTCCTAATGGATTTTCTCCTGATGCGTAACTAACTAAAACAATACTTGCTTTATGCTACAACCTGAGGAAAAAAATTTAAATGCACACATGATTAAAAGATGAAGTACTTCGAAACATATTATTTTTCTAGTTTCATTTAGCCTCAAAGACCATGCAGAGAGATAAGGTTTCTCATGTCCTTTTATATAATCTGAAGTGTCATTATTCCAGAGTCCTGTTCACACAGCAGGAGTTAGGAGAGCACACTGACTTTTTGATTTGTATGGTTCGATTTTATGAATCATGACCACTTTCCATGCAGATATTTAAGAAATTAGAGCTCTTTAACAGTGCTGGAGGGCTCAGAAATGTTCAGTGTCTGAATGATTCAGTCCTTGAAAGAAATAGCATGGGTTTTATCAAAAAAAGGCACTCCATTTTTTTGCTGTTCTCAAATATCTGTCTTCTTTTCTTTCAGGGAAACCAGTCATGATTGTAATAGAATACATGGAGAATGGGGCCTTAGATGCATTTCTTAGGGTAAGTACTAAAATGAAACCCTAAATAAACATACTTGAAGTCACATATATTGTATATTGTCAATTAAAAAATATTTCTTATACCTGTGCATATATATGTATACATGCATATATAATTAAAATATTAATTATATTTATATCATATTTATTATATTTAAGTATAATTAAAATTATTTTCAGGTTGAAATGGATTTTTGACCAATACTAGCAGGTTCTCTATGTTGTTTCAGCAAAACCAGATCAGAAATTAGAAGATCAGACAGGATCATTTTGGAATTTATGTGATTTTGTGTGGCATAGACACGGTGCATTTTATTATAGTCACCAGTTGAAGTTAAAACCACTGATAACTGAAGTCAAATCTTCGCCCATTTGGGAGCAGAATTTTACCCTATCAGCATGGTGGAAATCAGCATAAAAGAATCTCTACATGAATTGCAATTCTATTTAAGAGATGAACAAGGGGAAAATAAATGTGAATTCACAACAATTTAGTATTGTTTAAATGTGTTCTGAACTTGCCAGTTCTGACTCCTAACCAGGTATGCACGTCAGGGTGAGATGATATGTAAACGCTCTATAGAGAATAGTTTGTTTTTTTTTTTAATAAAATCCAAGCTGTGAATGAAAATTATCAGTAGCTGGGGTTACAAAAAGGAGATAGTTCTTATTTTCTTGATACAAATAATTATTCTGAGAGATGAAGAGCAAGCTATAAGAACATTAGGAAATCTTCATTAGATTTTCTCTCCTGGAAGTGACTTGCCATGAGTTAGTGAGAAATATGCAGTGATTAGCAAGTTTTGTTACTACCAGTACATTAATTACTCACACATTTCTCAACTGGATGCACTGCTTTATCTCTGAAGAAGGTGTGTTTGAGGTGAGTTTCTTTGCCACACAAGGAGTAAATAACTGGAAAGCTGAAGTCATAAAACAAATCCTTATTTCTCTTCTCAGCTATACTAACAAGAATTGCTGCTCCTTTCTTCCCTCCAGAAACATGATGGGCAATTTACTGTCATTCAGCTAGTGGGAATGTTGCGAGGAATTGCTGCTGGAATGAGATATTTGGCCGATATGGGATATGTACACAGGGATCTCGCAGCACGCAATATTCTTGTCAACAGCAACCTTGTTTGTAAAGTATCAGACTTTGGCCTTTCCAGAGTTATAGAAGATGATCCAGAGGCTGTCTACACTACAACCGTAAGATAAATCAATGGGTTTTGATAGTTTTGAGATATGTTTGTTTAGAAGAAGTGTATCTTCTGGAGAGTATAGATAAGACAATTACATTAATTGATGGGGGGTTTTAACCAGTCAAAAGGAAGAGTCTCTGCAGACATCTGTCTCTAATTAGGGGATAATATTTTCATAAGAACATAAATTTTTATTGACTAAGTTCTAGACATTTTGTATGGTATCTTCTTTATTCCATTTCTCATGATTTTCTGATTGAACAAATAAGGAAGTTTTACCCACAAACATTTTAAACATCTAATTTACTATGAGTCAATTAAAATATTTGTAGGCTGTTACTATTTTTCGGGCTAGATTTTATCTCACCAAAGGGAGAGACTAGCTGGAGGCTAGTCTGTGACAAAGCTCAACTGCTGTATTTTCCCTTGCTTTTGGGTGGGACGCTTTTCTTAAATATGCATTCATCAGGCACACTATGCTCTTTATTCTTTTGTTGAGCCAGCTCCACTTTCCCACCCATGGGGCCTCCCTGTACCTATTTTCCCATGCTGAGGGAAGGAGGGGCCCCTGGAATCTGCTCCGACAGGCACAGGGATCCAGGAAACCACACCGGTGCTCACGGCTGTCACTCCTGCTGTTGGGCTCTGAGTGGGATCCTGGTTTAAAAGTGTCAGACCAAGATTTTGGAGGAGCCATATGACACGTCAATGGGATTTATATGCACAGGTTGGGATTCCCCTCACCTAGCTTCAGCCAGCCAGGAGTTAAATGGCTAGTGTAAATCAGACATCTAAGCAGACCTTTAAAATCAGTGGAGGGAAAAGCACTTCCAGAGAAACTTGTACAAGTATCTAAGTGTCTGTGCTCTGAATGTTTTAAGATACTAAGTTTCCTTAGGCACCTTTGAGAATTGTGCAATCGGTCCACCATAGCAGATGATGTAAATGGTGCTCTTGATGTTGATGGAAATAATGGTAAACGCATTCTGTGGAAGATGACCTGAAAATTCTGTGGGTGACAAAGAGAAATTTCTCCTTTTTTTTTTTTTTTCTTTTTTTCACAGGGTGGAAAAATTCCAGTGAGATGGACAGCTCCAGAGGCCATTCAGTACCGCAAATTTACATCAGCCAGTGATGTGTGGAGTTATGGAATAGTTATGTGGGAAGTAATGTCTTATGGAGAACGGCCTTACTGGGACATGTCAAACCAAGATGTAGGTTTGTCTGTTCATGAGCGTGCGTGTGTGTTAGTAAAAACAAAATTACATCGTGCAAACACATACATGTGTATTTCACTATAAATGCATAAAATGTTGGTTTAGAAATAAGACTTATCAAAGTACTGTGTGGTTGTCACAAAATGAAAAATTTGCAGACCTTTCACTTTTTACCAAAATCATTTTTTTTTTTTTTTTACCACATGGATATTGTAGGTTTCTGTCCTAAGTATCAATTAAAACTTGAACATCAAAATAGTAATATGGGGTCTTTACTATGCTTAAGTGTGGAGAGAATTAATTTTTTTTCCAATAAAAAATAATTCTGAGGTTTTTGACCTTAGAGCAATGATTAATCATTTGAAAAAAGTTGTTAAAAGTCTGAGTGGCAGTTAATGACCTACTTTGGCTTTTTCAAGTTAATTATGCTGATTTAAAAGTACCCTTGTTTGCATAAAATATGATCCAGAGCAACAGGTCAGCAGTAATAGAACAGATGGGTGTTAATCTTGACTTCTGACAGGAGTATCTATTAATATAGAAATTACACAGGAAAAAGCCATACAGGTATGATAGATGTCAGAAAGAGTGTCATTTAAAGTTCTTCAGGTTGGAGCTTGAGTGGTTTTTTTAATTGTTATTTTAATTTTTGATTGAATGATCAACATCAAAGTTAGAAAAAAAAAGATAAAAGTGTAGATGATGAGTCAGTTTGGCACAGTGCAAAGTTGTTAATATTTGAGAGGTCTCAGTGTCAAAGATTTCATGGACTGTCAAAATATGGGCAAACAAGTCCTTGGGGCAGAGAAAGAGAAATATTTACATTCCCCAGACACCCAGTAGAGTTTCATTTCTTTTGACACCTTCCTTCTGTACTAGATTCAAACATAAAAGAAGTCTGACAGGAATATAAGATGCCTCAAAGGCAAACCTTACCTATCTTTCAGGGAACAATAAGGAAAAACTTTGAAACAGAGGAGAAATTTTGATATCTTTATGCTTCTTATTAGATTTAGAAAAGTATTCCTCTGTCGAAAACTGCATGTAAAGCACATGAAAAAAATCAGATTTCAAAAACCAGCTAATTGCCACTTCTTACAGTTTTATCCCTTTTTAGCATCTTTCATGATATTCTTCAATAGCACATAGTTAAAAGCTGCATCAATTGCATGGTAAAATTCCAAATATTCTTGTATGTTGTGATCTTCAGACATGTTCTTCTATACCGCATACACATCCTACCAATCCCTAGATAATCCATGATGTAAATATTTAGAATCACCTAATGATTTGTTATTTGTTTTACTTCAAAGTCACCAGTTGGAGTATTTAACGGTAATGAAAAATTCTAAATGTGTTCTTCTAATTTTGCACTCAGTTTTTATACTTTAACTGTGTCATTTTGCCTAAAATTGGATGTGGGTGTACCCATAGAGCAGACCAGATCTCTTAAATAATAGGCCTCCCTGACTTTGGATCTTTAGATAGCATTTCTTTAATCCTGTCCCTTCCTCCTTTAAGTCATTGATTTAGACTGATGGAGGATACATATTTGCATTGTGAACTCTTTTCAAGCAAAACCCTCCTCTTAGCAATGACCTGGGGCTAGGGTGCACCAGAAGAACACTCATCCTACAATCTCCTTGCAGAGGCACAGCAGGCTGAGCACAGATGATAAATAGAGGTCCCAACTTCCCTGGGCAGTGGGCTCACCTCAGTTTAATCCTTGCTAGTAGAAGTAGCCCTGAAACCCCCATTCCCCTCTTACACTGCTGATGTTCTTGCTCCCAATTTGTTTCTAACCTCAGCGCAGATTAGTTCTTCAGAGAAGGGCAAGGCTATACTTCTGCATTTCTTACCATTATTATAATCATTAATTTGTATTGTTATATTGTATGGCCATAGTCGGAGTTACAACATCACATTGTCCAGTTACCCTTATTTAATATTTCCTTGTTGGCATTTAGTATATAATGTAACCAGACTCAGTCCTTTCTATCTTGTTTTGCATACTCAGCCTGCTTATGGTGAAAGCATAGTTTTAACAGTATCCCCTTTTACTCTTTTTGCAGCAAAAGCAGAATTTCAAAAACAAATTGTGGGAAGTGTAGATAATATAAACCAATTCTATTAGTGAGAACTCCAGTTTTCTCTTTGTAGGTTTGCTTATTAAAAAAAAAAAAATCCTGCATCTATTTAATTTTCTTCGAGTACTGATGTTTTGAACCACACCTCCTTCTTTCTTAACAGAGTGGACACTTGTTGTACTTTACTTATCAATATTTTGGAATATTTTTTCAGTGTTTTGGATATTCACAGCAATTCCATCCATCTCTAGCTGACTCATTATTTCATATTTCCCAGTTTCACCCTTCTTGCTCAGAATACATATCAGAGAAGCTGATTGTGAAGTAACACCTTTCAGAAAGATCATCATCATCTTGATTCCCAGTTTGCTTCAGGTTTATCTGCAGTTCATAGTGAATGGGGAAAACTCCTGTTCTGATCCCTTCATTCATGTTTTCACTCTCCCTTACATTCTTGGATAGAGTCTTGTGTAGTTTGCCAGTTTTAAGGGTATTAAATATTTTAGTGGTTGCGCTGTTGTTGCTGGCACCTACTTTTTAATTTCTCATTGGTGATCTCTGTCTTCTGACCTCTTAAGCAACTACTTCATTTGTAGTAAATCATGCATAGCATGCTCAAAGTGTTTAATGCCTTTTACTATTTAGAGGGTCAGAAATCCCTGCATTACTTTTCACAGCACAGCAATTGTCCTGTACACACTGTAAAATTATTTTTCACTTTCATTCCACTACTACTTCTAAGCATAAGGAGCTGTTCTTTTCTTTTTCCTCTTAATATAGCTCTAAAGGATCTTACATTTTACTTTTAATGTTTTTCTTCACTATATAGCTCTGTTCTTCCAATTTCCCTGTTCTTCTGCAGAAAACCTCTCTCCACACCCTCCCTGACAGACAACTTCAACGTTTGTAAAAGGTCACTGCACTCAGTCTTCAAGGTGTGAATGTTTCTGCAGGAATTGAATATTTCTCAGTCATTTTTGAGCTGTAGGACAGTACTGTCATTCTAAATGTTCAGAGAGAAAGCTGAGGCCTAGGGAGATGAGGCAACTTCCCTGAGGTCAAAAGGACATTCTGTGACACAAAACTGCAGTCAGTGCCTTACCACTGGGCTATACCTTCTCTTTTCACAAAATTTCTTTTATGCAAAAGGTTTTGATACAAAACCTGGCTGGATTTCAGCCAGCTTTTTGAAGGTCATTCTGTATTGTCTGCAGTTCGGTCTACTTTGCAGTCCACTACTTCTGCGTTTTCTCACACAACCTACAAAATATTTTCTTTCTGACGTCATTATTTTTACTAAAACCTGGATATTCACCAACATTGTTTATCATACCAGATCTACATCCCAGAACTACATCTAGAACAGCTTCTGATCTTGTTTTCTATACAAAATGAGGGAGAAGACAGTCCTATGCACTCCTCTTCAGGAGCAAGCACCCTTCCTTAGCAATTCTAATGCTGCTGTGTCAGTCAATGTCAGTATACTTGAAATCCCCCATGAACAGTGTTTTAGCCCTTTTTCACTAGCTTTTCTTATCTGCCTTGCTTCCTGATGTGCTTTTTTTATTCTGCCCTCAAGGTTTACAGCAGTTTGCTGTGATTTTACTTTATCCATTTTTATTTTTATTTAAATCCAAATGGACTCGGCTAAGGAAGTCAACGGGTGGGTGTAATTCTTGGTTCAGACATTTATGCTGTCCTTTGATCATATCATCATCTAGCAGCATCTCTTATTAAATCTAACTTTCTGTGATATATTAAAATAGCATTTACCCAGGTCTTTCTCTCTCACGCAGTTCTGCTGCTTTGTCATTCATATAACATGGCTAGACATAGAATACAACTTTTTTCTTTAGCAATTTCTATCTGCTAAACATTTTTCTTGGATCCTTTTATAATACCTTCAGGCTTCTTGTATTTTATATGTGCATGCACAGATATCCATCCATTTAAAAGTCAGTTGCTTCTACCACACACTCTTTCATAAAAACCTTGGGGCTAGTAATAATGCTTTCTGAAATAACTCAATTTATCAATCTATCTGCTGCTCCCTCAGTGAATTTAATTGTTGTTCCCTGCTACTCACTTGTCTAGGTAATATAGCTATGTTCTGCACATATAGAACAGTATGCTAAATGAGCCCAAAGATAAAGCTGGGGAAATTATTTGAAAACCTGAAGGCTAGTGTCAAAACAACTGACTCACATTTTTGCAACATCAATGGCAAATTTTAGTTTATTGATTATTTTATTTTATTTTATTTTTTCTTAGATATTTGAACTGGGTAGCAATACATATTCTTTAAATTACTGTCAATGAAAAATGATGAACTATTTTGGCTACTAGGTTATAAAAGCAATTGAAGAAGGCTATCGTTTGCCAGCACCCATGGATTGCCCAGCAGGACTGCACCAGCTGATGCTGGATTGTTGGCAGAAGGAACGCGGTGAAAGGCCAAAGTTTGAGCAGATAGTTGGCATTCTGGACAAAATGATTAGAAATCCAAACAGCTTGAAAACCCCCCTGGGAACCTGTAGCAGGTAAGAAAAGCTTTAGTGTGTGTTCTTATCAGTGCACATGGCTGGGCTCTGGATGTTCTGCTTGGTGGCTGGTTCCAGTTCACACTTATTTATTTCATCTATCTTTCAGTTCTTCCTTCTTTCTGTCTCCTGTTCTTCTCCTCCCTCATTTGCCCTTCTTTTTTACCATGCTAAACAAGCCAAAAAAGGACTTTCTTAGAAAAAAAAAACAAACCAAAATAAATATCGCAGAACTAACACATTTCTCAGTAAACTACTGCCTGCTCATCTTTCTGCACTCTCACCACTAGTCTGTGTTTTCCTTGTTTCTTAAAATTATGAAGTCTGGAGGGCAAGGATCATTGCCTACTGTATGTTTATATGATGCATCCCTTGCCCTAGGAACTGCTACAGTAGAAATAGTAATTAACAATACTCATGCTTGGCCAATGTACCTTGACATGCTACACTCTAGATTTTTATCTTTCATTTTCTGGCTTTAACTTCTTTCAGTGATTGCATCTCATTGTATTTCATGATGTAGTTTTTAATGGCTTCTTCATAAATTTCAGGTGAATTATCTAATCATGGTAATCTTTTGATCTGCTAGCTAGACCACTGTACTAGGGAATCAGCTGGCCTGTGTTCTGCTCCTGATTCTTCTACTGACTGATTTGCTGTGTGACCTTAAGCCTTTGTGTCTCTGCTCTTCCCTTGTCTTTGTTTTGTCCCATCCAATTGAAAAATGGGAGTAGCTGCTACTATATTTTCTAAGATGCGTAAAAGAATACCATCTTTATTTTACTCAGCAACATAGAGACAGCTGCTGTCATGCTAGGTAATAAGGTTGATTTTCTGTTGGTAACAGTAGTCCATTAGGCTGATTTTGCTCACTCTGACCTTTCATCTTTTATGTGAATAAGCTTAGGAAGTACATATTGTGAGCCACAGCGCAGTCAAGAGCTATTCACAGAATAATCTAAACTGTGTATAAAGGCCTATTACTTTCTACTCTCGACATTTTTAATACCCAAAACTTATTTGACTCTCACCTTGCTAAATACTCCCTGATGTTTTACTCTCTTTGGAAACAACTTACTTTCCTTTTTCCTTCTCCATAGACCAATTAGCCCTCTTCTGGACCAGAACACTCCCGATTTTACCACTTTCTGCTCCGTAGGCGAATGGTTACAAGCTATTAAGATGGAAAGATATAAGGATAATTTCACAGCAGCAGGCTACAACTCTCTTGAATCAGTTGCCAGGATGACTATTGAGTAAGTTAGTACTGGGCATGTTTAACTTGCATTTAGGGAATTTCTAGGTACAACAATACGCAATGTTCAACTCCAAAACTTTACCTTGAGTACAAACATTGTACTTGGGGGTCAAATCAGCCATTTTAGCAGCTGATGATGTTGTATTAGAATATCTCATAATAGGGCAAATACCCTGCTACCTCTGTGTGGCATCCCATTTTTCCCTGCCTTTCAGACCAATTGAAATAACACAAAGGGACTAGAATTTGAGGGAGAATGTGGCCCCTTCCAAAGTATGTATGTATAGGAAAATAACCATTTTGCCTCCACCACCTAATTGGTACTTTTTTCCCCGATGTGCTCTGGGAAGATGTGGAATTTTCTTCTAATTGGCTGGGGGCTGTCTGTGTCCTGCAAGACAGGGCTTTGCATCAGGATAAGTCTGTAGAAGCAAAACAATTTTCTGAAGGCAAACACGGCCTGTATCAGTACTGTCATCTTAAAACAGGTCTTCTTGGCACCCTGCAAAAAACATTCTTGTCCTGGTGGTTGCCAAACACATGTAATTCCTTTTAGAGAGCGGTGGGTTTCTAAAAAAGTTTCTAAGCCAATATTCTCAAGAGTTCAACCCTATTCTTATCTACTTGGTGTCACCAGGGGTCTCAGCCTATAGCTTGGGAACTGTTGTCAGAGTCCACAAGCTTCTAGCATTAGTAGGGGCGGAGTTCAAACTGCTGCTCCTCATTCATTTGCATGATGGGTATGTGTCAATATGCAAAGGCATCTAGGCATCTCTTTAGGAAACAGACTATGATCCCCAAAATCTTCTATTTATGCATCACTTTGTCCTGAAAACCACCTGAAGTATTTTACAAGAGAAGTGTCTTTGTCTTCGGGTGTCCTTAACAGACACACCGTAAGATGATCAGATAAGATCATGTAAAACATGCTGACCTCCTTCTCAGATGTGGAGAGCCACACAGTGCAATTGCATGACACCTGTCATGTAATTGCACTCGTGGTTGAACAGTGCCTGTATGAAGTTCCCAGTACTGAGCTGAGGTTACAGCGCAGCTTCCGTGTAGTTCAGAACCCCGTAGTCCAAACCGCTGCATAGCTTTGACTCACAGTTGAATACCATACAATAGCAGTCTAAGTTGAAAAATTAACAATGTACGCATTTATCTTCCCCAGGGATGTGATGAGTTTAGGGATCACGTTGGTTGGTCATCAAAAGAAAATCATGAGCAGCATTCAGACTATGAGAGCACAAATGCTACATTTACACGGCACTGGCATCCAAGTGTGATAGACATTTCTCCCTTATGAGGGAGGTGACAGACTGAGAGAACAGCACTGGCCTTCAGTATATATGAAGTGCTGCTAGAAGACACTTGATTTCCTGGGTCCTTCCTGCAGTGAATAGAAGAGCTACAAGAAGCACCTACAGACTTGAACTCCTAAGTGCCACCAGAATTTATGAAAAGGGAATTAGGATCCACCAGTGGTGGCAAGGAAAACAGCAGTGACAATAAACAAAGTACTACCTGAATAAACATACAAACACCTTGAGCTCTCTAACCTCCTTTTTATCTAATAGACTTTTTAAATGTACATAAAAATTTAAAAAAGAATATATTTGTCAGATAAAATCATGATATTATTGTTGAATTCAACAAAATATTTTCCTTAAATCTGTGATTTCTGAATCTTTTTTTAATCATTTGTGTTTATTCTTCATAAAGACTTTCTTTTAGTATGATGTTTATATCTTTGGACCTTTTTAGTGCTAATTCAATGACACATTACTACACTGGGTACCTCTGAATTTGAGTTCCTAGAGATTTAAGAAGCATGACCAAGCAATGTATATCTATCTGAACTTTGGTATCCCTTTGTGCCATTTCCTTTTGTTAAGTCAACACCGTATTGACATGGCTAGCTAATTGGCAGGGAGTCAGGAAAATGCAAGTTGCCAAGAGCTCTGATATTTTTTAAAGAATTTTTTAAGGTTATACATATGCTATCTTTTAAAAGAAAATAAAAGAGAAAAAAAAAAGTAAGAAAAAGAAAAGCAATAATGACCCCTAAGTAGTTCTAGGCACTTTTAGCAAATCGTTTGCAAGATGATTTTAATGGACGAGAATTAAACTGAGATACGTTCTAAGATGTAGATCGACAGCTGTAAACCTGCTGAGACACAGCAATGGACAAGTGATTGTAGGAGTGTCTCAGAGCATGGGTGCAGTTCTCCAGTGTTACCTAAACCATTTAATCTGAGCACATCACATTTTTTTTCAGTACTCTGCATTAGCAAATCTAAGAGAAATAGCTGGTGTATATTTTCTGTGAGTTTAAGCCGTATGCAGTCCAGCTGTCAGAATAAGGACATAGCTTTTATATGAGAACTGTAGAGCATGAGACAAGGGGCAGTTCAGAATTTTCAATTTTTTTACAAGCTTTTGCTGCTCTGACGAACACGCGTGTGTGTGGTCACACAGACACAACGGTCATTCATCAGGAACAGAGATGCAAAGGTAGTTGCTCAATGGAATATCTTTTTACACCATTTACTTATATATTAATTTTGTTTGATTAAAATATTTAATTATCATAAGCAATAATGAACAGAGTCTTTACAGATATTGCAAGAATGTACATGAACCAGAGAGAAATGCTTTAAAAAAAAATCTGAAAATTGTGAACTACCCCAGCAATGAAATGCTGTACTTCCAAAGAGAATTGGGCTGCTTCTATTGATTTTGATAGAGAAAGATCCCAGGGATCAGTCATAAATTGGTCTGGTTTGATAATGTGGGCATCCACACAAAAAAAATAAAAAACAAAAGAAAAACCTTGTAAATGTTCCTTTGTAAAACTTGTAAATTTTATTTATACTGTCTTGTTTTGTACACACATTTATGTGTAGTGAGCTCTGAATACATTGAAAATGCACTATATTTTTCTATTTTACTTGCAGAGCATCACAAACAAACATGTATATTCAGTGCTACATAATGTGTTTTCCCACATTTAGGACCAAAGATAGTTATCAAAAACTTAAATGCATCCTTTCCCCCCCCCCTTCCTTTTTTCTCCCCCTTTTTAGATCACTGTACAGTGTTATATTTGTCATTTTATTTATTTGTTTCACTAGAAAAATCAGTTTGGTTATACTAATTTTTTGTCCCCACCCACCTTTGTTGAAGAAAATCTGTAAAAAGCTTTTAACTAGCATAATCCCGATACATAGACACTTCCATTTGTAATCTTTGTAATAGACTGTAAATATATTTTTGGAACTATAATGCAACGTGCATAAGGGTTATTTTTCAGTGTCCATATATGATTGTTTATACAATTCACAGCACTTTACAGTCATGCTGAGAAGCCTAATTTATTGCCTGGATTTGGGCAGAGTAAGAAAAAATGGTGACTATTCTTATTTCGTATTAGATTGTCATTCAGTCGTAACGGAGTTATTTTCACGTATGCAGCTCAAGCTGTTTTTTTAACTATTAAAATTAATTTTCTAAAAAATATGTAGGAATAAGACGCAGAGTAGACTGCATGCCCAATATTGGAATTAGTGCACGCAAGCACTCGGCCAAGGCACTTCAAGTAGCCATTAGAACAAAATTTTAAAATACACAATTAATAAACATCCATTTTGTGTTATAACAAATGCTAAGTGCCTCACTACTGTGGTGAGCATCTGTGGGCAGCTGGGCAGGGTGCTTGACAGTGTTGTTGCTGCTTTAGGCACCCAGCTAGGAATTCAGGAGTCTTTAAGTTCAGACACCTGCTTCCTTATAAATCTCGGCTACTGTTTCTAAGGGCTTGGTCATCAAAGGTGCGATGCAGCAATGCTGGTATTGCTGAGAATCTACAAACCCTAAATGCAAAAGAATTGAGGCCAGGCTTCACCTTTAGGACTTGTTCAATATTCTGAAGCACAGAGGCCTCAAAGCATGTGTGGTGATTTGGGCTCACGCATGTACAAGTGAGGGCCCTAATGGTATTTCTTCTTTAATTTTCCTGATTTGATTTAAGCCATCTTCTTTGAATAGTAAATATATTTTAGCATTCATCTATATACCTTGACTGCCTTAATGTTGCCACAGATTTTTACACATTTGAAAGTGGTAGAGTAGACCCAGAAAGCACAATCGCGATCAACCGCAATCAATCAGATAACTTATCTACATGTTCAGATCATTACTGCAATTTAGAGCACATGCATGTAAATGGATTTGTAACTGGTAGAGCAGCAAAATATTGACATCAGTTGCAGTTCCCCAGGTTTCAGAAAACACAGTCCAGGGTAGGAAAAAAAGTGCCAGAGAAAGCTGATGCTCATGGAAGGAACTGAAGAATAAGTTGGGTTGAGGGGAGAATGAAAGGCTAAATGATGAAAGAAAAGAAAAATTCAGTTCTGGCTTTATTTCAAAGAATTTGGACATTGTGCATTGCTAATGACAGATTATGAGGCTGTCAGTGATACTCATATTCCTTGACTTTATTTATCTGCAAGCATCTAGAAGAGAGATGCCTTAAAAAAAGCAGGATGGATCTCCCTCTGGAAATGCTTATCTCCATTAGAGGGAAGGTAGAGGGAAGACAGATGATTAGCTAAAATTAGGCATCTAATATCTATATAGTTAAAGTAAGGTAAAGTGATTCCTACCCTATCTGTCCTTGGCTGCTGCAGTTTTCCTTGAAAGCCGAGTGTCATAGAAAGGCAGCTCCTCCACCACTGGTATATCCCAGAATGTATTTAAACTGGGCTTTATTACAGAGAGAGGTGATTTTTTATTATTATTATTATTATTATTCAGAGACTTGTAACAGGCCATCTAAATGCTTTTTGTATGTGGATATCAATTCTTGAAAATTTTTGTGATTGTTCTGAGGAAGACCCGCCTAGTAAATTACAGTTATTTAATATTTTAAATAATCAGAAATATTTGCTGACATACTGCTTTAGTCCAGAGGTCATGTGATCAGATATGATAGTTGCTGTTTGCAAAACCATGTTTATCTAAAGCCTTGTCATGTAAAATCTCCAGGAGGCAAAGATGCTTAAATGTGTCTCAAATTGAATGTTGCCCTTAATATCTCAATAATTGAGCTCTGTCTGTATTATTTTCAATTTAAAATGAGGTTTTTTATATTTGTTTAAGCTTGAATTATCTGGCAGCCACTGAGGGAGTTTGAAAAAGTGATTTTAAATTAAATTTGTTTTTTTCCACTAATAGTAATATACGATGAATAGTTTCCACTGTTTTGAATGTTACAAATCTATTGCTTTAATGTGGGGGATGAATGGGGTTTATTTTTGTTTTGTTGTTGGTATTTTTTTACATTTATTGGTTAGTAGTTGAAATAAAAAAATAATAATTTGTCCTTAACTTTCTAAGTAATTCATATTTAGCAATTTTGAGAGTGATTTAAATTCCGTGACTTTTGGGTTACTGCTGGGAGGGTGAGCATGTCACTACAGCCATAATGCCAGGTGATACAGAAACACCCTGCCACACGGGCAGGTTCAGCCAACATTCTGTTGCCCAGTAATGACATGAACCAGTCCACTGGCTGTGTGAAAGGACTGAAGGGCAGCTCAGCCAAAAAATGGTCATTTCACCTTTTAAAGCTATGTTTGTGACATGTTAGAGCTAAAACATCCTTAATTCATTGCTTCCCTGCATGTGGTTTAAAACTGGTGTGCTCATGATATGCATTTGATCTTTGGTGGATTTTGTTTGTTGGTTGGGCTGTTTCTCTTACTTGTTTTATTTTAAACAAGTGACATTTGAGGTTATCATGGAAGAGAACAAATCCCGTACAGAATGAAAAGTGCTGTTTTAGAAAAGTGTAATACGAATTCTTGCCCAAGAGCCATTCTGGCAGCAGGTGCTGCAGGGGTATTCAGAGAGTTGGTGCTATGATTTGCTGAGCACCTATCGCAACAGGTTTTCTCCATCTTCAGGACCTGTTAGGATTGTACTTCTGATCAATTAACTTATATATGGAAACAGGTGAATTTTTTCCCCACTAACTTGTAGTGGACCTACATCTGGTAGATTTGAGATTTCTGAGACTACTCAAAAGCCTTAGCCAAAAACAAGTTTCTAGTAAAACAAGAAATCCTGGGCTGCAGCCTATGTTTTTTCTTGTAATCCCTTAAGGGCTTTAAATGTAGCCAACAATTACTTTTAAACAGAGATCTTTACTGTTTGAATAGTGCAGCCGTCTATTTACTAGGAAATAGGCAGTTCTGCAATTAAAGTTCCTGCAAAAATGGATTGGGGAGGGAATGCAATGGTTTAGGGGAAAAAAGAAGGAAAAACCTCATCTAACAAGTGGACTGTGAAACCCAAACTATAACAGGGCTCCCTATTTTTGTAACACATTCCATACAAGGATTTGAAAAATATAAATGATTAAACCACAGGCATACAAATTGCAGTATCCTGATGAAAGAGTTGTGGCAGAATGCAAGCTAATTTTGTGAGAGTTTTTCCTCTGGATTTGTTTTTATGAGACTTTCAAGTTACAATAATTGACACATGCATTTAGAGCCAAATCTGTTGGGACAAAACAAAATGGATAAAATTTGCATGTCTATAATATCCATGAAATTCTCAGAGCACTTTCAGGGTGGGCAAGGGGTAGGCAGTTTGAAAGCGAAAGGAGTGATGTGTATACCCTGTAGGTTACATCCAACAAGATTATGAAAGGTTCGAAATTATGGATGAAAACTCTCGGTTTGGTACATGGTGAGAAGTCAGAAGATGGGAGGGAGTGGGAAGAGAGCTGTGAAGTCATTCAGTGTCTAAGTTGTAGGTTCCACAGGACATTCCTGGCAGGGGAGTTAAGGAGTGTGAAGATTTTTTAAGTAAAGAGATACTGTTAATATAATATACCTAATAATGTAGCATAGAGTGGTTTCAGTACTCTGATTTTTCCTCAGGCCAGATTGGAATTTGTCAAAGAGACTAAATTGAGACAGATGGGAAAGCAACTGGTAATACACAACTCATTCAAGCAGACTTGAAATCGAGACATGAAAGGAGATTTTTACAATAAAAGCCTGAAAATAGGACATGAACTGTGATGGTATTTACTCTCAGATGATTTTAGAGTAGCTCTCTTTAAGTCTCGTATAATGATAGCAGATTTTAGCACTTATACCATACAAATTGGGTGAAATTAATGTCTAATTAAAGTGACCAAAAAAGAAGCACAAGTTAAAAAATAACTGATGTCTTGATAGACTATGAAAAAAGATGTGATACAGCCAGGCAAAACTTGTGTAGCCAGCCAAATGAATCTTGGACAAAACAAGACATAATGCCTGGTGCCAGAAGAGCTAAATCAGGAATAGAAAATCTATTCACCCATAGACCAAGGCTTCTGCTTGGTTATTTAATTGAACCAAATAACCAATTGTAGAGCTGTGCTGCTAATAATAATTAATAATAAAAAAACTACAACTTAGAGGTTCTCTGATGAATCATTACATGGCTAACACTGAAAAACACACACAGTGCTATGAACCATAGCTGTGCCCAAAGACTTATGTGTGCTACTGGTATTAGAGTTCCATGACTCTGAGTATGTCATTTATAAACTGGAGACATTATAGCCCCAAGCCCATAACTAAAGCCTTCCCTTTTTTGTGCCAAAACAAAACAGAAGAAATGATGAGAGTCTGTAGGATTGAGCAAGTGCAATAGGAATTATCTTGTTATTATATTACCCAGAGATGTAGAGTCTCTCTCACAAGACATTCAAGAACCCTCTGGATGCAATCCTGTTCTGTGTGCTCCACAATGACCCTGCTTGAGCAGTGAGGTTGGACAACATGCCCCAATGCGGTCCCTTCCAACCTGACCCATTCTGTGATTTTATGATTACTTCCTTAGAATTATGAAGAAAACCATTAATTTACATTAAGGAACAAACTTCCTGATCCAAAGATACTGTCTCACTGAGAAGAAAAACCATCCATTATTATTACTGAAACATTCAAACCTGGCTTGCAAGAGTCTAGACTTAATGATAGATAGATAGATAGATAGATAGATATAGATAGATAGATAGATAGATAGATAGATAAATAGATAGATAGATAGTATCCACATTGATCCCTCTCATTTCATGTCTGTAGAAACATTACTCAGGCAATTTCTTGAATGTTGTTCAACCTGTGTTACTATGCCAACTTTCACTGGCTTCCTGAAGAGCTGTATGTCCATTTTGACATGTCTGCTGTAAAATGTTTTCATTTCCTTTTCTCAGGGACAAAGAGCCTCTGCCAAGAACACATGTGTAGCTTAACAGAAAGATGGTGCAGGAATCTCAGATTTGTTCTCTCCAGCATGTTCTTTTCGGTCATAGTCATAAATTAAATGTGTTATTCCCCTGATTTCTTGCATTGTACATTGCATGAAAAATCTGATTTGCCTCGAAGAAATTTAGTAAAATCACCCAGATACCTCCTGAAGACCCCTCAGAAATGGCATTTTTTAAGAGATTGGGTGATTAGGATTTTGTTCAGAAAGTGAGAGTTGCTGAGCTCTTGCCCTCAGGCCATTTCATTCCAGGTCTGTCTCCTGATTTGTTTACTGCAGGAGCCCATAAATCATCCCTTATATTAATCTATACAAAATAGCAGCATCTCCTTTTCTACTAGACAATATTTGTACCCTCATAGGCTGCTGGAGAAAAAGACAGGGTTAGATTAAAATCCAAGCCAATATGCCTACCTGAAGAAATTGGGCCAGCAAGGCACTGAGAGGTATTCCTAATGAGGATTCTCCTTTAATATTACTGGGCCTTAACCACTTAGTGCTGTGGAAAAATGATTCATTGCTGTTGTGGAGGGAAAAGCTGCTCCTTACTACAGAGGTTCCCTACACTTCAGTTCATCCACTGCCAATAGCAGGAATGGAGGCAGGGAAGGAGAATAAAAAATAGCTTTCAGGCATTTCTTTGTAGTGCTCTTTTCAAGAGAAATAATTGTCTCAATGCCTACATTACCTAAATTTGTGCAAGAGGCAAATCCTCTTTTATGCCTTTTACTTGCTGGCAAAAGCATCCCAATTAGGCAGTGTGCTTTTTGTTGAAAGTCTCAGCCACAAGCTGCCTGCTATCCCATGAAACTGCTTTCCTAACAGCAGGATGACTCCCAGGCAGTACCTTTCTTGCAGTAGTTACTTGAGTGTCCCAACACCAAATTCCCTCTGCAGTTGTCCATGTTTGTTACCTTGTGCAGAGCTGCCTTTGAGGGATATTTTCTCAGCCATGAGGTAGGAAGCTATTTGTAGCACTATGCTCTACTTCAGTTTCTCCCCAGCTGGCATCAGTCATTAACACTTACCTAGCAGCACCCATGCTTCCCTGCAGGGTAAGCAGAAGATGATCCTGAGGAAGGAATATTTACTACCCAGCACCAACAAAAGCAATGTCTGTCTACAACCAACAATGAGTCAGGGACACAACTCCTAAGTGCAGAAGTCGTTTGTGTTGGTCAAAACAAATCAAAAAAAACCAAGAAAAAGAAGTGTGTTTACAGTGGGGAGAATTGTTGTATGCAGAAGAGCAGAATGTCAGGCTTACATGGAATGCCCAGTTAACACCAGTATTACAAGCTAATGGAATGTATTTAAAATAGTGTCAAAATCTTTCTGTTGGCAGTGCAATCTAAGGGGGAGCTGAATGGCAGAAAAAGAAAAACAAACCTGGTGAAGGGATTATGTCAGGGAACCAGGTGAAAAGAGTTACCTTTTGTGATTTTACACTCCTCACAATGAATGGGGGGAAAGTCTCTTCACATTCATTTGTACTATTATAAACATTTCTTATGGATTTCATGACATTAATATAGCTGGATTGTTGAAAATCATATGAAAACTAATGCTTGACCTGTGTCATCTGCTTCTGAATTATTTGCTGAAAAAGCAAGAAGGTATACCTTAGAAATATTGCCTGCTTTCAGTACAACAAAGTATCTTAATAATTATTGAAAAGGGAAGAAAAATCTGTATAAAGTAAGCCTTTGAAGTAGCTAATACCATTTTTACACCTTTATATTTTGAATAGGATTGTGCAAAGCTGTTTTTTATTATATTATTTTATAATATTTTATTATATTATTTTATAAATATTATTTTATTTAATTTTTTAAAATATCAGATGCTGTCAAGTTATTTGAATTTAAGATTACATGTATATATTAAATACATATTAAGAATGCATATATATATATAATATATACAGACACATACAGGATATACACACACACACACACACACACACACACATATATATATAAAGATGCCAGGTATCTTAGCAAAGACTTATGTATGTGTAAATGTGTCATTGAGCCATTGCAGCATACTTTTGTAAAACAATATATTGTATTTGGCAGTGCTTAGACGTAAGTTCTTTTATGTTGTTGCTCTTATTTTCAATTTAAAGCACCTTTTGGTGACAGAAGTCCTTGTTAGCTAAAGTCAGTGAGAATTAGTAAGCAGATGAATATGATGTAAATTGGTAGAAGCTGTTTGCTGCAAGTAGGAATCTATCTCACAGAGATGACATCCAGCTGTTACTGGGCTCACTCTCTCTCCTTTTTTAGCATAAATGCCAGAACAAGACAACAGATTGACTCCCCTCATGCTTGTTGATAGCTGAATCATGGCTGTCCATGGTTCAGAATGTTGATGGACAGACATGTAATACCTATCTGGCATCCTTATGGATAAGACTCACCTTATTTTCCTGTGATTTGATGAATGGCCTACTTTTCTGGAACTTGTGGAAATGTTACATATCTCTTGGGTGAGAAAGGCATAGAAAGACTCAGATTGACTCTACACTGCTGTGCTGTGGGAAGGTATTACAAGAAGGCAAACATGATATTTGCAATCTCTAAAAAGGGTTGGTGTGGGAAAGGAGAGACTTATATATTGATATTCATATGTTACCAGACACTTTGAGCTGCAGCTGCTTGCCTGGGAAAAGGTTGGTTAAGATAAGCCTAGTCCAAAATTACCTCTGAAGTTATTTCCTGTACTGTACCATCCCTTCCCGTCCTGATGCACCTTTCCTTTTCAGAAATCCCCTCCTTCTTCCTCAGAAAATCTTGTTTATGACACTTCTGTGGGAATGAGTGGACGGTTTTGCTGAGTAAAATGCAGATTTTTCTTGGAAGACCTTGAGTGGCCTTCTTTTCCCAGAAGAGCTAGTATCTCAGTCTGCAGGCACCACACTTTGCCATATCATTCTGACACTGCTCAACTATTAGATAAAGTGCATGTGATCTCTTTGATCCTTCTTTACATGTATCTCCTGTTGAAAGGATGAATTTAGAGATCTAATTTCAGAGAAGGGGCTGTGAATCCCTGATTTAGTGTTGGGATACGTGATAGCTTACCCAGGGCACTCGGAGAGCTAGCTCTCATGGGGTTTCCTTTATGTGGAAGTCACAGTGTGGGTGGTAACTTTTTTCTCTCATTATTGATTTTCGATATGGCCTTGGTGCATACCAGAGACTGGATAAATAAGTGCTAAATCCAACCATACAGATGGAGCAACCAAGAACTGAAGCGCTGTCCTCACTTTAGAGGCTTTATCACTGTCTTTGGCCTTTAGTTTCTCCAACCTGTTTTGGGTTTCCATCTCTTTCCAGGGAGATAGACTGTCTAATTCAAATCTGGAATGATATGGGACAGCATGGCAGCTAGAAACGAGCCGTTATGATACGGAGTAGCTGGGTCCTAGTGATGCAAGGAAATTATCTCATTCATTTGCCATGTGTTGCACAGGGATCCTCATCGTTTGTTGATGTTTCATTCTTGTTTTATTCATGCTGTTATTGCACCTGGGCTCTGCTCTGGTGAAACTGGTACTTGGGCAGTGAGAACTACTGGCAGCCCAGAGTAAAGCTGGGCCACAGTCCAGGGTGGGCCTGTACCCTATTTCATCAATCTCTTGATCTAGAGAGCTTTGTTTTGGTGCTACTGAAGAAACATCAGGTGAGAGAGCGCCAATAAAAATATAACTTGAGGTTTTAAATACCTATGCATTGAAGTGACATTTTTTACTACCATTTACGATTAGCTTTGAATAAATTCACATGTCAATCATTTTTACTAATTCAAAGGCTTACTTGTCTTCAAAATAGTAAAAAGACCTATCAGAGTAAAAAAGTTCTTCCGTTTTGAAAAGATTTCTCCTCAGAGTGCCTTTTTGATGAATTCTTTTCTCATGCATTCCATGCATTACTAGGGCTTCAAAGGGCAGGTGCAAAAAAGACTAATAGGAACGAGGTTTAGCTTAGTTAATACCTTCCCTTAATGTAAAATTAGTCCCTAGGACACTTCACTAGAGACAGAAGAAAACTTTCTGTCCCTCCATCAGATTGCTTTCTCTAGCTCTTCTTTTTGTTTGTTAAGCCTCAGATATTATGGCTATTAATAATATCAGATCCTCTTCTCAGTTTATCATAAAACATCTTGCTCCCATTTTTTTCCACTTTGGTGACAGAGATGTATGTCATGCAATGATGTGTTAATATCACTCTTCTCTTGAATGAGTCTCTTCCCTTTGATTCACACTGTTAAATAATATAATCCATGTGCTGGAATGACAGATACTACTTTGGAAGCAGCTATAAGTATATTGGTTGGTATAGCAGGGGGACATTCCTCTGCAAGTTTATTTTTCTTTAGTATTAGTGTTACATTGACTTGTCTTAGTGTCTATAACAAATTGCTTTTCTCCCAGGAATTTTCAAATAATTTAGTTAAGAGATTTCTAGCCGTATGTAAAATAATTTACATGCAGTCGCGGCCTACATCCATTAGTGCTAAAGCTATATTGTTTAGAGATTTCATATGACTAGTCTGTCACTAAATGTTCAGTAAAATCCACATCTTATTCTTTCCCTTTTTTTTTTTTTTCAGATCTGGGTTTGTTTTGTTGGGGCTTTTTAAGCAGCACAAGTAACATAAACATTGTCTTCAGGTGCCAACTATCATATAATGACTGAGATGAGTCAGTTAAAATGTTTTATAAGATTGTTCAGCCATACCAAGAGCTTCTGATAACACTGGGCTAAGGGAGAGTCTACTTTTATTAGTTTACATGCTAGAATCTATCTACCTTGTGTATGCTTTTTTAATTAAGCAGAGTTAAATTGAACACACTCATTCCACCCTTGTCCTGCTTCTTTGTTTCAAACAGTTATTAACATCTCTCCTGGTACTTGATTTTTTACCCTAGTCCCCATCTGAAAAACTGCCCCTCATTCATTAATTTCCTTTGTTTCCAATACTGAAATTATCAATTATAACCCTGTGGCTCATTGAGATCCAACGTGAAACACAACTACATTTCCTTCATGTTAGAGGTGTTTGCTTGAGAATTTTTGAGTTTATTGATGTTTACCTACCCAGTCAATGAGAATTTTTGTCAAATAGTGGTGTATACATGGCAATGAAAATGATAGTGTAATTTGCCTCTATTACTTCCTGATATCAGGATTCTGCTGCACTGCAAATTTCATATCTGTTGTTATTATTTGTTTGACAGAATCAAAAACATGCCAGGTGCTTTGCAAAACAGAGAACAAGAAAAATCCCTTTCCAGAAGAGATGGCAGCCTGAATAGAAATGGCATAATGGCAGGAGACAAAGGAAGCAGAAAGGGGAAGCAAAACAAGAGTTATAACCATAAGATCATGAGATTGGTTTGGAGGCACAGTGAACGCTATGAGGCATTTTTTTAAAGCCCATAAGGACTGTAGTTGGGATTAGAGAATGGAAATGTAGAAAAGAAGCATGGAAAGGAATGGAGAAGAAGGGAGGAACAGACTGGCAACAGGAGGAAGAGTAAACAGAGGTGTATGGGAGAGGCCAGAACACACATCTGACAAACTGAGGATTATGACTAATGACAAGGATGAAAGACCACATCTGAAGAGCATGATGATTTCAGGAGGATGGCGAAGCAGGACATGGCGATGCTGCTAGGGAGAGAAGAGCCAGCAAAGCTGCCCTGGAAGCCTGCCCTGGAAGCTCCTCACGCTAACATAACCCTGCTTCCCCATCTTCTTTCTAGCTCCCCTCTTATACATAAAATATGTATATAGAAGAGCAAAGGAGAAGGAGAAGCAGCTAAATAAACTTTTCCAAAGATCCTGCTGGGGAAGAAGTTTAAACTGGGATGATACAGATTTACTCCTACTGATACTCCTTGTGGATAGCAAGAGGCAGAGGGCATTCTGTTAGTCATACTCCTGCAGATGAATCTATGTGAGTCTTTGCCTCTGCTTACAAACAGGCCTTGTTGAGAAATATTCAGCGGAATTATAATACTCCAGCCAATCCGGGACATTTTAAAATGTCCTTCCATTCTAGAACAGAAAGAAATTATACCACTCACAGTGAAATGGAAACAGGAAAGAAGAACATTTTAACAGTTTTTTTTTTTTAATGCTGAAAATAATCATTTCAGTATTACAGAAAAACATAAGGGGATTTTGCTCATTGTGGAAAAAAATACATATTATACCTTTTCATTAAATTTCTGATAAAATTGGAAATTATTTTAATTATTTAGGACTGGTTTTTCTGTTGTGGATTTTTTTTTAGAAAATTGGTAATTTTAGAAGGAAACAGGAAAATTGCCATGTTCAGCCTGTCAGGCATCTTAAAATACCCTGATTTCCAAGGTAAGAATTCTTCAGGAGTAAGAAAGCTGAAAAGTGGCCAGTCTAATCTCTTCCTCACTTCCTTCTCCTCTGCTTCTGTGATCAGACATGTCTAATGATTGGTCTGCAAAGAGCAAAGCCAGTTTCTATGTCTCCCTGAGAAAAGGCATTTTGCCAACTACTTTAAGAATTTTTAATTGGATCTAGTTACAGGAAGTCACTTTTTTGCTGCAGACTATGTGTCCACAAATCCTCCTCAAAGCTCTTCCATTTTGCCTGGAAAGGTTTATCAGAAAGCATGCTGGAAAGGCTCAGATCTTTCCCTCTTCAGTGAAACTGTTTCTGAATGTAGTTATAGCTTAGCAGATGTACTGGTATGACAGTTGAGAGACTACTGCTGTTAATGAAGTATTCTATTACTTGTCATATATAGGCACTTTTCACTTGGTACTTCTGACTGCAAAGTATTGATGTTTAGGCTATTACAAGTACTTGCGCATTATGTTTTTTCGGTAAGTTTTAGAGGACAGAACTGGGTAAATTTTTCTTCTCCTTCAGGGTAACACAGCTTTTCATGAGTCATTCATCTTAAATATATACCAGAGTGATATCAAGTTGTTTGTTGTGACACCTTATCAATATGACGCCCATTTTTAGTTTCTTCTAGCAGTGGAATGATTTGTCTCATGGAGACAATGTCCTTGTTTGAGAATGGTGACTCTGGACAAGATTAAAATAATTTGTTTGAGTGAGGAGGAGGCAACTGCAAGTCATAGCTGAAATATTACCAAAAATCCTTAACTGGTTGGATTTGTCCATCATTTGTTTAAAGATTTTGGTAAATGGTGCTTTATTGGGTTCCCAAATGCCAGCAATGGCCAAGCACTTTCTTTTAATTTTCTTCAATTTGGACTTTGCTTAAGTTAATTAAGCTTTTGTCATCTCAGGGTACCATTTTAGCAATGAGGTTTACAAGACCTTCTCTGTCAGTGTAAAAACTTTGGCTGCTTAAGAACATATGGGGTATAGAGAGTAAACTCAATGCTCAGCAGTGCTTGAAGAGTGATTCCCACCAATTTCTCTCCAAAGTCATCAAAATAATACTGGATTTAAATCCTATAGTCACGGTGTCAATTTACCAAAATCTTCTCTGCCTAAATAATTCTTCAATTAAATGTAGCTCAAAGCTTTATTACAATCCATCTATCATTAAAAAATGGGATTGCAAAGTAGTGTCGTAATATCACCCCATAATACAGATTTTTTGCATATCATTTTTACATATTTGAAGGAACTCCATTAACTCAGTTGTATACAACTTTTTGCAATAAGAGGCACAACATAAAGCAATATCAAAACACAGGTAATATTTCTACTAATTTTATTTAGCCAAGCTCCAGAGTTTGCATAATTTTGCCACTGCTTCTGGCATGATAGCAGATGTGAAGGTTATCCATACCTGCCTAACTTTTGGTGCTGAGAGAGGATTTAGCTGTGTGGCACCTTACCACCCTCTGATACCAAAAAAACCCAAAAAAAGGAATACCACTGGGAAATGTGGCATAGCCTCTGGGGAATGCAGTTTGACCTACCTTCTGGGTTCAGACACTGAACTGGATGCATGATTTGGGAAGGGATTTAATATCAGCTACCTCAGTAGCCACAAGGTGTTACAGGAAAAAGATTGAAAACAAACCAAACTACTCTAATGTATCCTGAGAATGAAGGACAGCATGGTTATTTTGCTGATATATTAATTTCTAACCTCGCCTATACTTCTCCTCACAATCTTTCCCTGATATTGTCTGTCAGTTCTTTCAAGAAGACACTTGGTTGTGCATAAAGTAGGAATAGCTGCACTGACTCGAGCCCACGCAGCCCTGTGTGCCTGGCTGTGTGCCTTGCTGGGGGTACAGTCTTGCTTTAAGGCCTCCACTGATCCCTGCAGATCAGGGAAACCTTCAGCTGTTCACTTCCAGACATCTCCAGGGCTCTATATCCAATATGTACAGTTCAAATACTTCCCAAATCAGGGCAGTGCACTATGATGAGTAGTCTGAATTTGTCCTATATTCTGTGAATTTACTTCTTTCTTCTGTCAGTCTTCTCACTCTGTCGTGCCCTTCTTTCTCCTGAAGCAGAATGACCAGGGCTGCATGAATAATTCAAAATAAGAGTGTATGATGTATTTATACAGTGATATAGCGATACAGTGTATTTATACTGTGATATATATATATATATATGTTTTCTATTTTGTTTACCGTTTCTTTCTTAATCATCCAAATATCCTGTTTCACATTTTTACTTGATACTGGGTGCTTGACTTGATGTTTTCAGAGAGATGTCTGATGTTAATTCCTTATTTTTTTCTTCTCAAGCAATAGTTAATTCGTAGTCCCTGCCTGTGTGTGTAGAGTTAGACTTATTTACCCCTTGTTCAGTTCTTTCTGTTTTATCAGATTTCATCACTCCTTCACGGCCAAGGGCATTTAAAATTGTGAAATCATTTTGCAGTTCTTTCCAGGCAGTTCCTTACTGATTTAAATTACAAAAAGCATTTTGTATCAAACTTTCTCATCTAACAGTTCTTAGATATCACATTTCCCTTTACTACTAATAAAAGTACTTTTGCTTAAATCCTTTGTTTTATTTCATGCTTCAGTCCAGGAATCTTTGCAAACACTTAAGTACCCAAATGCTATAATTCACTTCTATGTTTTTAAGGCTGGGGGAGGGAGGACTTCAAACTATTGTCATTTGTGTTTTATTAACTGGAAACCTTAAAAGTAGATTTTAGACCTTCTTATTGCCTCCTGGTTCTGACAGAGTGGTTATACAACCTTCAGAGTGAAAAATTGCTAAGGGCTAGATGCATAAACTGCATCTAGGAATGCCTTTAGCCTCTTAGATCTCCTTTCTCCTTGCAAAAGCTGTAAGCCCAGATTAGTTACATCCCTCTACACTAAAAAGAGAAAACCTGGGTGTTAAGCAACAACCTCCACCAACTCTTTCATACTGAGCAGGGAACAGTCTGGGTGAACAGAAGAAACACCCAGATGGGCTAAATTAAACCGGAGAGTGGTGTACTGATATTGGTATATTTTTCAATACTGCCTTGCTCATGGGACTGTAAGGTGCTGTGAGGTGAGACTTTCCAGCATCTCTCCCACAGCAGCTGTTGTTCATCCCACTCTTTCCTGCAGTGAGCTCTAGGACCAAACTACAATGCTGAGGTCACGATCCTTCTTTTTGTCTAGCACAGTGAATGTCGAACTTTCAGGGTTAGGCAACAACTGAGTAGACTTTGGGGAACTACCCTGTCAGCATGGTAGTATTTCAAAGCTGTATTTAGCCACTTCTGTTCAAGTGCAAGTCTAAGCTGGAGTTTAAGTTACAACACCAGTGAAAGCAGAGACAAGAATTTGAATCCCAGCTTTGCAGACCTGTTAAACTTGCTTGTGAGAAAGGACTGACTTTATATAACCCATATATAACCTTCACTCAAATGGCACTCTTGCAGTCCTCCAAAACCTATGCTTGGTCTACACAAGTGTTGTGCCATGACCCATGTTACCATGTGAATACTGACAGTATGTAAATGTAGACAGGTGAGTAGACCCTATGAGTTATTAGTATTCATAACATACCAAAAATCTTAGATAGTGGGAAAAAGGAGTGAGCAACATAAGTGAACCATGACTGACATTTAGTGTTTCTCAAGCTGAGTTGTATGCTGAATATTTGAGAGAAAGAACTGAGAGCACATTTATTTATTTTTTATTTAATATTTTAGAAACATCTCCACTTGCCAATATTTAAAAAAACTACAAAAAACCCAAACCAAACAACAACAACAACAACAAAAAATCAAACAAAAAAGCCCACACCACAGTTATGTACTGTGCTTATTTTTCTGTAGTTATAAAAGTAATTCTATCAAAATATATAGCTATACTAATCTGGCCAGTGACAAAATGAACCAGCTACCAGAGGAGGTTTGGGATGACAAATTTCCATCTGTTCCATTACATCTTATGTGCCTGTAAATCCTTGTCTGAAACAGTAGAATTTGAGAAATAATAAGCCAAAAATTAAGACTCTGCAAACTATCAAATCAATCTGCCCTGTGATTTTTTTAAAAAAGAACAAGCTCTGAATGACTGCTATCTTTATCTCTGTCATCTATATCTATGCATCTACATTAATACAAGCTTCTGTCATCTATATCTGTGTATCAATATTAATACAGGCTAGTTCACACATTTGTAATTATTTCCTTTCTCAGTTTGTTAGATTTATCTGTTGGCACAGTCCCTCCAGTGCTTCAGCTTTTTTTTTGTTTTGCTGATATTAACATTAATGGGTTCTACTTTTTAATTGATAGTTATTACTTGAGTAAGGATGTCAGGTAGCAATAAAATAAAAGACAATGAACAGAATAAAAGACAATGAACAGAAACTTGGGAAAATTCATAACAAATCCCAGGTCAGCCTGTCCTTCCTGGTGTGTACTGGGCAGGCACAATGCTTTTTGTATATAATGCCAAAATGGCACAGAATTGTGTTTTTATGCACTGACACCAAATACCAGTAAAGCTCTTTCGAGGCCTCATAGACTTAGAGACATGAAGGAACTTGTAGAAGCCTGTGTTTTTAAACTTGTCCAAAAACATCTAAATGATAATTTTGTGCCAGTTCTGATATTTTATGTTCACACCAGATCCTATAAAAATTCCCCTTCCTTGTTCACAGCCCATGTCACCAGCCCTTTCTAGCTCTTTTTTTTCTATGTAGTATATGATTGAAGACTTCATTGGTTGTTGGTTGCAGGTTTACTCATGAAAAATATCTTTTTAGTTGTGTTTTGACTGTAAACTACATTTACATTATTGTTTCAATCTTTTTTTTTTCTATTCCAAACCCCAGATTAAGGAAGTAATAAATGATGGATTGATTATTCAGAAAAAAAAAAAAATCTCTTCTAATTCTCTTAAAGAAAAACATTTCCTATAACATACCCTTTCTCTAAGGTTTCCAACAGTTTGGGATCTCAATTTGAAGCCAATTATGGGACTCTAACTTTTTTGAAAGTACTGATTTCCAAACCTCTGAAATACCATTTTCCTCAATTTATTACAAACTAAAGAAATATAAAGGGCATCTTTAAAAGGAAAAGGAAAAGCCTTAGTTACTGAATTTTCTTTGACATTTTAGGACCTTGATTTATGTTATGCTCGAGTTCTCTCTTTCATCTAAATGCATATATATATGTTTGCACTCTCACACAAAAGAATCATAGAATGAGAATAATTTAGTTTGAAAAAGGGTTAGATTGAGTCTATCCCTTAACCTAGTACTGCCGAGTCCACCACTAGATTATGTCCTTAAGCACCACATCAACACAACTTTTAATGCCTCCAGGGACAATGATTCCTCCACTTCCCTTTTCAAATGTTTGAGAACCTTTTCCATGCAGAAATTTTTTCCAGTACCCAAAATAAACCTCCTCTGGAACAACTAGAAGGCGTTTCATCTTGTCCTACCAGTTGCTACCCAGGAGTAGAGACCAGCCTCCTATCACTACCACCTTTCTTCAGGTATTGTAGAGAACAATAAGGTCCCGCTGAGCTTCCTTTTCCCCAGGCTAAACAACAGCCGCTCCCTCAGCTGCTCCTCATTAGAATTGTTCTCTCCACTCTTGACCAGCATTGTTGCCTTAGTCTGGGTTCACTTCAGCTTGTCAATGTACTTGTGGTCAGGCACACAGAACTGGACATGGTACTCAATGTGTCACCTCACAAGGGACAGGGGCAGGGGGACAATCACTGCTGGCCACACGACTTTTGATAACAGCCAGGATGCCATTGGCCTTCTTGGTCACCTGGGCACATGTGTGGCTCATGATCAGCTGGCTGTTGACCCTCCTGTCCTTTTCTGCTGGGTGCATCACCTGACACTCTGCCCCAGCCTGTAGTGCTGCATGGGTTTGTTGTGACTGAAATGCAGGACCCAGAACTTTGTCTTGCTGAACCTCAGAGAGCTGGCCTTGCCCAATTGATCCACTCTGTCCAGATCCCTCTGTAGATCCTTCCTACCCTCCATCAGATCAACAATCCTGCCCATCCTTGTGTGATTTTCAAAGTGACTGATGGTACACTCAGTTTCCTCATGGAGATCATTGGTAAAGATTAAACAGAACTGGCCCCAACACTGAACCCCAGGGAATGTCACTAGTAACTATCTGCCAATGGAATTTGACTCCATTCGCCACCACTTTCTGGGCCAGCCATCCAGGCAAGGTTTACAC
Organism: Zonotrichia albicollis; assembly: GCF_047830755.1. Taxonomy (NCBI): domain Eukaryota; kingdom Metazoa; phylum Chordata; class Aves; order Passeriformes; family Passerellidae; genus Zonotrichia; species Zonotrichia albicollis. The sequence continues at coordinate 113,300,874 of NC_133821.1, read as the reverse complement.
TGCAAACACCTTCCACACCAGGAGCAGCCAGTTGCCCCAAGAGAATCCTGTGGGAAATTGTGTCAAAGGCCTTGCTAAAGACCCAGCAGATACCATCCACAGCCTTTTCCTCACCCACTAAACTGCTCACCCTGTCATAGAAGGCAATCAGCTGCTCAAGGTAGACCTGCCTTTCCTAAATCCCTGCTGGCTGGGCCTGATCTACATGGTTTTCTTGCACATGCCATGTGATCTCACTCAAGTTGATCTGCTTCAAGACCTTCCCCAGTGCTGAGGTCAGCCCTTCTTGTAGATGGGTGTCCCATTTGTTAATCTGCAGTCATTTGGGACTCCCCTGCCGAGCCAGGAGTGTTGAAAAATGATGGAAAATGGCTTAGTGAACTCTTCTAGTATCTCCCCTGTACCCTCAGGGTGAATCCCATGCAGGCCTTGTAACCCTTGTGCTTACCAAGTGATGTAACAGGACACTGAAAATTTCCCCATGTATTATGGGGGCTTGATTCTGCTCCCCATCCCTTTCTTTCAGCTCAGAGGACTAATTACCCCCCAGTGTCTTAAAAATTGCTCTTATTATTAAAGACTGAGGCAGTACCTCTCACTCTTCCTCATCCTTTGTTACCATATTCCCCCTTGCATCCATTAAAGGATTGAAATTCTGTACAGCCTCCTTTTTGTTGCTGGTATGTTTATAGATACATTTTATATTATCTTTTATGTCAGTAGCCAGATTAAGTTCTAGTTGGGCTTCAGCCCTTCAAGTTTTCCTCCCGCATAATCTCATGACATCCTTGTAGTCTTCCTGAATGGCCTACCCCTTCATCTAAAGGTCTTAAACTCTCTTTCTTCCCCGACTTCCACACAAAGCTCTCTATTAAGCCAGGGTGGTCTTCCTTCTCACCCCCAAAACTTATGGCAGGTGGCAGCAGATTTCCCTGTCAAAGCGCATCCAGCTTTCCTGGATTTCTTTCTTCTTCAGGACTGCCTCCCAAGGGACTTTGTCAGCCAGGCTCCTAAGAAGGCCAAAGTCTGCCCTCCAGAAGGCCAAGCTTCTCTTCTCTTCTCTTACTTCTTCAAGAATTGCAAACTCTATTATTTCATGATGGCTGTGCCCAAGAAGCCTTCTGATCATCACATCACCCTAAAGTCCTTCTCTGCTCTCAAAAAACAGGTCCAACAGGACCCTTTTTAGGTCATTCCGATATTGTGCCAGGAAAATATCTTCCACACATTCCAGTAAACTTCTAGACCTTTCTCTCTCTTGTAATTTCACATATTTCCAGCAGATATCTGGTAAATTGGAGTCCCTCATGAGAACAAAAGCCATGTGAGACTTCTCTTACAGACTTCTGCTTGCAAATTATTTCATCCACCTCTCCATCCTAGCTGGGTGGTTTCTAAGAGATTCCTATGACATATTCCTTGTTGACCTTTCTTCCAATCCTCACTTGTAAAGTCTCAACCCTAACATCACCATCATTAAATTCTAGGCAATCAAACGTTCCCATTCTTGCCTATCCCTTCTGAAGAGTTTTTTATGCCATCCATTGCAGCACTCCAGATGTGTGGGTCTTCCCACCATATACCTGTGATAGAAATTATGTCACAGTTTTCCTGCTGCACCATGGTTCCAACTCCTGTTTGTTGCACACGCTGCATGCATTGAGGTAGATGAATAGCCAGGGAAGTCTCTCAACATTAATATTACAAATGAACTTTTAACCAGTGGACAGCCATTCTAATCAAAGCTGAAGTATCAAGGAAAACAAATTGAGATGGTCAGTTTGGAGGCAGGTTTTTCTAATAAATACAAGGAGTTGGTTATATGCATCATTAAATATTTCAGCTAAGAGAAAGTTCGAAAATGCATTGTTGTCAACCATAATTAATACCAATTTGGACAGGAATATTTCAAAGACTGCTGTAGTAGGTCTTGGTTGCTAGAGCCAGCATAAATTTCCTTGGGCAGTTCAAGATATACAGTTTTTTTCCTTTAAATTTATTATTATTTATATTGTCAAGAATTTGCCAATTAATTAGTCAAAATATATGGAGCACATTCTTTCTGAAAGCTTCACATTTAATATTTTCTGATGTATGTTGAAAACATAACTTATAGCTTTGGCTTCTAACTTATAGAAAAAGTAGGAAAGGTTCACTGAATAAGATAAGTGCAGGCTTTTGTAGATGATTCAAATTAAGTTTAAAGTTAGTTGAACATATTAATATTATTCATCTCAGCCAAATAAAAATGTAGAAATTGTTGCATTAGTCCATTCAGAATTATATTTTATCTGTACAGGTATGAAAACTACATTCATTTTGATGGTGAATAAAAATGAAAGATTTCAATATTTATGTAATCACAATTTAATTATCACCAGAGCTGTCCATAATTTCTTCTGTACAACTAGGCAAAATTCTTGGGTGAAAGCTTAAAAGCTCTGTCTCTAAGTTTACCAGAATTATTATCTATCAACCCATGAGTGCACACAGATATTCAAGCACACATTCACAAATAGATGTAGAGAAGACTGTCACACGGTCTTATCTTTGTTTCTTTTCTCAGAAACTAGAGATATGTTAAGAATAAAATAATTTAAGCAATTCTTTGCCTTTGTGTAATATCTGAATCCAAATTTCAGAGAAACCTTCCTGTGTATAAAGATGGAATTTTATGGAATCCAACAACAAACAAACACTGAGAGATGTAATCTGCATTCTTGCTTGCCTTTTTGTGTCCATTCTTTGTTTTTATTTTTGTTGATGGCACTATTTTCCACCTCTTCACTTCCATACTTTTGAAGAAGGTTAACAGTAATAATGACTAACAGCATTCCCACAAGGGACCTAAGAAATAACCTCAAAATTATACAATGTGTGCTTTAAAGTAATGAAATAGTCCCTCTGTCACCCTCAAAAATAGCAGGGACTAGTTTCACCACTTCCTTCCCTCCAGACTGCTCTCATATGCCTTTTATGGTGAAGTATTCTCTTGGAAATAAACAATGCACAAGTTCTGAAACTTTTTTTTTTTTAATAATTACCAGATGGAATGGAGTTGATGAGGTGAATGTAACCAGGATTTAAAAATATCAAGTGCCATTAGGTGACGTTAAATGTAATGAAATCTCAAGGTCAACTTAATTTCCTGCATCTCCTTATCTCTTTGACACATAGTACTGTATCTCAGTAGCTGCCACCAACAGCTACCATCAGTGTGCTTGGCTAATTGGTAATCAGTCATGTCACTTGGTGTGATCTCATCCAGTCTGACTACTGAACCTGACTGCAACAACAAAAAAGGAAATTGAAAACTCTTAGCAGATATGTGTTTAGCCCACGTATTTTCAGCAGCACTATATGCCTGCAGTTCAAGCTTTTATTATACTACATTAATAAGCATGTTTGGATTTGATGGTTTTGGGAGTTATTCATACAGGAATAGTCTGTAGAACTAAAACCCATGGCATTTAGCTACCAACCAAATAACCCCATCAAATGCTGAAAGATAAGATTTCTTAGCAGTTCAACAGCATTAAGATAGGGAAAAAAACATTTAAATAAAATTCCTACTCACATATCCTTTCTCATCATTAACCATTTCAGCATGGCGTGTAGCCATAACAGCTGAATGAAACCAGAGAGAATCTCATTGCTGGGATGTGATCCAGCAAAGTGCTTAAGTACAGCTAGCATATAAGGTCAATAATATCCCATCAAAGTTACTATATGATGACCCACATGATTAAAAGTGCATAGAATTGTAGGTAGGTTCTTTTCTGGTTTAGGGTCTAAGGAACGAGGCATTTAAGATCAGCTTTTCATGTGCTAAAATATATTTACAAATCTTTTTAAGAGACGATATATAAAGAAAAATTACTATCTCATCTTTGAATGCTATACTCAGGACAACTTCATATGTGAAAATCCTGCACATTAAGTGATCACTTTATTCCCAAACTAAGAAGTTGTCTGAAATGGCAAGCCACAAGTGCTAATCTCTGCTACTAATAAACAAAAGTAAATCATGGCAGAAAACTCGTTTGTGTTCAGTAATCTCCAGAGGATTAGCATTTCAAGGGATCAGATTTCCTAAACTCCTCTTTCCTGATAACAGCCTCTGCTGTGAGGTGACACACCAATAGACATAAATTATCTAGAGCTGCAGATAAGCAGAGGCCATTTGGGGGTTCGAAGTGCAATATAAATAGATGCAAAACAGTAGGGGAACTGGTGCTCATCACAAACCTCAGAAGGATTAGCAGTTCAAGCTCTGATTTCCTTGCTGTTTTTAGCTGTGATTTATCATCCGACAGTGCCTGAGCGTCTGTTTTATCTGTGATAATTTAATGGTTTAGTGGCAGTCCCTTTATCTGGGGGTCATAATTAAGCTTGTTTGATCAGTTTCCTAACAAGCACCTCCTCTGTATTTTTAGCTATGCCTATTTTTTCTCAGTATGTAGCAGCATTTTTGCTAATTAGTATTAACAATATTATTGTTAACAATTACTGTTAATGATAACAATCTCTTAAAAGGTTAGCATTTATCTGGAGGAGAAATGCAAGCCAAAAAGGATACAAGACTTTGAATCTAAATACATTTATAGGAAGTTATAACTGTAGTGTCACTTCACCTCTTTGGTTTGTCAGATTCAAATCTAACTCAAATACATAACTGAACAAAATAATTTTAAATTGAATCATATTTCTCTGGTGCAAAATTAACATCAATTTGGAAATAAAGACGACTCCAATCTTACAGTGCATTTACTGTCCCTCTCTATCTTCCTACTAATAAGCTGTTTCTTCCCCTCTAATGAGAATTTTTCCAACAAAAGATGAATTTTAAAATCCTATTATGGCTGTTTTAAAACACAGGTGCGATCAAAATGACATTTTAGCTATTAAAATCACTATTAAAAGAAACAACTAATTATTTTTGAATGTATTGAATAATGGATATTTGAAAGGAAATCTTTCTAAGATTTTATTTTTTAAGACAACACAATGACAGGCAAACAAATGTGTTAAATGTGGTGATTTGGTTTGTTTTGGGTTTTTTTTTTTTAAGGGAGATCAAATAAAAAAGAAACAGATTCAGATTGGCCACACTATTTCCTAATTATTGATGTAATTTCCTTAATTAAATATCTTAGAGACCACAAGGAGATGTGATTAGGTTATGCAGTGATATTTAAGGAAGCAGAATGACTGCCTTTAGAAAGACATCTAAGGAACCTGATCACATGTATATAGAGGCAAGAGTTATGGTAGTAATATGTGCATAAATCTATGCATCTGTGAATTTATGTGAATTTGCACATCTATGTATGTGGTTTTGTATTGTGTACTTCATGTTATGTACATTTTAGTCATATGCATAAATTTATGTATTCAAAGATTGATTAAAGTTTGTCTTTAAAATACATCTTATTTAACTTTTGAAGAAAAAATTAGTAGTGGGATAGACAACATATATATGTCTAACCTAAATTACTTATTTAGATACTATAATTAATGCAGAGAGACAAGGTTCATTAGAAAGTGAGTAATTTCTTTTACCTGATTTGCTTGTTTTAGAATCAGATTCATTGCTTTTCTTTCTCCTGGCTATAGATAAACTCCAGGTGACATGGCTAATCTTGCATCTGGTTTAGGGTTAGATGAAACTATAACCACATGAGCAAAAAGAGTAAATTTCAGAATGAGAATTTCCAATACTTTCTTATGATGTTACCTCCCTGTTCTTTGCAAATGGAAGAACTGCTGCAGAAGTATTGTAAATGTGTTTATATAAATGTATTTTCTGCCTCATGTAGAAAAAGGCTCACCTGAGAATCCTGAATAAGCCAACCTTTTCCTCTGGATATCAGCAAATAACCTATGGTAATATTGATTAAATAGGCAAAGACTTGCAGCCAACCCCAAAGAAAAACAAAACGAAAAAACAACACATCTGTTAGTTCTCCTCTACTAATAATGCAATTTTACTGACTTTTGCTGAGTTTTGCAGGTGGATCAGAAATGGCTTGTGTTCAGCTGTTTGGGTTTGGCAAGCAGGAATTTGATTTTAAGCTTGTTATCTGGCCAAGAGTATGGCAGAGGAATTTACTTGAAGTATTACAGACTACAGTCTCGAAGGAGCTTTTTCCACACAGAACTCTTAGTCCAGTTCCTGATGAAATCAGTGAGAAACTTTTCACTGCCTGCAGTGGGATCAGAGAGAAGGTGCCAGCCACATTGCAGCTGCAGCTGGCAGTTGCCTGGGAAGCTGGAATTTTACTGAGCTATGAAACAAGCAAAATGTGTGAAAGATAGAAATGACAAGGTGTAAAGGAGATTGCAATACAACACACCAAAATCCTTAACTGGTATCTGCAGCTGAGGCCAGTGACACTTGGGTGCTGAGGTGGCTCTGGGAGGCCTCGATGAGATAAACACCCAGTGACCGAGACGTGTGCTTTACACATCCAGCTTCACAGATAACTTTCCAAAACTAACAAGACAGAAACATTCCTGGATGAATACTGCTTTTGTTATTGCCAGTATGTGACAAGTTTAGATTTTTTTTCCACCACTAGAACAAATTGTTAAGGATATATGAAATAGGAGTCTTTGCCCAGCTCACAGTGAGAGCAGAGACAGCACTGTGCAGTCACCACTGTGTTACGTTGTTAGTTGCTCACCAGCTAGTGCCAGACATAATATAGTCAAATAAATCTCCAAGAACAAAAACATCATGAACCATTTGAAGTGCTGAAACCTTAAGTTTTAAGTTCACCAAATGTTTCAGTTGATCTTACTGTTGTCAGTATAGAAAACAATAAATACCCTAAATATATCTCATTGCCTTAACTTTGGCCATTACTTGCCATTACTTGCAGAAATTATGCTCATTCTAAAAAAGAAATCATTGATATTACAAAACAACTGCTCATGTGTCTGGAAACTGAAATAAGTTTTCAGTTTATAATGTAACATTAGCTTCTGACTCTGTGTTCATGGTTAAGATTAGAAATGGATTAAATTTGTTGGTTTTATTTTGTGTAGTTTTGCATGAAAATCATCATGGTCTAGTAACATATTCAGTCCCACCATCACTACTGCATTTGTAGCTTTATTAATGTGATTTTATTGGCTATACCTATATATAAAAATAAACATATTGGTATACATGTACATAGATACTGGTATGTAAAATCATAAATTCTCACTCATTCTTTGATGTACAAACAATTTTCAAGAATCTATTTTCACCCACAAACAGGCATGTTATTACTGGAAAACAGTCCCAAATGTGATTTGAATACTTCCATCGCAAAGCCAAATTTTGTTTCCTCTAGAATAATAATGTAGTTTTCACTAGATTAGATCCAATTATATCTCTATAACAAACAGTCTCCATTATATTTAAGACATTTTTTATTGCATTATGAAAATTTTTTTGCATAATATGATCTTCTCGTCTAAGCCTCAAATTCTGTTTTCAACTCTTCCACTGATTTATGATTTTATAATAGAGAAGCCTTTTAATCTCTCTGAACTTCAGTTTACTCATTTGAAGTAGATGAGGAGACAAGTGTGATCTAATTGATGTTTATAAAGCTCTTTGAGACCTTGTAATGAAAAATAAGACAGAAGTGATAAGTATTCTTAAAGGTACACCTGCTTTCTTTTCTCTAGTTTTTGCCAAAAAAATCTATGTGTTATTGCTAAATTTAGTATCATATATTTTATTAATACTCTTTTCATAGTCAGAATTCTTAAAAATGTTATATCATTATGTATTTTCTTACTCAAATCAACATTTTTCTCCCAAAACTGTAAAATATTGTGGGCATGATGCAGTTCTGAACAGACTAATTTTTCGTTTAACATTTCCTTTAATTTCATTATGCTCTTATTAAATCCCAAAATCTGCAATTCCTTGCTCAATGGAAGACTGCTGTGTACATATGGAAACCCAGCAGTATAGGGCTTAAAGTGTTCAGCAGAGAAATGTATTCAAAATTTGGATGTTGGGGGACAGTGCAGTAAGAATGATCCTGATAATAACATAAACCAGCATCTAGTGATCTGTATTCACAAGAATAAATATTTATATTTTTAAAACTAATCTATGTAACAACCTCTCTATGGAAAACAAAGTTTTTCTTTTCCTTGAAACAAAAGTAATAATCAGGTTTCAATGTGCAAATATATTTATTTACAAAGAATAATTATTCAATGTAACAAATTGTTTGGTAGTGAACTAGAAATATAATTTTGAGCTTCCTTTGGATTTTTCTGTCTTCAGAAAAGCAGGACCGGCTTTGATACATTTTCAGTTGTGTTTTTTTCATTCTGGAGTGACAGGAAGTATTGGGTCTATTCCAGGCCTATTTTGAATTCTGGAATACAGTTTCTCCTGTGATAGCCTAATTGCATGGTTGCAGAATACCTCAGCCATTGGAGCTAGTGCCAATAGGGTAACTTAAGAACTGACAGATCAATGAGATCAAGACCTGGTCTCTTCTTCTTATCTATGGTCTGTAAAAGCTGCTTCCTTGGGGAAAAATATGTAAAGTTCTGTAATCATTCTTCAGACCCAGTGGGGATCCTAACAAGGCGAGGGGGTGGACATAATAACTCATTTTATGATCAGAGCTGTTTCTTGGACTTCAAGCAGTAACTTGCTGTTAAGGAACATGGCACAAAAAGTAGTGGCATCCACATTTCTATTGCTATTTCATTGTATTTTCTATTTTGCCGATGGGAGAAGCAGCATCACTCTCAGGGATTGAGGGAGATGACAATTTGGAGAGGGTTATTAATTACCAGTTACTATTCATGGGATTTCTGTTTAAATGTGCAGGAATAAGAGATTTGGATGTGAAATCAAGCTCACATCTCCCAGGCAGCTGCACTGCGCTAGAAATACATTATTTAGAGCACTTCTAACTTCAAGCTCTTGCATGTCATTTTAATGGCTCATTGACAAAATTATGTGGAGGGAAGCACAAAAAAATTAACTTCTCTCAGATAAGAATCAGAAAGAGAGATCATTCCTCTATTGATAACGTTGTTCAGGGATGCTATTTTGGTAAAAAAAAAAAAAAAAAAAAGGAAGATGGAAATTACAAGTTGTAGGTATTAAGTAAAAAAACAAGACACTATAGTTGCCTTGGTAGGTGTCAGCTGTATCGTGTAGCACATAAACCCATGCTGACCTTTAGTTCCAGAGCAGACTGGAAAAAGTCAGCAGCAATTGCTCACCTGCTTACAAATCTGAATCTACCACTGGCAAAGAGAATCTCTCTGTATGATTTCTGTGACAAATGAAATAATTTTCATGTCTTCCCCACTGCAATTTCAATAGGTAGGGAATAGTTTTCATATTGCAAATCTTCACATTTTGCTCAGAAAAGGTCCTGCCAGGGACACATGTGAAGCATTACAGTTTACATTTTTGAAAAGAAGCCAAATCCTCAGGGAGAAGTGATGAAACTTCACTCTCATCAAGATTCTTCCCCAAACACAGGAGAACTGATATGCTGCTTTGAAGAACCGTGGTTAAAAGTTAAAAGCAGGCCACCACAAAGGGTCAAAAATCCAATGTGCAGAGGCCAAACACTTGCTGTTACTGAAAGTAGTTATGGCTTTATCAAGGCACAAGGTATCAGTAGACTTGGCATAAAAACAAAAGGTTTCTCATGTTGTGAAAAGATTATAAAGATTACACTTTACTGTGAAGCCTATGTAGTACTGTAAAATAAACCAAATAACTCCCCTATAATTCAGCTTTAGTTATCTCATTGACCCTTTTCCTTTTGGTTGTTTGTCTGGTGTTTAGTAATTTGACAAATATCTCAAGCTCAATACTATTATTTAATTAGTGATAACAACTTCAGAATCCCCAGGCAGACCTGTTCTTTACTTCCTTTGAATTTTGCAAGCAGGTAAGTCAGTTAGTGACATAGCACATTCATTTAAGCCTAAATTTATCATTTTCCATGGCCAAAATAAATCACAAGGAACATCAGAATTCATATCCATATGCAGTTTTTGTTGCATTCATTGACTGAAAAACATAATTACCTTTGTGCAAAAGGAGGTTGTGATAATATTTTTTCCCAAAAGCTGAAGGTCTCAGAAACTAAATGCCCATTGGTTGCCCATATTGGTTCATTGCTTTCTCTACATGTTTGTAAGATAGGAGAGTTGTTTTCAGATTCCTAATAGAATGGGAAAAAAAGTGAAGTCTGGTGAAATAACTGGTGATGATTTGTACATTGGTGTAAAGAATAAATACTGAAATCTACAAGCTTCTTTATTTTCTTTCCCAAATGAAACAAATATTTAATTCCTATAGAATTAGGACAAACCATCATTTTATTGACAGCACTTTCCTCTCCTCTGCAGGAAAGGAATGATTCATACTAAATGATGAGGGTTGGCTGTGAAATTCTCTGCAATTTTTTCTCAGGCCGTGCACTTCAGTGGCAATTTTATCCACATTGAGACCATAGTAACAAATACAGGAGAACAAACCCTCTGGTCAGTTTTTAAAGTTAGTATTGGTGCATATGCTGCTGTTAATTGCAGAAACAATTTTACTCTCTCTCTTCCCTTTCTGTGTTTGTATTACTACTATTTGATAGCTCAACCAAAAGTAGAATAAACTTGGTCTGTACTAAAAAGTTCTACAATTTGAACAGCTTCTGAAGAGGTTAAAGGAGAATGTGGTTTTGGTCTACTGAATATTGGCTGGTGAAAATTCTCCTCCGTGTTCTATTGCAAGTAATTAGGTATTTTTAATTTAATTTGACTAGGGTCATTCTTCCTCTTGTTGGAAAGGGAAGGGAAGGGAAGGGAAGGGAAGGGAAGGGAAGGGAAGGGAAGGGAAGGGAAGGGAAGGGAAGGGAAGGGAAGGGAAGGGAAGGGAAGGGAAGGGAAGGGAAGGGAAGGGAAGGGAAGGGAAGGGAAGGGAAGGGAAGGGAAGGGAAGGGAAGGGAAGGGAAGGGAAGGGAAGGGAAGGGAAGGGAAGGGTGATACTTTGATCATTTGAAATATCACAGCAGAATCATATACCATCAAAATAAAGAGACACAAATTACTTGTAGAATGGCCTAATTTTCGTAATTACATGATTAGATTCATTCAGTGCCACTGATCTCTTCAGATACATGTGTAGGTCTATTGATCACAAATCTGCCTCACTGTTATACTAACAGATGCACAGTTATTAATCTTGGAAAGAATCCACATCCCCTTTTCAAAAGATCAGAGAAGCTAATTAAGGACGACATGGCATCTTGTGTGGAGGAACTGCACTGCCATTCCTATAAATGGCAAAAATTGTGCCAGAATGCCAGAACCTATGAAACAAATACAAAGAAAAAGAATTGTGCTATACATTCTTCGTTTTTCATTCTTCTCTGCCATTTCAAGCCAATATCTTTGCCAGATTACACATTCATTGTAACAAGTGCAGCTCTGCAAGCAAATGCATGACACCTGCTAACTTCTCAAACTTCTCATTTACCAACCTCTGTTAAGTGCCCCAGTGGGTTGACACAGCAAAATTCATGCCAAAAGCGTCTCCCTACAAGAGCACTAATAGCTCAACAGTGTGAGCCAGGGTTATTAAACCACATCCTGAGCAGTGTCTGGGCTATTTGGAAATATTAATAAATAATGAGGGAAATACAGGAAATCTGTGCTCAGAAGAGATTAGTATTCAGATTGTTGGAGTTCAATTGCTGCCAGGAGTATATGATGCACAAAACATAGTATTTATACATTCATTTTGCAAGATAAAATCTTAGATCTGTTAGCAGACTTGCCTTGGTGAACAATAATGAACCAAATCAAAGATCACATAATTTCTTGTCTTCTGTTGAGATTTGGCCTAGCCTGTTCAAGCAGGTATTTTTTTTTTATCAAACTTAAACCTGTTGAAATTTTTTCATATATGCGTCTTTGGAGATCAATCCTCCAGACATTTAAATATCAAGACAAGACTTTATAATCAAAATAAATATATTTTTACAGAATTTTTTTTTACTGAACCGAACCCCCTAGAGAAGAAATGTAGGGGCAGCTTGAGCAATTATGTTGGTCATTTAAATGTTAATAATATTCACATTCATTATCTTTCAGTTTTTCTCTGATAACTAATACTAACTTTAAAATCAAGGTAAGTGATTTCTTGGGTTTTCAAAAAACAGGGATATTCATTTCATGAACATCCACTTTCTCTGTAGGATATCTGTTCTTCCTTCTTGACAGGATAAGGATTTCAAATGATCAAGCATGTATTAAAAGGTCAAAGAGTCAGTATGTAAATTATTCTTGTGTCACAACTGCTGTAGTCAAATTTATAGAATGACAAGAGTGTGCTACATTGCTTTCTCAATGACTAAGCTAATGAAATTTCTGGGACATCCATGATATTTGTATGGTAGAGGCTTTAAGAGATCTGAATGTGGGGTTAAGTACATTAAGTAGGGGAAGTTTAGCACCTACAGTGTTGGTGTCCTCAACTGGGGAGGCAAAATATATAGTAGGGTGGAAAAGATATAAATCACAATATTGGAGATCAGGGTTGTAAAACAAGCTCTCTGAAAGAATAGAGCAATTGCAGACATTGAGGGGTAAATTAGGGCTTTGCTTCTGAATTTAACTGAAGATCTTTATTTGCTTAATGAAGGCTGATTATGTTAAACTTAAGTCACAATAATATAAAATAATGGGAGAGGAGGGAGGGCCTGTGGCTAGATTGGAATATCAGCTTGGATGCACTCAGCCCTGAAGAGCATGGTAAGTGGTTTTTCCCATAGAATCCACATTCTTAATTCATCTGTTTTACTTAGCTCAAAAGATTATAAATTCTCAGAGCAGTTTGTTTTGTTTTGCTGGGAAGTAGAAGGAAAATAGGAAGAAGTAAAGGCGGGGAAGCATGTAAGGCAAGATTGATTTTGGGGTCTGTAATGGCAGGTTTATTGATTCTGACTCATGAAGTATGAAGTTATAGATTTGTGTGATGTTACAAAGCCAGCTAAAACAGCTACATAATGTCACACACTACCCAAGAACTGGTCAATTAAATTCTTGCTTTATATCTTCTGTTTTTTTAATGTACATTGTAGACATGATTTAACAGCTGTATCAACCACTCAACCTCTTTTTAGGTTGCCAATTTTTTACTAGCAAACACTATTGTGTACTCTAAAAAAATAGGGCATCGGAGCTATATGATTCCCCTAAAAATAAGATTTAGATCAAAAATAAGAAGAGAGATGTTGGCGGTATTTACATATTTATAAACATGTCTAGTTAAATGCAAATTATTCTGTACTGATAAAATTCTTGCTTTACTAAAAATAAAAAAAATAAATATACTGTTATTTCTTGTGCATATTGGTGCTTTGTTTGTGAGGATAAGTTGAAACAAAACTCAAAAAGACCTTATTCAGGAAGAAAAAAGTGTCATAGGAGGCATTTAGTCTTCCAGAGGTACTCCAGTTAAGCATCATGATGAGAGATTTCCAAGAAAAAATCTTTCAGCTTGGCTTACCTACTGACTTTGGAGTCAATGGAAAGAACAAGCGTTGTATTTAATTTAGAGTCCCAACGTAAGCTGTTTGCTCTTTGTGAAATTTAGGTTTTGAGTGTTTTTCTTTTCACCGACAGTAGAGCTTGCCAGGTATTCAAACATTAGCCAAGATGATCCAAAATTCTCATTCTTGGTTTGACCTGGGGTGCAAAAATATCTGTAATGTTTATATCTGACACCTCTAGAAGGTGGTATGAATACAGGAATTCACTATTTTATAAGTGTGATGGCTGTATGGAAAGATGCTTTAGAAAACAAACAAGACAATAAAGAATCTTCAAAATATATTTTTTCTACTGTTTTTGTCTAAAGCAAAGATGAGCACCATTAGAAGAGTACATGGTTCCACAGACACGTAAAGATGAATCTTTACAAGGCCTTTTAGAAATTGGTATGCATGATTGAGCACCACTGCACTAGTCTCTGCCCTGTTCAGCTTGTTAGCATGGATCTAGCTAATGTAGCCAGAGTAGCAGCAACCCGTACATAAGCACTTTTTACAACTGGATAAAAATTATTTGTTTCTTTCACTAGTAAATATTTGTCTCTATTTTTGTTTCTAAAAATGTATACTGCAGCATTTTTTTCTCGGTCCCTATAGGGAACACATGTACACCCACAAACACATACACTCTTCTGTATACAAAAACCTTATATTAACAGTTTAAACACAGAGAAAACATGAAACTGAGAGAAAGCTTTTACTATTATCTCTATTTCGGAATTGAACTTAGAGAAATGAGGGTGTTACTGTTACTTAAGCGACGTTCCATAGCAAATCTGAACAATTAGAACTAACTATTCTATGCCTATCTGGTGTATTTGAGATTTTCATTGATCTCCACATTACAGGAACAATAATGAAAACATTCCTGATGGATCAGACTGTTTGTCTCTGAGGACCTGCTTAGAACATACCACAGTGTTGTATATCCAGGTTTCTTTCCTGCAAAAGACAGATTACAGAAAGTGGGTGTGGACATGGCCAGAGCCTGCACCATGAGCTCAAACTTGTGGATCTCCCAGTTCAGACACAGTCCAGAAGTGATTGGTTATGGGTTCTACATCTGTCCTGTTCATGCCCTACCACAATAAAAATTATATTTGAGGGAAATGAGGTAGGAATCAGTAAAATTACATTACTTGACATACAGGTCATAAAAAATATGTTTGTTTACAAATGCATTCCAGAGGCATTTCATTTAGCTCTGTAAACTCCATGGCACTCAATGTGCTCTCTACATGCAAATTGTTCTCTATTCCAACAGATATATATGAAAGCTCATACCCATATGTATTGATTTCTTTGTCTGGCGAAGTTCCCTTTCCAGAAAAGTTTTACCACTATAGTAAATTGAAGAAATGCTAAGACTTTGTGGAGCAGTCATGTGGAGATGTTGACTAATTTGAAACAACAAATTTTCTGTTTGTCTTAATTTCAATATGACAGAGGAAGTGGAACACAAGAAGCCCTAGAATCTTCAAAGATATATTTTTCAAATGAGGTCTGGACAAATACCTATTTAATTTTCTTCAAATTGTCTCAAGAAAACATGGATTAGAATTTATTAATTCCTATCTCTACATCTTATATATATTTCATTCATCTTTGGCTCCGGAGCAAGAAGGATCTGCTTCTGTAAGTATTCCTTTTAATTGGGTCCAAAACCAGTAGTTTGTGAGTAAATTTTATTTATTCAGTTCTTCAGTTAATGAACTTGAAGTCACCCCTGCATTTCACTGCCATTTGATGAACAAATGTACCAGCTTCTCACCACAATTTAATAGAGATGTTATTGTCATGCAACCTTTATGCAGAAGCAATGCAAAAACAATATGCAAAAATATGATGTTGAGGATAATAAAATTTGCTTACACCAACTTTTCGGCTTGTGTCAAATTATTAGCTACTGCAACGTAGACTAATGTAGAAAAAGCCATTCCTTTCCATTACAAGAAAAATAAAAAGAAAAAGTAATGACTGAATGGATGACAAATACTTTATTTAAAGTGATTTTTGATATTTACAATATGCCAGAGATGAGTTAGTTAAGTACGGTAAAAATACATCAATCCAATCATTAATGCATTCATTTTCCAGAAAGCAAAGTGTGATTTTCCACTATCTCTGTAACTCACCTAATATTTCCCTGGTTTTGCCATTAAATTATGATAATTAAACACACATTATCTATGAAAGCAAAATTGGAAATAGAATCAAAATTCTAGAAACAGGAAAGGAACTTACCATCTTTTGCAATTTCCCTCCAAAATATTTATGAAAATTATCCTTCAGTTTTAGCAGAATCTGAAAACAGGAAAGCCCACAAAAGTTGAAGAAAAGTTAGGATCAAATTATCTTTTTCCAGCTGATTTCTATATACTATTTCTGGTTCTGGTTCTCAATTAGTGACACATGATGAGAGCATGTTGAAGTTGAGGAGGTTGCTATGCCTCATCCATTTACTGGTGCTGCACCTCCAAAGCATATAGACTGCTTTGGAATTGTCATTGTTAGGAATAATGATAAATTGTTATTTATTTTGCTCTTCTCCTGCTGAACCTGGTGAGGTCTTGTGTGGGGCCAGGTTTCTTTATGTGAAATGGAAGAACAATCACAGCAGTGATTCACTTCTCCTTTTCCCTAGCCAAAATAACCGAGCCGTCTCACAGTGGGAGCATAGGTATGCAGTGTTGAGCCTCACCAGTAATAAGTTTTAACTCTTTGGGTGTAAAGGGAAACAGAGAAGGAATTGAGACTGTGAACATGTATTGTCTCCAATGGTTGTGGTGGGAGTAGGCACAGTCTTCACCCTTACATAGCCATGCCTAAATTCAGACTCTGTTCCTTTGTCATCTTGCATGGATCTCACCAGTTTAGTGTTTCTTACCATGAAGCACAACTATATTTGTCACTTAAAGGCAAAAAGAAAAAATATACAGAATGAAATCCTTTTTTCCCCCCCGTTTTTTGTTGTTCTGTTGTTGTTTTGGTTTTTTTTAAACAACTTTAATAAGTTAAACAAATGTCATAGATCAGACCCACAGCTTGTTTAAATCAGCTCCACTCCATTGATTCCAGTTCAGCTGAGAATCTGGCCCAGTAATTTTTAAGTTAAACAACATAATCTGATTTGCATGAAATGTTACATGCAAGAATGAACTGGGAAACATGATGTGGGATCCCTTTATTCAGCTTTTTAATTACTTTTACATAATTCTACTAGGCAGAGACTATTACATGCAGAGGACAATGTTGGATCCCCTTGGTTAATTTAAATCTCATTTAAATATTCTTGTGGGAGGGTTTTGGATCAGCATGTCTGACACCACAATCAATGGTGTACACCAATGGCAGTAAAATCCTTCAAAATACAGAAAACAAAATTAACAAATCCTGTTTAAAAATCAAAATATTATTCAAAAGCAAGCTATACACATACATTTGCTTATTTTCCTTATACAACTCCTATGAGGTGAATAAATGTTTTTCTCCAAATTACATATGGGAAAACTCTGAGTGGCAAAGTGAATTGCTCACTGCTACAGCAAAGTTATTTTCTGGTTTGAAGTTTGGGGTATTTTGGCTATTGGATGCTGTATCCCTCTTCCAGTTAATTAGAGGAGTTCGGGACTTTTTTTACTTAGAAAAGAGAAGAAAAAAAATCCCCCTGCTCTTTCACTTTCCCAACATTTCTAAATTCTTCTTCTACATATAATTCTTTAGCTGTATTTCTGTTTCTGCTAGATTAATCTTCCTCACCTGTATGCCTTCTACTGCACACAAAAGATAATTTCTAATAACCTAAATTCAAAAATAAATCAGATTTTTTTTCCTTCTTATTTACAGATAGGCAGCAAAAATATAAGACTTTATATTTGTGCAAAGAAAAGTAGGATGGGTAGGATTATTGTTTAAAATGTTTAAATTTTCTTTAGATGGTATCTTTTATGGCACACAGGTTTTTTGCGTTTTTTGGTTTGTTTTTATTTTTAAAGATGCTATGTACTGGAGTAGGGGCATGGGCACCTCAGAATGAATTTATTTGTTCTAAGATATGTGAAGATGTATTCCTAACTACTCAACTTCTTTCAAACCTCCACACTCTCTTGTCTCACACTTTATATCTCACTCTAGCCTAATTTTTTTTACATAGTTCTTTGCTTCCAAATTTTTATGTCCACATTACACTTTATTTTTACATTAGGGATGGCCAGAAAAGTCCCTTATAATATATGACATGAGTGAATAATATAGGACTTCAACATTCTGTCAGCTGCATTCTCCCAAGCAGTTTTGGATATAGAGTTTTAGAATTATCCAGATTGCCATCATGCTCTGGCATGTCTTGAGAATAATTAGAAGCCAGACTTCTTTAAAATATTATCTGAATAATGGAAGCATAAAGGTAGCTTGAAAGCAGTCGCAATACACAAGGTAAAGCTCAGAAGAAATCATGAAATAACAGCAAAAAACAGGAGAAAAATGGAACCGTCTAGAAATAATTTTAATGCTTTTAAATATGCTATAAGAATATTAACAGTATTTTTGAGAGCAATTTGACTCTTACTAAAGGTTGCCACAGTTGATAATTTTTCATACAGTATTTTAAAAAATCATAATAGTACTTTGAGCGATTAAGCTAGCATGGCTGGTGCCCAGGAACCCATTGTGAGATCCTTTGAGTTCATGCATGTCCTGGTGTTCAACCAAGAAAATATTCACCCAGGGCAGCCAAGAACTCTATTACCCAGCAAATTTGGAGAGTGCACAGAAACCTTAGGTGGTCAGCTAAACAGAAAATGCTGTGCAGGACAGCTCTGCCAGCAGCCAGCATGGAAAGCTCTATTAATAACACCTTTTATCACCATTCAGCAATGAGGATGAGACAAATAATCTGTATCTGTGTGAGCATCGTGTGCTGGGTATGCAATGCCACCATTCAGTCAAGGAAAAGCCTCCTTGGGTGAGATTCAGTTTGAGACCAAGGCATCTAAGTCTGGGTGTCTGTCTTAAGGTCTCTCTGTCACTAGTAGGATACTCATTGCACTCATTCCACAATGAAGAATGTGGAAATGGATAGTTCTGCTAAGTTTAGTTGAAATTTATAGGTGTTGTTTAAACACAGGTGTCCAGAGGCACTTTAGGAGCACTGGAATGCCTTGTATCCATCCTGGTAGATGGTTATCCATAGGTCTCATGCCGCAATTGTCAGCATATGCAAATGCATTAAACATGTAGTACACTGTCACTCTCTGAAAACTGAGACATTTGCACAAGCTGACAGGTCTGACACAGGCTCTATGGAAGATGAGCCTTCCTGCAGCAATGAATGGAAGCCAGGTAGAAGCAAAAATATGGATTTTCTAATGGTTCTGGATGCTTATCTGCAGGAAAATATCCTGGATTCTTCTTGCATTTTCCAATTTTGCAGCTATCATCATGCATAATGATGTTCCCACAAATAGGGGCAGCAGAGCAGGCTGGTGGAGGCAATGCAATGCAGAACAGCTCTGTGATTTTGTCTTTTCTTTTCCCACTAAAACACCCTTCCCTGGTTACACATTTTCTTTTAGAGGTATGTTGTTCTTCCCAATCCACATAAAATACATCAGAAGATGTTCCCTAGGTCTACCTTCCAGTCTCTCTGCTAGAATGGATAGCTGACTCATTAATAAATCCTCTGCACTTTTTTAAAACCAGTAATTCATCTATATGACCAAGAATAGTTAGATAACTTACAACTGCGTTGAGCTTCACAACTATCTTCTAACCAGTCTCCCTGACACCCCTGTGGAGATATAATTGAAGAGTTTAAAATCTAGGTACAAGGGTATTACTTAGTCTAAATATAAACAACACCTTCTAGTTACTGTTTAAAAAGTTAATTTTTTTGGTTATTTTTATTTTTTATATCATTATTCCTATTTTTAAAGGTGAAAGACAACAAAGTTTTATAAACTTGTTTCTTTGTTACTGGGAAGCTCAGCATGTTGAAAAATAACTTAGATTTCATGAGAGGTATTGAAAAATTGAAGAAGAAAAATTAGAAGACTGCAGTTAATGTGTTTCTTTTTCTCTTTTTTCCCCAAAGTACAAATCCAACTAACTGAAAATATATTAAAAAAGAATTATTGAGCTCCAGTTAAATAGCAGATGGACATATAGTAAAAGAAAAGAGAAATAAAAAAAGCTCCTTCATTTAGGATCATATAAGGTAACTCAAGTCTTAATGTGAGATTTTTTTCTCTTATTCAAATATGAGTAAAAGATAATACTAAATACTAAATACTAAATACTTAGCGAAGTATAAAAAAATACAATAAAACTACCTATTTAGACTTAAATGGAGCACAGTTCTACCTTTTCATTTAGCAAAGGATATGAAAAATACATAAGTGAAAGAAAAGCATATTAAGAATGAAAACAATTTTTCTACCTTAAATTAGCAGCTGGAGAGTTAGAACTTGGCTTAGTATTAGCAAATTGTTTATTGGTCGTAACACTAGTGATAGTCCCAGAGCAACAACTGTAATCAGAGATCTGTTTGCAAAGCTAATTCATTCAATTTATTCATTTCTTCCTCTTCTCATAAAAAATAAAAGTTTTCTCTATCACTGCTCCTAAGTCTTAGCTCCCATAAAAATGTGATTGTGGGAAAAAAAATCCCAACTAATAACATAGACTTTTAGACTGGGTAAATTTCATTAAAACAACTTACAGCTGACAAATATTTGCAAGTCTGAAGTGACTTCAGAATATTATTCCATTATAAGTGCAACAGAGAATTATTGGGGCAAAAAATGTAAAAAAGCAATTTCATAGCACAAAACCAATCAGGTGGCATTGTAAGCATAAGTATTTCCACATTCTGTATCCACTCTCTGCCCTTATCACAGTTTTTACTGCTTGTATGGTCAGAGATTCATAAGCACAGCCTTTGAATGAACTGCAAGAGCTGGTATGGTATGTTATCAGAAGACATTATCTGAAAATATCTGTCCAACAGGCAGGAAGGGAAAAGAAAGTCAGCAGCAGGGAACTGGATTAAGGCCAATGGCACAAATAATGAACAAAGGCTATCCCACCTACAGGCATCAAGCAGCTTTTAACTTGTCAAGTGAGTTGTGAAGGCATCCTTACAAATGCCTGTGACACACTTATCATCTAAATCCAAAACGCATAGCTGTACCATGTCTTGCAGTGAAATAAGAAACCATAGCACTCTTCCCCACAGCCTTACCCACATCTGACTGCTTCCAGGCTGGAAAGCAGAAGATGTAGATCTCCAGCTTCCCTAACCCCCAGCCTCTAGTAAACAAAGCCAAGGGTAGAATGATGGCATTGAGCTGATGAGGGAGGCACTGTGAGCTGACTGATTTACTTGAAATATTGGCTTCAAATCTTCTCACCTGGTTGGCAGCAGAGACCAAGTTTTATCTGCACTGAAAGTGCCAGTGTGCTTTCACATCATGTTTTTGATAAATCCTTTTTTCTCTGTATTTGCACAAACAGGATCTTTAAGCAAGCCTGTAGCACTGTTGAAGTTCACCAAAATGTGTTCTAGCTCAGCAGCTCAGGTGAGACAGGCAGAGGGACAGTTCAGTGTGACACCTGACCAAGGTTCCATATATATAACTGTGTCCACTATACACATGTACATACACACATAGTATATATGTACATATGTAACTTTCAAAGTTAGGCTGCAGCTTTTTGTCATTTTGCAGATCAATTTCTGCATTCTGTGGTCAAGACAAGTCTGTCAGATGAAAGCAGGAATAATCCACAGCCTTTTAGCTGGTCTTACAGGGGATTTCTTACTCCCATTTGAATGTCTAGTGATTGGTGAACAAGCCTGTGCAGCTCAGCAGAGAATCCTCAAGTGGCTTCTGCTGTTATTTTGATGGTATTAAGAGAGTGGTGCCTAGCATATGTTGGGCTTTTTCTCTGATTTTTTTTTTTCCTTCTGAAGGTATGCTCATGCTTTCTAAATTGGAATGTCTTTTAACTTCTAATAGAATGTGCCAAAAGGAATCTCTTTAATTTTTTCAGCTTTGAAACTAAGTGCATTAAATGGAATTGTACTACTTTTCAGTGATTGAAGGTTTGGGATTATGCATTTTTCTTTCAGAAAGCAAAATGCTTTTCATCAAAGACATTTTCACAGTAGTGAAATTAAACACAATCTGATATTAAACACAAAATTGGACTATTGGTTTGAAGTAATTCAACTATTTGGAGATTTTACTACATAACAATGTAAAAATCATTAGTAAAATAGTTTACAATAGTAAAATCAATAACAAAACCAGAGATAGTCAGCAATATCTTTTTGTAAATAAATATATAAGTTCATATGCTATTTAGCTAGGACAAAAAAAATTATATGATTTGAAACAAAAAAGGTAAATGTGTTAAATTAATTTTTAAAAATTGTTTAAAATACAAAATAAAAAATCACTTTAATCAACATTCCTAATAATACAATTATATAAATGTACATATTCTTTCCTTACAGCTGTGGGCAATATTTTCACAAGGTGAGATATACAAAGGGCTATAAAGTGGAA
The DNA here is from genome assembly GCF_047830755.1 of Zonotrichia albicollis. Taxonomy (NCBI): domain Eukaryota; kingdom Metazoa; phylum Chordata; class Aves; order Passeriformes; family Passerellidae; genus Zonotrichia; species Zonotrichia albicollis. The sequence continues at coordinate 113,278,703 of NC_133821.1, read as the reverse complement.
ATGGTGTTTCTAGGTTCAAATTTATGATCCTGAAAATACATATTTAACTGATACATAATTGTAGGAGTGCCAAAGCATACAGACTTGTTGGCACTTGAAATGAACATTCTTCAGGTGCCTCTGCATTCCCAGTATAGGTTCTATTTTTCTGTGCCAGCACAACTTTCAATCTCCCAGTCAAAATCTGGGAAGCAATTTTTACTCCAATTTAGTCACCTGTACACCTATATTAGGCAACCAGCACTACAGAGAGCACAGAAGTGGCTGTCATTTCCTTTTAAAACACAACCACAGGAGGAGAAAACCAAGGAGGTTACCCTTTTACAATAACTTTATCTGCACTCTAGTGAAGGTATAAACCTGAACATGATTGTGAAAACATTTAAGAGACCACATTAGTGGGATAAGGAAGGAAAGTTAGGACTTAAAATTTAAGGAATTTAAGGAATTAATTATTTAAAGAATTATTATTTTCTTGCATTATGGCTCATTCTCCAAAATAAATAAATGTTCTTTAGAAATGGATTGTAGTCTAGGTATCCCTAACCTGGAGAAATTGCCTTAAGGCTTATATACAGTTCAGCCACAATTTTTCTTGCTCTCTGAATCACCAGTTCAGCCCAGAGGAGCTCAAGCTGTTACAGTCCAGCTTGTTATTTGGTGCTTAAATTCCCTTTCTGGTGGCAGAATGCCTAGCTCTGACACCACTTACAGGGCTGAAGCTCTAGGATCTGCATCCATATCCCTCAGTGTAAGCATTTGAATTATCAGAATTAACTGCAGTAAGATCCTTCATCTGGCTGTAGATTTTAATTAAAATCCTAGACTGTCTGAGTGTATTGTCTTGCTAAGATCATATTTTACATATTGGGAATTCCAAATGTGTTGTTGCTTCCCAGCCCATCTGTGAATCATAAAGTGGTTTAGGTGGGAACCAGGTGCTACTTTCAAAAGTATGTTACAGCTTAGATTTAAGCATATTACAAACTTTATCTTCCACACCAAAGGTGTCCAGATTTTCATGCTACTGTCTCGGGTGAAAAGGATCAGTCTGAGACATAAATGATTTAAATTCTATCTGAGTATCAGGTTAGAGAGAATTAGGCAGTCTGAGTGTCAACCTGCATGATAAAGGACATTTTTTACAGCTTAAAATTTCATCACACAAGAGAAATGCTTTTCCTTTTGAATTGCTTTCAGGATTCTCTGTTCAAAACTTTGTCTCTGGCAACAGCAAAAATTAAAAATAAATAAATACTTTCTTTCTGTTGCATTTCTAAATCAGTTGCACATTTCTCTAATCAGCTGCACATTTAATCAAAGAGGTGATGGTAGTAAAAGGTGATGGTAGTAAAGGATTTAGATGATTATAAAAATTCTGCAATTCTCCTCACCTGTGAACTTAAAAACCAGAACAAATTGTGTACAACTCTTTTCCCCATGTGAGTAAAAAAAGGAAAAAAAATAGTAAAGAAAATATTAAATATTAATTTTTAATAACATATATCCCACTTGTGAGTAGGTGTTGGTTAAGTCTAGAAGGAGCACCAACTTAGCCCTGATCCGTCCCCATGCTTGGGTGACTATTTTCAGGTATATTACTTTGCTTATTGTGTTTAAAATTTATTTCATGGAGGGCTGAGTACATTCCTTCTTCTAAAAAAAATGAACCTTCTTCATTAGAAGTGACGCAATCCATAATTATTGGCAATACTTTAACTGTAGCATTATGATATTTATGTGACAACATTTCATACAAAGGAGGCATAGTACAATCTATATAAATTGCCAGACAATGTTTCTTTTCTATAGTAAACTGCAGCTCACTCTCATGACAGAGCAAATGAATATACCAATGAAGGGTTTGTTTCCCAGCAACTGTACAATAAATACTTCCCTGGGAATGTTAAGTGTCAACAGACACACATTTTCTATAAAATTATTGTTTCATTTTCATCGAAGACAAATTCTCCTCTAAGTTTTTCTAAAATTGTCACCATGTGTCTGCTTGCTTCCTTTTTTCTGATGCTGTTTTATCTGGCATACAACTACATTTGTGAAAAATGCAAATGATATTAATAAAAGATTATGAGACTTCACCATAACTGTGTAAGCTTACAGCATGTTCTTCCTCTCTCTCTTCCTCTCCATACACATACCACACACATACATGTATACACAAAGATAAATATCCTATAAACATGAGATAAAAACAAGATACAATCATGTATAAACAGGGTGCTGGTAACAATTCTGAGAAGCACTGCCTGTATCCTTATAGATATGCCATAAAACTGTGAGCCTGCTTTCAGGTTTCAAGTGCATTAAATTTATGTCCACACTATGTATCTTACTGTCAAAAGGGTAGATGTTTTTCTATTGATCACAACAACTTTGTGTCAGGTTGAATGCACCATGATACACCTCCCTGATTAAGTCAACTTTGTCTTCACCATGAAGTGACAAAAAAAATAAATTTCCAAGTCTATGAAATTGCATTCACCTTCAAAAAGAAAGCAAAATAATTTTTAAGTATGGTTCCATAAGGTTCAACATTTTCTTTCTTTTGTTGTTGTTACGCTAAATGTTTTTTATTATGTTCTTGGATATGATTTGTAATATCTCAATAAGAGAGAGTATGCTATCTTTCTAGGACACTCTTGGAAAGTTTATGAGTACAGGAAGCTCCAGTTTTGCCTGGCCATTGTCATCAGGCATACTTGCCAATGAAGCAAGAATGAGTAATGAGTTGCCATTAAATATCAAAGGTTTGGACATGCGTCCAAAGAGAGATTTTAGGAAGGGGATAGCTTTTGCATTGTAAAGACTGAGCAAAGATGATCGGGACTAATGGCAAAATAATTTGTTTATTAAAATTTGGCTTCTGAAAGTTACGTGCAAACGAATAATTGAGTGGGAGACGACTCAGGTCTGGTCTGACTCTTGGCACCTTTTTACCTACATATGGTATGATTAGTGAAAAAGGACAGGCTGCCAGCATTCCTGGAGAGTTTGAAGTGAGTTTGAGGCTTTTGTGTTTGGACACAGATCATATATAGGTTTTTAGGATGGGTAAAGTTTTCTCCAGGCAAAATGCTGAAATGAATAGAGATAACCAGGAACTCATTAGAGGAGTACACTAGTAGTAGTAATTGGAAATATTTTGCAAACCAGATTCTCTACCCTCTGCCCATTCCCCCTAATCATCATTAGAATCACAGAATCACAGAATAGTTTGGGCAGGAGGGGACCTTTAAGATCATTTAGTTTTAATCTCCCTTCAAGCTCCGGATGATCCTGCCAGGCCTTGAACACTTCAAGGATGAGGCTTCCACAAATTCTCTGGACAAGCTGTTCCAATGCCTCTCGGCCTCCCAGTAAAGAATTTCTTCCTAATATCTAATCTAAGAGCACCTTCTTCCAGTTTAAAGCCATTCCACCATGTGCTATCACTACATGCCTCCTCTGGCTTGCTTTTAGGCCCCCTTTCAGCACTGAAATGTTGGTATATGGTCTCCCTGGAGTCTTTTCTCCTGGCTGAGCAATCCCAACTCTTTTAGTCCATCTTCACAGGAGAGTTGCTCTGACCCTGCTATCATCTTTGTGAATATATTCATTCATTCATTCATTCATTCATTCATTCATTCATTCTCTATTCTGCAAATCTACAGAAGATGATGTGCAACCTGCCCCCATTATTTTATTCAGATTTTAATTATCCTGGGCCTCATCTTGTTCTTAAAAGGGCAGTTATATTAACCAAAAAACAAACAATAAAACACATTCTCCAATAGCCTGAAAGCTTTGATGCCATATTTGAAAGGTCATGTATAACAGGAGAAATGCCTAGGGTTGGGAGAAGACTGTCATTCCAGTCTTCAAAAAGGGCAAGAAGTAGGGCCCAAGAAACTACAGGGCAGTCAGCTCCAATTTGATCCCTGGTAAGATCATTCTGGAAGTCATCACCGAGCATGTAAACGGTTACCAGAAGTAGTCAACACTGACTTAAGCAAGGGGAAACCATACTTCACCAGTAAAATAGCCTTCTGCAATGATGTAACTCGCTGAGTAGATGACACAAGAGCAGTGGATGTTGTTTACCTTGAAATCTGTGATGCTTTTGACACTGTCTCCCATAACATCTTCATAAGTAAGGTCAGGAATTGTGGGTTAGATGAGGAAACAGTGAGGTGGATTGTGACTCTGTACTCAGTAGTACAGAGTCTAGTCGGTGACTTTTGAATAGTAGTGTTCCCCATAGGTCAGGTCTGGGTCAACTCTTGTTCAATCAATGACCTAGGTGAAGAGACAGAATGTACCCTCAGCGGGTTTGCTGAGGATAAAAAATGGGCAGGAGTGGCTGCCATGAAGGCTGTGCTGCCATTTATTGGGACCTGAACTGACTGGAGAGTTGAACATTATGTAGTTCAGCAAAGAAAAATGAAGTGTTCTAGGCCTGGAGAAGAATAATCTCGAGTACTAGAACAGCCTGGGGGATGACCTGTTGGAAAGGCTCTCTGCGGAGTAGGACCTGGAAGTCCTGGTGGACAACAAGCTGTTCACGAGCCAGCAGTGTGTCCTTGTGGCTAAGAAGGCCAATGGTGCCCAAAGATGCATCAGGAAGAGCACAGCCAGCAGATCAGGGGAAAGGATCGTACCCCTCCACTCAGCCCTGGTGAGGCCATGTATGGAGTGCTGTGTCCAGTTCTGGCCTCCCCAGTACAGGAGAGACATGGAGCTCCAAGAGTGAGTCTAGCAAAGGGCTGGAAAGGTGATTAAGGGACTAAAGCATCTCTCTTATGAGAAAAAGTTGAGGGAGCTGGGCCTGCTTAGTCTCAAGGAGAAATTAGTGAGTGGGGACTATATCACTATCTACAAATATATGAAGGGAGGACACCAAGAGGATGGAACCAGGCTCTTTTTTTGTTAGTGCCAAGCAACAAGACAAGAGGCTGTAGGCAGAAATGGGAACAGAGCAAGTTCAGGCTGATCATGAGGAAGAACAACTTTAGTGTAAGAGTAATTGGGCACTGGAAAAGGCTGCTCTTCTCAGGAGATATTCAAAATACTCCCGGACACAATCTGGTGCAACATACTCTGGGTGAACCTCCTTGAGCATGGGCATAGGACTAGATTATCTCCAGAGGTCCCTTCCAACCCCAAACATTCTGTGATCTTATGATTTAATCTTGTCTAACAAACAGGTACACTGATGGGATAGAAGTGACTACTTGTTCTAGGTTGATAACACAGAAGAATGAAGTATTAAGTACAATTTAACTAAATTTTCTGATGAATTGATTTACATTTACCTCCAAAGATTTTTTTTTGTTTAAGGTGTTTTTTAATCTGCAATATTAATTTTCTAATGAGATTTAAAACCAGAAAATACATCCATGACTTTGAAACATGAAGAATCATTTCAAAACCTACTGACCTTAGTAAGTTTTAGGCCAGAGAGGTAATGAAACAATCAGAGAAGACCAGTGAATAAAGAGCATTCAGGATTAGGTGAGGAAATTCTAACTGTGAAAGATATTTTTCATGCCAAGTTCTCTCACTTTTTTTCCACATATATATTTGCAAGAAGAAGCAGAATAAAAGATGTTTATACACATTCCCAAGTATTGTCCATCTATCAAACACCATTGAAATGCAGGAATTCTAACAATGCTTTTAGAGATAAAAGCCTAGGAATGGTGTATTACAACATGGAAATGTTAATCTGAAGTTGTTTTCAATATAGCAACCTATGGGTTTGATATAGAATCTAGCCCACAGGGGAAATAAGGAAGACTTGAAAAATAGATTACAAGTATTACTACCATTCTACAGGAAAAGATAAACAAAGTAATATTTTATAACTGTCTTCATGCCCTGTTTTGAACAACCACAGTACACATATCCCCAGCATGTGGTTATGTTGTTACATCATTTTGTGGTGCTTAACTTGTAGGAATAGCAAGCTGGGATGTCAGAAACTAGAATTTTTAATGCAGTCACATCAGCAGCAGAGTTACTCTTTCTGATTAGAAAAATGTGTACAGAGGAGTAGGCAATTTAACAAATCAAAGACCTGTGTAGGAAATGTTTGCACATACAGCACTATTTGAACAAAAAAAAAAAAAAACCAAAAAGAATTGTCTGACAATTTTCTGAGATCAAGACCTAGTAAGTCATAATTTTATGAGCAATTTGGGGGAAAAGAATGTTTTAAAAGGTCGATCTCATAGTTGTTTAAAATCTCTTTTATAAAAGAGGTATAGTAAACTAGCACCATATTTTTTTCCTGTGGAAAAAGTTATTGTGTGAATGGTTTGTAGCTTTCATTATAGAAATAAAGATCAATAAACAACTTTAAAAAAAAAAAAAAAAAGTTGTGAATTTTTAACTTATTTGGGTTGCTGTCAGCACATTGTATTTCTTCCTAACTTGACATGTCAGTGGCTTATGTAGTGTACTGGGTTTCCATGGACAGGTTTTGGTAGTGTGGGCAGCTACAGGGGGGGTGGCTTCTGTGAGAAGCTGCCAGAAGCTTCCCCAAGTCCAGCAGAGCCAATGCCAGAAGCTCCAGGATGGACCATTTAGAAATTGTGGTAATGCCTCTCTGATATCATATTTCAGAAGTTAAAAAAAAATAGTTATGCAGATCTAACTGCAACCAGAGAAGAGTGAGAACATGCGAGAGGAACAATCGTGCAGACACCAAGGTCAGTGCAGGAGGGGGAGGAGGTGTGACAGGTTCTGGAGCTGCCATTCCCCTGCAGGCCATGATGAAGACCATGGTGAGGCTGCTGTGCCCCTGCAGCCCTTGCAGATCCACTGGGATGCAGAGGTTCACCTGCAGCCTGTGGAAGAGACTCATGCTGGAGTGGGTGGATGCCTGAGAGGAGGTTGTGAAACCATGGTGGGAAGTATGGGTTTAAAACCAAGCAGGTTATCACAAACATTTATCATCCTGTAAAACCTAATGCTGTGAAGAGGTCTTTGTTGCCTTCCTTGCTTAAAAGTATGAGTTATTCTTTACACTGGTAAATTATTGTGTTTTTAAATACAATTACCATGAAGCCAATGTATTACAGGTTATAAATCTTGTAAAAATATAAATCTGAAGATTAAATGCTCCTACCCAAGAAGTGGAATGATTAATATTAAATGATTTCAATGTTCCATGATGGAATACCATTTCAATCATATTTCTGTAAGTCTAACACAATAAAAAAGCAGAACTAATTTCTTCTGTCCTCATATATGTTTGGTAAAACCTGAATTTGTCAAAGATACCACTAATTTTAATGAGATTTCTGAAGGAGAGTATTATTAGAAAGAGTGCTTTTTTTCCTGCACATACCTTTGTAAAAACAGACAATAGTGAATGCCTATTTAAATTCCTCTATTGTTCATTTGGTATCTTATTGTTCCACAGATCTTATGTATGAGGTTAATTTGTTAAGAACACTGGAGAGCCTTGTGCAGATTCAGTTGGGGTTGTCCACTTCACAGAAGTGCCCATGTTTGCTGGACTGCCAACATTTCGGATTAGGATATGTGAGAACATAATTTATTCATTTTCAACAAAGATATCAAGACAAAGTTTCCGTATTCAACAACATTAAAATGGAATGTCATGATATACTCATGATATTATTGGACATCAAGCATTCTGGTAAACAGCTGGCATAATCCTGGATTGCACATCTGGTAGGTGTGGATGGAATTCATTAGAATAAGTCTTCCATAAATAATGTGCCAAACCTTTGATATAACAAGTGCTTATGCCTGATGGCAGCCATTTACTGTTTGCCAGTTCAAATGTGCTTCCAGTTCTGGAATTCATCCACAGTGGCACTTTAAATATTGAGAATGAGCTCACTACATTTTTGGACATAAAAGTTGAAGAAAGGGAGCCATATACTCATCTCCTGTGAGCTGTACTAACCCTGGGATAGTGAGGAGAAGCGCTTTACTTAGCAGTTGAAATTTTTGCCTTCATATTTTCACTTTAAGCCACCTCAGCACTATTTAAGGGTAATTAATTATGGGGCATATCATTCTAGAGAAGTGACCTTGGATGGAGACATCCCCTCAGAGAAAAGCCTGAAACAACAAGAGAGGATGGACCTATGTATTATCATAGAACAATAGAAGATCTGGAAAAAAACCTTGAGGAGTCGCCTACACTATCTTTCAGCTCCAAATGTATTTACCCCATTCCCGATGGGCGCTCAACTAATCTGTTCATTAATCATTTATCATTAATCCCAGCTCAACATCATCTACAGAAAGTAGCATACATAGCTCCCTTGTGTTCCTTACCCCAGATGCAGGGAAATGCTTGATTTTTTTGTCTCTTGATAGGGTGTGTAAGCAAATGATTATTATCCTTTCTGTTTGCAGATGCAAGAGAAGTGTTGAGCTGAAGTGCTGACAAGATATTGAAACATTTAAATTTTCCAATGATTCCAGTGAAAAAGGAACACAGAATAACAATTCAGATATTTTTTATTTGTGATTCAGAGCTTAGCCTCATCTAAACACTGCTCAAAAGGAAGCCTTTCCCTCCAGACATTTTATTATAGTGTAATCTTATTATTTTTATCTCATTTTAAACATGCTTTTTCTGAAAAAAAGGTTCTTTTTTACTGCCACAGATATATAAAAATTGATTTTCAAGTACTATTAGATGTCTCTTATATTTATCTTGACAATCACAAAAGGCTTGTGGAATCCTATACTTGGCCGTCAATATGGACATAGTATAGAAAAAGAAGCTGAATTAATATGCAAAACAAGTACAGAAAAGGCTCTGAATATCCCTGGATAATTGTCAGAGTCCTGGAGGTCGTTTAGTAACATTACAAAGAGGTTTAGGTTCATAGCAGATTTGGGCACTTCCAAAAATTTAATTTCACAGAAAATCATGAGAGAAAAATTTTGGCCTTCAAATGAAATACTTAAATTAGATTTCAGCTGAATCAAAATCAATCATCAAGACCTTACCCAACTAATTTCTCTTCCTAAATAGATTTCACATTATCTTTTTCTCCGCAAACTAATTTCTTTTTATGCTTCTATGCCCAATTGAACCATAGTTGATCAGAATATCTTCACCTGTGTAAGTGAACTGTAAAACATTAAAATTTCACCCTTCGTTACACTTTTAAAGCAGATCTGAGGAGCTGAATTTTTTTTTTTTTTTTGCTTCTTGTTGTTGCATTTTTTCATTGTTGATTCAGATTTTGTATATATTTTCTTCTTAAATTTCTCACTTTTATATCACTGTTTTTATTGCTATTTCCTCGGATCCAAACTGGCATAAAAGGCAAAGTCTCATTTAGCAAGATGAGGGCAGCAAAACACATGTTCACCAACACAGAACAAACTTTACTCATTGCTAATAATTGCTTCTTATTAAATTTGGCAAGACTGATGAATCAACTGAATTTTACTGGGACATAATACAATTAATAGAGAAGCACAGGAAAGAATGTCTGACCTAGAAAACAGTTGAAAGTTAGAGCTGTGTAGTATGGTAAACTTCTAATAAGAGTTACCTATAACCAAGTTGAGAGGAATGAGGCAATGTCCATCTCGTGACTTGTATCATCAATTATTAACTGTCTTTAAAAGCATTTGGATTTCTTTTCATGGTGATCAGCTTCCATGTTATTATCTCCCCTGCTCACTGTATATTAGAACAAGAGAGAGGGAGGAAAAATTAAGGAGTTTTTGGATTAATGATGTTAATTTCTCAGTATCCCTCCATTTAAAACTCAGCTGAAAGAGAAACATTCTTCTACACTCTTCTGAAATAAGGTTTCAGTGTGGAGTTATAGGTTTACATATGTGCTTGCCAACGTATCAATAATCTCTAGCTCCTTCCAATAAATGTTCTCATTTACAATTACTCATAGTTTCCCTCTAATACATTGTTTTTAATAGTCTAATACATTGTCATTTAATACTCTACAGTTCAAAAATAAGAACAATACTGCAGAGCTCTAGTTTAAGATTATTAAAAGCATTCAACATAAACCTGAAGATACTGCCTGTGAAATAAACAGCACAATTTTAACTTATTTCCAGCAAACCATGGTTAGGCCAATGTAAAATGTGCTTCCGAAAAACCGGGCAATCGGGCAATCGTACCTTGTCTTCATCTTTTTGAATCCTCTGCATGATTGTGCAAATGCGATGATGTGTTAAGTGTCGTGGTTACAGGAGAAAGATGACCAGTATGGATGTAGCCAAGCCACGTATTTCACACCCATCTACATTATTCCTGATGAGCTGTTAATTGTGGGTCATGTGTAACAGCTGTGAGCTCTGTGTAGTGTTCTTCTGGTCTTCACCTGGCAACCACACCCAGACTAAGGGGGGTGATTTCTGTCAGTGGGCCGTCAAGGACTCCCCAGAATATCCTGTGACTCAAAGGATTGCATCATTTCATTGTGAAACTCCCTGCTCTGGGGACTGAACATTCTTACCTGGACTCTGGGGGTATGTAACCTGAGGATTTGGGGACTTGGACAACCACCACCACTGGACGCCCAGAGGGGAACCCAGTTTTCTCAGGACCACAACTTTCCACAAGGCCAGAACCACCACTTCAACAACCACTGTAACCACAGCTTAATCGGACTGTGACCACCATCCCTGACCAACAGGGGCCAGGTTGTACTCTGACTTTGTCAGTTTAAGACAATGTTTCTTCTATACTATTGCCTTCATTGCAATTTTCCTATTGATTTGTAATTTCCCTCTGCCAGTTTACCTTCAAACAAGTACAGGAAAATCAGCTGAAGCTCAAAATGTAATCTGATATTGAATGCACATCAGCACTGGAAGACAGCAATAATAAGGAGAGCAAGCAACTAGCATTTCACAAAATATAGAAATCCCCCCAACCTTACTCGTATTTTTTTTTCCTTTATTGTTACAGACAGTAATTGTCCATGAATTTCAGAGAAAAGACACTATATATCAGCAAAGAGTTGCAGGATTTTCTGATTTTGGTTTTGGTTTGAAGAAATAAAAACTGAGCTTTATTCTGTTTCATCTACTGAAATAAAGTGCACATGTGTATTTTCAAAAAGACCCAAGAAAAATATGTTCATCTAGTTCAAGATGATACTCACAATAAAGAAAAAATGGAATGATTTCTATATGAAGACCTCAGTCTTTTCACTTTCTTCTTGTTGGACGTATATTTAAATGAATAAGAGGTTAATAAAAAGTAGGCCAAAGAGAACTAGCCTTATTCATTTATAGGACATAAAATTTCACTGAGTACTAAAGCCAACAGTCCTTGTTTGACTAAAACTGGCCTTCTATTTAGGAAAAGCAGAGTTTTCAGAAAACATCCTGTCTTGATTTGAAGATGTTGAGAGACAGAGAATCCATTTCTCTGCTGGGCTTTTCCATTAATTAGGCCCACTTCTTTTAAAAAAAGTGCTCTATTGCTAATCTGAAATCTGGCTTCTTCTTGCAGCCATAAATCTTGTTATGGCTTTCTTTACTAGATTTTAAAATCCTCAATACCCTTTATCTTCCATCTATGATGACAATAATAAGTTTAAAGCCATTTACAGAAAAAAAAAGAAAAAAGAAGTCAACACATGAAAACTTTTACATCTCTCACTTTAAGAAATTTTTTCTAGCCTGCAAATATTTTCCATGGATTTAGCTACTTTATCTCCAACTTAACCTTCTTTCAAGGTTGGGAATACTAAAACTTTACACATTTTTCTAATATCAGTCTTACCAAAGTTGTATTTGACCATTGATCCTTAGGAAGATGCATTTTCTATTTAAATTTTTTTATATCAGTAAAAAAAATCCGCAAAAAAATAGTAGCCCCATTCAGCCGTTCAATGTTTTGGCATTATACAGCACAAAACTCAAACCCATATGAAATAAATAGAAAACCCCTAAGCAAAGAAGTAAAAAACATCAAACTAGTAATGAAAGTCCACCTTATTTTTTGCCAGAAATATGTTTAGAAGCATGTTAGTTCCTGCAGATTTTGTGAGGCAGAGCAAGTCCTTTAAGGAGAGACTAGGCTCATGACTCCATGGCTGCCACAGCTGCCTGGTACAGATACGCCTGCTCTGAGTTTCCATCAGCTGCTAGAAGAACAAAAAGAGAGAAATCTTTTGGGTTCTCTGCTTTATTCAAAAATGTATCTTCTTAGTCAGAAAGGTGAGTACAAAGATTAAAAAAAAAAAAGGGGGAACTTGGCTTTGATGGGAATTGGGTATACATTTTTTTTAATAATTTAAGCAACACAATCATATATTTAGATGCTTTTCAGTGTACCTAAAATGTGGGAATAGGATGGATAACCCAACAGATTTCATGACTGAGGGTCTTAAAACAAAACATTGACATTTATTTTGAGGTCAGAGGAAACATTTCCCTTTGAAGTTCTGACAGAGATGCTGAAACCTGCCTGAAGGGATATTTCAAGAAATTAACATTAGGATCTATTTTAAAAAATTATTAAACCCCAATATTTCTACTATCAAGGTGCATAGATGTGTCACTTCTGTCACCAATAGTTTGGGCTTCACACAGCCTTGACCAAATTTTATCAGGTGACAAAGATAGAAGCTCTTTGTCATGTTTTAAAATTTTATAAGGACTGAATCCATTTAATTAAATTGAAGGAAAAAAGCAACTCTTCAAGATCTTCTCTCCCTCTCAAGTCCTGTTACAAATCTGTGGTGAGGCACTAATGACATAATTCAATAATTCACAGCCTCGAGCCTGCTGTAGTAAACCAGACACGTCATTTCAGTGTGACAATGTATAGCATCTCTTTTCTTATTAACATCAGCTCTTTTTCTTGTTTCATCACAGGAAAGAAATCTCCCCTGCTAAAGAACTGCTGTAAGACTTGAAAATAACCGACTTCAAACTGAGAGAAGCTTGGCACAGCTATTAGTGGCAGGCTCCCTTTTGACTCACTTGGTAAACCTGCTCTCTATACATCCCCAGGGTTCTGGTTCAAGGACTGGCTGAGTGCACACGCAGCAAGTTCACTTACCAGATTTAATCTGTCAGATGCAAACAGCTGTCATATCCATCTGTGGGACATGCTGAAAGGGTGGAGAGATCAAAACCTGAGATTCCCTCTGAGTTTCTGGGATTAACAGTCCCTGAAGCACCAGAGATCTAAATGAACAAATCTAAGTGAGCCCGGGGTGAATCCCGGTGATTTGGCAGGTCTGTGATAGGCGTATGGCAGGAAATGTTGCAGGGTAAGAGGAATATTTATGCTTTTCTCTGAAAAGCGAGTGTCAAATATGTTCATTTTCCCATTGTGCTTTCCATTCTCCTTTAGCAAATGGCCAGGCAGTTTGAGTGTCACTGCTGTTGTCCTGTGCCGTCCATCCGTAGGAATGTGCCTTGGCAGCCCTCCTTTGGCCACCTCTGACATTTTTGTCATAAAGCATACCCAGTCCCTCCCTGCTGTTGCTAAGAAAATTCATGCAGGACAGTTAAGACTGAGACTTATCCTTTGCCTCCATTCCCTGGTATCTGACTCCTGAGCTATTAGCCCCTCTTGTCAATATCTCAGCTTGACTGAGTCACTATCTTAGAATTTTTACTGTGCAGAAGAAAGTGTACATTGACATTCATTAAGAATTTGCATTCAGATGGAAAAATGTTTGTTTAATTTTCCTGTCTTCAGATATGGTTGATTTATTTCAGAAAGCTTTAAAAAGTGAGTCATAGTACTTTCTTTTTTAAGTTGTTGATCATCTCAAGTCTGCAAAGAAGTAATAGTACTACAGAGAGAGCTTCCAACAACTAAAGATACAATGCTAGTTACATTTGAATTTGGAGAGAAAGATCAACACAGTTTGTTTGTATAGCTGAGTTGAAGTTTCTTTGCAACTACTGAAGACATTTCAATTACAGTCATTGCAAAAGGTGAAAAATACATGTAGCCTGTGTTATTTGAGATAGTTGTCTCGTGTGCTAATGCAAAGGAAAAATAAATCAGAATTTACTTCATTTTAAAAAAAGACATTTTAAAAAGGTAACACTTCTTTAATGCATCTAAGACATCAGACATCCCATTATGAAAACAACCCCAACAATATCATTCTTTGTAAAGGCAAGAAGCATACTTGGACTTAACTGCAAGCCAATAAGTTTAAATACAAAAAAAAGAGAAAAAAAGACTCTAAGCAAGGTCAAATGCTTCAACTGAGTAACTTCTAATAAATCAAAGCCATAATGTTTTAATCTTCAAATATGCACTGTTAGTTATTTGCAATCTTAATCAGTCTTTCTTTTAAAGAACTTTTGAAAGTTTTGAACAATGACACAAAATTAGAGCTGTGATGAGCAATTCCCCAGAGTTTTGAGTTTTGTTCAGAAAGTCCTTCAAAACTTGCAAACTAATTAGAGTTCCTAAGCAAGCAGCATTCTTTTGTGGATAGTAATTGGAATGTCAGTCACAAAAAGCAAGGGTATTATGTTATAAGCATAATCAAGTTAGCTTTAAACAGGGTAGGGCAGGCATCTCTAACAGTTTAACCATGGCATTAAAGAAGCTATCATGAGCTTGGAGTCATGATTTGTGGGCAGTTTTGAAGCTCACTCTCATCTAATGCTTTAGTCAGTTTTAAACTAGTAAGTGAATATGGACTTGTTCTTATTGTGGCTAACACTTCAGACATTGTCTTGAATTACTCTCTTTGGTCTACCACTGGGATTTGGGAAAATAACTGCTTTTCTCCATGAATCTCCATGCTTTTCTAGTCTAGCATCACTAGTAGCTACTGTAAAATTGCTTTTTAAATATTATGGGTATAAGATTTTGTAGCACAAGGAACAAACACAACTGGGTCTGGACTTTGTTCTGTGCATCAATTTCAACCAGTCAGTAGTTAGCACCCTATCTGATCTGTCTTCTTGCTTTAGTTAGGTCTTGTTGAGAATAACATATAGTGCTCTCTAAGTACTCGAGGCCTTTTAGACAGCTTCATTTCTCCAGTCTATAGAATGTGTCCAATGTATAAACCAATCCCATGTCAGCCAGAAGATATTAACAAAGATTATGAAAATCCTATATGACTGCAATGAGTTTTGAATCAGTCCTGTAAAAACATGTTAACAAAACATGATGTCATATGTAGCCTGTGCTGTCTCTACGTACATGTTGCAGCTTTGAAAAGCAGTCACAAAAAGCAAATAAAGCAAATACAGCACTTGTCAAGAAAAATTCTTACTCATTTTCATTGGCTTGATATCCAAGATTTCCTTCTTTTCTCTCATCTGCTCTCAACCAATATAAACAAAAGGACAGACTAATATTTACGTTCCTCACACGATCAAACAGACCAAACAAAACCTCCCAACCACCCTTCTGCAGTCATTTTATAGAGCACAACAGATGTCCAAAACAGCTGACAAGACAAGAAAATGTTAACACTAAGACTGTAACAAGTCCGGTAGAATTTTGTTGGCCACGGGCTGCTCAGCAAGCGAGTTCAGGGAGTTAACAGCAAAACTGCTGCATATATTTAAACCTTGCGCTGTAGGTCATGTAAACATTCCTTTCATGGAAACTGTGCTGGGAATGTAGAAACTCTCTGACCCTGCTGTGTCTTCCCTATAAGGTTTATCATAATGCTGTGACATAACTACATACTGTATCTGTCAAAAAGATGGCATCTTGCTGTTTAAGAAAACCAAGTTGTGTTTATCAGTGGAATCTGGAGAAAAGCAATAACACAGTCTTGTGCCATTGGAAACATTTCCATTGATCTTGACATTTTTAAAAACAAAATGTCATTCGAAAGTGAATGTAAACAGTAAGATGGTAACTGTTCTTTTCTAACAGTAATAAAAGCAGTATGGAATTGAATAGGCATACATGGTCTTGAGGAGTTTAAATCTCAAACTTCTCAGATGGAGCACTAGTGCTTCCACAGACATTTAGGAAAAGAAATGGTAGCATTCAATTGTATGTATAATTTCTTTGCCTTTCTCATGTTATTCAGAGGCAGGGAATTTGGAGATTATACTACAGCATTCTAGTAATTTCATGGCAGTCCTAAAGCAATATGTCTTTGTCAGACACTTTATCTGTCACTTGCAGTCTTGCCTGTAGACAGCAGTAGCCTTCTGGGAGATTTCATGGTGACTTTTTTTCCAGGCTACAGCAGGTGTGAAGTCACCACAACTCTATTAGCTCCACTGTGGCAATGAAAGAACATTATTATAATAGAATTGGATGTCTACTCATTACTAGGGAAGCGACTTGCTCCAGGACTTGCCCTTTCTCTATTTAAGGCCACACTTTCCTGCCAGCTCTTTTTCAGAAGAGGCCTCAAAAATGAAGACATCAAACACTCAGCTGGAATCCAACTGCATTCCACCCTGCCATCCTCACAGACTGGACCTGAAAAGCCTGTCTTCTCTTATTTCAGTCTTGACAAAAGCAGGACAATGGGTGGCTATTGGTAAAGTCTTTTTCTTGCAGTTAAGAGCCAAAAGCATTATCCCAGGAATCCCCATTCACATGAAGATAATGCACAGTCACTCTCTCCTTGTTTAGATTACAGCTCAGCCTATCTCAGACCACCTCTTATTTTCTTTCTTGTTTTTTAATCCTTGGCTTTACATACTGAGCTACCCAACAACTGAACAAACTAAATGGGAAAATAATTGTGGTCAGTCTAAGAGCATCGAAGCCTTAGAAAAAGATGCCTTGCCTTTTCCCTCTCAACCCCTAAGTTATATTGGTGGGAAGGAACTTCCAAACAGTTATAAGACCACTGAATGAGCTTCTGGAGCCTAGAAGGGGTCAATGTATTCTGTGGAGGATCATCTATCCTTTAAGAGTAAATGGAGTTGATCACAAATCTTCTAAGCACTCAGCCTCCAAATGGGCTTTCTTGCACACAAGTCTGCATTTACACAAGGTTATTACTATAACAAAATCCTTCTGTTTTGTTTAAGAATTCCAGCTATTAATGGGATTTTTATTTGTTTGTGGTTGGGGTTTTTTTGTATTTTATTTGTTTTAATAAGAAAAAAAATCTTAGGAACTTCAGAAGAAAACTTTTAATTTGCTGATGTTCTCTCTAAAAGGGTAAAAAATAAGGCATGGTTATGACTAAGGAAAGATTACTTGAAGAAAATATTTCTTCTTTGGCAAAAATATGAACTATGTGAATGAAAGTGGAGTGTGAATAAAAGAGAATTCTTATTTAGATATATCTTCATATCTTTAAATCAAATATTTCAGTTAGTAATGTTTTCCTTTATTGATCCTCTTCTCCTTCCTGTCCCTATCCTGTCACCAATAACAGCAATGAGCAAGAACTAAAAGGCATGAAGTTTCATTTTGTATAACAGCTTGGATCATCCTCCAATAAACAAATCCTGTAGAGATTTATTTCCTTCCTCTGCTCCATTCACTGTGTTTCCACGCCTTATACATTGCTTTGACAATTCTCTTTGACTGCCACATGGACTGGACTAAGTCCTGTCTTCTTATTCACACCTGAAATGATCTAAGACCTACAAATTTGCCTTAAGTGTCCTCAGGATTTAATAGTTGCTGAAACAATCAACCTTCTAAAAGATTATTCTGTGATCCTAACTCCACCAATCTGCCAGACCCATCCAGAGAGTTATTCTTATACATCCCTGTACTTGGCTATGTACAAATACATTTGCCACATAGGCTTCATTCAGATCACTGCTCAGTGCAGACAAATATTTGCAACCTACCCAGGCAGCTATGCAGACTTAGCTCAAAAACTGAGAAACTTCACCAACAGCACTGTTACAAATTGTTTCTCCATTTGCCTCTCAAAACCCAAATATGTAGGAACACATTTCCTATTTAGTAAGTATATTATCAGTCTGCTTATTTATGTTAAGATAGAGAAGATTGAAGAAGCAGCTTTTCTTTCCCACGGGAAGCTGTTCTAGTAAACTCTTTTTGAAGAATAATTACAGTGATTAACATGGCCAGCTTTTTTAAAGTCATGTCTCTGTAGGAGAGGAAAGTTTTCTCTTTGGAGATTTTTGTCAGGACATGAGGATTACAGTTGTCAGGAGTGATGTGCCTCTTGAAGAATAGCTGTCCTGGATACAGACCATTTAATGTTTTAAAGGTATGAATGGAAGGCAAGATCCAAAACAAGATTTAGATCTCTAAGTCCGTTAAACCAACACTTATCCTGTTCAGAGAGTGTATTTTTGCCTCACAAATTGCTCAGGCACTTAAGATTCTGCTACAAATCAGACCCTGAAGCATTTGCCTCTTATCTGATGTGAGTACCTAGGTGTTCACCAGCTGCTTTAAGCTGCCTAAGATTTACAAGTTCTTCAGCCTTGTGCCCAGCACAGGCTCTGGGCTAGCAGGACTATCACACTCCAGCAATACAAAATGCTATTGCAATGGTCAGATTTGCCAAAAGGACAAGTCCAGAGGAGCAAGCCTGTTGTCAGGAACTCTGTGTACCTGTCTAGCAGTTGACATGATCCTCTGGGATGCAAGAATAACTCACATCCTTCCTTGGCACATGGGGCTACAAATTCTCAACTTTCACTCTCAAAACAGTGGAAAAATGACATTAAAAAGAGTTACCCATATCCAATTTTATGGGCATTCCAAGCCCAGCTTGTGTTTGACAGCTGTTTCACTTCAAGTGACGTCCAAATGTGCTCTCCATCAGCGCCTGTAGAGCCTGGGGGCTCCTCAGGGGACACCAACCAGGACCTGCCCCACCACTCCAGCCAGGAGCAAGGAAGCTGATGGCACCAGAACAGGCACAGCCAAGGTCACCAGCCATTCACCTGAGGTCAGGATGGGCTGAGAATGGCCTGGGCTGAGGAAGTGAAGATGGAAGAGGCTCAGCAGGGCCTGTGAGTGGGCAGTGAAAGGCTATGGGGAGCTGGAGACCAGTCCTGATGTGGCATTTTGGGCCAGGGGCTGACAGTCCAGGCTGGATGAAGTGGGCTCTTGAGTGATAAGTAGGGTGGGACAGCCCTTGAGACAGGATGGGAAGGGACAGTCCCCTCAGAGCCTTTGACTTCCCGTACCTGCAGCACAGCACATGCAGATAAGGCATGGTTTTTCAGCTCAGGCTTTATTAGTGAAGGAGTATTTCTGGCAAATCTCAGAGTTTTCCAATCTCTATTGTAAAAGTCCTGGTTATGGGATGTAGAGCTACATTCTCCCTGCTCTCTCCTGTGACCCTTCCTTCCTTTACTGGGGAGTTTTAGTTGGCAGTGTGCACGGTATGGCAAACCAGGTAGCATATGCTAAATTATCTTTCTGCAGGTGGTTTCATATCCTCAGGCCAAGCAGTGTGGAATATTGCAACTCCCTGCTTTCACTGAGAGTTTTCTCTATATTAACCTATCAGGCAGTAGTTGTCACTCCTTCTTTTCTCACACTGTTTTTCCATAAGAAGTACGTGTTGGCCGATTCTGCTCAGGGGCATGATTTAAATGTCTGAGCTGAGACGAGAACTGCATTTTCAGCAGGGATTTTCAGTTTCCCATGGGTGTCTTATTGAAGGCTACAGCTACAGGAGAATCCAGAAAAGGCAGAGTTATAAATGTGGCTTTTTTTATCTCACTTGTTCATTTCTCTGCTTAGTGTATCATCAGCTGCATGTTTCACTCTTAGGTACCCAGCAACAATCCTACAACATATAGGCAGCTTGAAACCCTAACTCAGGGTTATAATTTCAAGCTTTAAACTGTTACATGTCCAAGCACAATTGGACTGTCCATATCCACATCTGACCACAGATGGGTTATATTTTTCTGTTTGTGTAACTGTTCTTCCATCTTTGTCATAGTCATATGTTTACTGTTGACATACAAGAGCAAAAGAAAACTCATGTTGCTACTTGCTTATGGGCAAATTGGATTCGTATTCATTATATTCATATTTCAAAATATTCTAGAATAAGCAAAATCTCAAATTTAAAAAATAGAAAGGGAAATCATAATGAAACACCGCAGACTGTGAGTATGTCATTAGGAACAATGCAAAAACAGAAAAGGAAAACATAGTGAAATAAAGAGGACTCAAAACTGGTTTTCTAGATTCCATTCTGGGTTTCCATTAAATGGTTTACTGTTTTAGGGTCCTGATTCTATAATGGATGTGGCTTATTGCACTAAAACAGATGTTCAACATTAAACTAGCATTTTACAGCAGTTTTAGTTCTATCTTTGGAAATCAATTCCCTGTAGCCCTGGCTGAATATTGAACGACATTTTTCCTTGATGTGTGAATGTGTGCAATTGCTCCCTTTCATTTGATAGTTTTTCTTCTTTTAATTACTATGTTAGCCATAGTAATTAACAAACGCATTAGGTGATCTGTTTTATCAGATTTATATCAGTCAGAGACATGACTTATAAGCAAGGTGGACAGAAAAACAGTAAATAAAAATAATTTACAAATATTTCTAAATGAGTTAATTTGTACAGGTTAAAGCTGGTGAATTTAAAAATGTCAGTAATTTGTAAAATAAATTTAAAAATGTGAAAGAAATGTGAGAAAATCTGGACAATTTTCTCATGTCCTTCTATATTTTTTCAGATACACAAAAGAAAATTCTGCAAGAGATTTTAAAGTTTGAATTAATTGCAACTGATATCAGTCTTTTATGAATAAATTAAATATTTTGATTAATTTATTAAATGTAGCACAAGAAATATCTGAAAGGCAAAGGTATGACGGATTTATAACTAAATAACCCCAGAAATTATGTGCATATCCTAAAGGCCACTGGTGATTCTACTCTGTCTCTCAGCAGAGTCCGAAATAAATGAACTTGAGGTCTTCATCCATAAAGATATACCAGCAACCTTGTGAACAAAGGCACTGTTCATTGACACTTCAGTTCCTTGTACTGGAACTATCTGGGATTTATTTTACCTGTGGCATGAACTAGACAGAGAAGGGTGAAGAACTCAAAACTTCCTATAACAGCCTTGAACAGTAGAAAGATATGTTGCTTCAAGTGGAAATACTCCTCCTACTTCTGCACAATCTGGGAGTGGTGGAATGATTTATGTCATGGTACCCCCTTCACAGAGAGGGCAACCACCTGTTTCAGCAATGCAACTCAAATCCTAGCAACAGCTGGAATTAAAAACCTGCAAATAACAATAGTCTGCTATAAATTAGTTCTATAAAATAGATATTCAGGAATATTTCCAATATATATATTTTTTTATCCTTACTATTGTTTATTTATCTACCTTCTTCTCTTGTTTATAGTTCTTCATTATCGATCACTTTCCCTGTTTTAAAATTATTTGATTAGTGCTTAGATTATTCTCTCTGACTTTAGGGTGGAAGAGAAACTTGCATAAAAATATTTGCTATTATAAAGTACATAAATATGGAAAGAGTAAAATTTAAAAGGAAAGAAGTAGTAGAAGTTTTTTATTTTTCAAATAAAAGCCAAGCTGCTGTTTACTAATATAGCCCATTACTCTGGATATACTAAATCAAAGAAATAAGGCAATTTTAATTTTAGTGAAATTGCATGATCATTACATAATTTTGGTGTTAACATCTTCTTAACTTTAAATATTTTTTATTATTTTTTTTAACATTACCTGAATTATGACTAACTTCTGGATCTGAAGCCAACTAATATAATAATCTGGTAAACTTATCAGAAATAGAAAGCTTCATTAAGGAAACTGATTAATTAACATACTCATCCATTAAAGTGCTATGGACATTTTCAAAGACTCCAATGGATACAGTTCTGTCATAGGCAAAGAACCATTCAAAGCACTAAGGTAGATCTGGGCTATCTTTTGCAATCTCCATCTTGCCCTCCTTCAGATTATTACCTGCTAAGGTAAGCAAATTATCTGTTTAAATCAATGAAATCAAATAACAGTGACAGGATGACTGTTACTGTCAAGTGAATGTGTAAAAAAGTTAGTATTTATACTTACTTTTAAAAGAAAAATTCTTAATATATACATGCTTTTAGTAGGTGTTCATATGTTCTCATCATGTCAGTCTGGGAAGACTTCAGTATAAAGTGATATATCTTTTGAGTCCCTTTGTTTGAAGAAAATAATATCTTTGTAGTTACGGCGTTTAAGACCACAGATATACCTAAATCTACACATAAAATGAGAAAGATTGTGTGGAAAAAAGAATTTTGCTGAATAAAGTAGCTTAGGAAAAAGTAAAATATTTTCAGAAAAAAATTACATTATTAATAGAATATTAATAACAATCTATTTGGAAAGTTTGCTTTTAATGTGTTTGCAATGGATTATAAATCCATTTCCTTATATTATTTTTTTTAATAAAACCCCTGAATTAATTTCAGAAACTGAATGAATTTTAACAGCATTAAGACTCAGAGTCCTAAAGTACCCATGAGAAATATATACTTGTTTAAGCAGTCAGAACTAAAATTGCATGAAAAATTAAAAGTAGACTTTTTTCTATTCATTGCAATCCCTCTTGGAAATGCAAATGCATTACTGTCATCATCTGAAGATCTGTTTCAAATTCACATTACTGCATATTCTTCATGTTTGTATAGGTATTTAAAAAAGATAGAAGTAACACCCTTCAAGTTATTCTTTGAATGTCACACCGGGAAGAATGAGGTTTACTTGGGCATAGGACATTTTTGCAAACAATTTCTGCAGTGCACTTTAGTTTTTCACTGTTTAATTGTTTACAAAAATATGTGCTGCAGTTTGCAGAACTTTGTCATTTTCATAACATTTTGTGAAGCTCAGCCATCCTGTGATAAAAAAAGCTGTGATGAGGCCAGGGGTGGCTGCAGCTCAATGTTCCCTATAGTTATTTCTATAACACACAGAAAACAAGTGAGTGTGCAGAATTATCTGCTTCACATATTTTACATTTAAATATACATTTACATTTAAATTTATATTTTCACCTTTAAACATCTTTCTTTGCGACAAAGAGAATTAGATACAACCACATTTTTTTCCTCTAGTATTTACTATCTAAATATTGGCGGAAATTCAGGTCATAAATGTTGGAAGAAACTTTAAAAATTTTCCTTTTTCAAGGAGAGAATATTAACCCATACTTCCCAGGGATCTTAAGTGTCTTCTAAAGTAATTCTGCCATTATGAGTAGAATTTTCTGTTTGAAACTCTGATCTAACATTGAACAAAATGGCCTCATATGTTTAGCAATAAAGCCTTTCAGATTTTGCTTCCTCACACAGCACAATTCTTATCCAAAACACATTTCTCTCTAGTACTCATTGTGTCTACTTTCATTTGGAAAGAAAACCTTAAAAGATGAATCTTCCTCACCTAAAATCCCTTCCTCATCTTATAATTTCTAGAACATGGAAGTGATCATTTTGTTAAACTTCAGCAAACCAAAAAAGTTGCTGAATGAAAACACTCTCCCCCCTTTCTTTAGTTAATATAATCAGGCATGTATAATACTTCTTCCCAATGTCACCTGAGGGTATCAACTCTCACTGGCAGAGCCTGCATTTCTTGTTATAAACTGACAATATCAGGCGTTCTGAATTAGTTAATATCACGTAAATGGTATTTGTGTAAATTTGACATGCGTGCGCACACACATAGATAATGGCTAGGCAGCCGGTTTGCTGGTATGCATCACTGCTTATCATGCTGATTATAATCATCTCATTGCTACCTTATTCTTCCTCCATCTGTTTGTTGCATCCATCTGGTGTCTATCGTCTTATAATGAGATTGCAAGTTCTTTGTGGTGGGGAGAATTTCCTTGTTATTTGTTTGTATGCAGTTAGGAAGAATGGTTTGATGCTATTCAAAGTGTTATTGTGGTTTAGATGATGGTAATAAGAATGATCTAAATAACATTTTTCCCCCACTTAGAACAGTTTCTAGAAAAGATTCAGACAGTCAGATTGGTGTGGTAACATGACTAAGGATGAATTTATTTTGGGAAAGATTTATTTGAAAAACATCTCCTTTAAAATAATTTTTCTCATCTTTTTCATGTTCATGGACTTTCTAGAAAAAAGGAAAATTTAGTAAGCAAAGAAAACATTTAAAATTCTTTGACTTCAGAGTCTGTGCGACAGATGTCTGCTCAGATGATACACTGAAATTATTATTTTTTTTTCTTTTCTGCTAAATGTGTCTTTCAGGGATCTGTATTGGGACCAGTGTAATCTCCTATCTCCATTAGTGACGTAGGCAAAGGATTGAGTGCACTCTCATCAAGTTTGCAGGTGGTACCCAGTTTAGTGGTGCAACTGACACACCTGAAGGACAGGATGCCATCCCAAGGGATCTGGGCAAGCTCAAGAAGTAGGTCCTTGGGAATCTTGTATGATTTAACACGACTGGGTGTAAGGTGCTGAACCTGAGTCAGGGCAACACAAGCTGGGGGATGGACAGGTCAGAGCAGCCCTGCTGAGAAGGACTTGGGGTATCGTGGATGAGAGGCTGAACACAACCTGGTAATGGACACTCCTCAGCCCAGAAAGCCAAACATGTCCTGGGCTGCATCCAAAGCATCGTGGTCAGCTGGGTGAGGGAGGGGGCTCTGTCCCTCTGCTCTGCTCTGAGACCCCATCCAGAGGTCTGTGTCCAGCTCCAGGATCCACAATACAGGAATACTGATTTATCGG
Organism: Zonotrichia albicollis; assembly: GCF_047830755.1. Classification (NCBI taxonomy): domain Eukaryota; kingdom Metazoa; phylum Chordata; class Aves; order Passeriformes; family Passerellidae; genus Zonotrichia; species Zonotrichia albicollis. The sequence continues at coordinate 113,254,047 of NC_133821.1, read as the reverse complement.
AGTGAGTCCAGAGGAGGCCACCGTGCTGGTTAGAAGGAGGGATTACCACTGCTGTGAGGAAAGGCTGGGAGAATTGGGATTGTTCAGTATGGAGAAGGCTTCATGGTGACCCAATTTCAACCTTCCAATAAATCTGAAGGGAACCTATATGAAAAATGGAGAGAGGATGTTTACAAGGGCATTTAGTGATAGGATGAAGGGAATAGCTTTAAACTGAAGGAGGGCAGGTTTAGATTAGGTATAAGGAGGAAATTCTTTACCGTGAGAGTGGTGAGGTTCTGGAACAGGTTGACCAGAGAAGTTGTGGAGACCCCATCCCTGACAGTGCTCAAGGCCAGGCTGGATGGGGCTTTGAGCAATCTGGTGTAGTGGAATGTGTCCCTGCCTATGCCTAGGAGATTGTAACTAGATGAGTTACAATCTAGAAAGGCTTTTAGATTGGATGACAGTTTCCAATCTGAGATATTCTATGAGTCTACGAGTTAAAGAAAAACTCAAAAATATTTATTATGTTGGTTAAAATAAATTTGCAAGGTAGGATCACCTTTTATAGTATGATGATTTTATTCTTTTAGCATGGTCTGTAATGAAAATGTGAGTTTGGACTTAAGGACACCTTGAAGAAAAAATATTTTGATTTTCTGGAAAATTTTCACCTTATTTATTTTCATGGAAGCTATATGTTTTTAACTGCGACTGTGGAAGTGGCTGCAAGGAAGGAAAACTCAGAAGAATTGAACTGTTTCTTTCACCTACTTTCAAAATTCTCTGCTCTTACCCTTCCTCAAGCACAAAATGTAGTGAATGAGAGTGAAGTCAGGCAGAATTAAATATTACCCTGAAAACACCTCTGAAGCATGGGGAGGACAGGTAACTTAGAGTTTTCATGTAACTTCTTGCTTAAGTCCAGTCATAGCTCCCACTTGTTTTGCTGTATCAAGCTAACATGTAGATTATTTCCCCTTTAAAATTTGTTATCCACTCCAAGTGACATATGAGGATTAAAAATAAACAATATGTAAGTGCCAGCAGGACTGCGTTTTAAAACCACACAACAAACTTAAACCTTCTAGGTTATCAAGTGACAGACATTTAAAATTTTAAACAGCATTATGAATAAGTTGTTTCAGACTTCGTAAACTTTTCATTATATTTTTGGATTAATTGCGCACTGGCTAAAGGACATTTTTCTCATGTTAGGGTAGCTGCTTACTTCTGATGCTGATGAATTTTTTAAGAAATTTGAAACTCCTGTATAATTAGTTGATAAGAACCTGTTAACTGCCATTCACATCATAATCATTAGTTCATGAAATAAAACCTTGCTTTTTATTTCTTATCTTTCATGATTTATTTAAGAGATCATGAGTTTGGTTTAAAAAATATCAAACAAAAAGTATAAAAAACAATCTCTGAAAGTAAAAAAAAAATCAGCTATCACACCTGATCTTTTCTTCTTAAAAACTGAAATTTGTGATGAAGAGATAGATGGGTAGATAGATGGAATGGATAAATATAGATTTTCCATACAACTTTGCTGTTACAGAGATCTCAACTTTAAATATATTGATATCTAAAAATCTCCATAATTTTATCTATTATTACCTTACTACAGAAATGAGGAGTAGCTGAAAAATGTGTGCAGTGTGGCAAAATGTCCATGGATACAGTGCCTACACCGAGGACCAAATTCTTAAGTGAGAATAGGCTTTGGCATTGGCTTTTCACATGGCTGTTCCATTGACCCAGCCTGGTGCTGAACCAACAACAAGTTCCAGGTGTGGCTGGGGAAACTGGAGTCCACATGGGGGGTGTGAGAGAGAGACACAGACTGTGTGTGTACACGTGTGTGTGTGTGTGTGTGTGTACACGTATGTGTGTGTCTGTGTGTACACGTGTGTGTGCATGTGTGTGTGTACACGTGTATGTGTACACGTGTGTGTGTGTGTACACGTGTGTGTGTGTGTGTGTGTGCACAGCTTGCACACAGATGGTACAGTACCTGAGAGGGAGGAAAACAGGAACTGATGGGGCAAGACACCCTTTCTTTGCTGTCCCATCAGGAATACCTCATTATTTTGCTGACCCAAACTACCTGTTGTCAGCAATAACCCTGTGATCTGCAGATAGTGGATGACACGTTGTGCTGGGTACGAGGGGTATGAGTAGGTGCAGCTCAGCCAAGCTGTCCTCATCTGCTTGAGTGACATTGTGACACTTCTTATGGGCCTGCTCTATGTCAAATGGAGATTGTCACACTTGTAAGAGTGACCAAACTGCCCTTCACCTTTAATGCAACTTCTAATTTTGGCTAAGTTTCCTTTTCCTTCTGTACTGGCTCTTCTAATACAAAACTACAATAGAGCAGAGGGACCTCTAAAGTATTGAGGGTGATCAGCTGTGTCAGAGGAGGCTGGGGGTAGGTGGGAACAGCAGGAGGAAATCAGAAAAGGTGTAATCTTTGTGAAGCTGGTTACTTTTTAGTCAGGTTTACAAGGGGAGTTGAAGAGATACTGGTGGCTTGAGGAGACCGAGACTGAATTTTCAAGGGGCTGCAGTAGACTCAGGTCTATACTGTGGTTGTGCTTTTCCCTCTTCTCAGATCTCTAATCAATCTCTTGGATTTTGGACTCTTTTTTTTGATTTTTTAAAGAGCATTTTTGTAGAGAGTTGTTCCTATAAAAAATGAAAAAAGACTAAAAGTTTACTTGTATATAACTGAACTTTGTTCGCTTGTTTTTGTTTTCTTTTAAGTAAAGTTTGAGTGCATGGTACACTTTAACCTGTGTGCTTACAGCTTGCCTTTGATCTTCCAGAAAGGTTGTAAGAGAGAACAAAAATAAATCAACGGGATTAAAACATGCATCCCTGTGTGTGAACTGGTTTGGTGTTCTGGCATTGATCTTGTGTCTGTAGTTTCTGCCTCTTTTACACAGGAATAACAGTCAAGAAAGCAAAATTTTAAATATATATAAACGCATTCTGTGCACAGACAAATAAGAAAATGCAATAAATTTTTGGTTTTCCTAGTGGTATCGATTACCCCTGAAAGAAAATCACACTGTATTTCTGAGAGGAATTGCATCATAGTCTCTGCCTTTTTGAGTATGTTCAAACAAACATTTTCCTTACACTAATGTTTGCTGCTAACCCTAAGCTGGTAAATGTCCTATAGATCATAATTTTGTTATTACAATTCATAAAACTGGAGTTAATAGTTTCCATGAAGTTTGACCATCTGCTAATTCAGTCAGCCATGGTCACATTAAAGAACCAGTTTATTTTTACTTTGAAATCTAAAATATCCCTTGACCACAGTGAGATTTAAAAGGTGAGGTTTAACAGGATATTCAGGCAAGATAATTGACATTTGAAACAAAAATTGTTTTCAGACACTTAAATTCAGGCAGGTCTTTGCAGAAACATGTTAGAACTTCACCAGTAAGATCCCTTAATTATATACATAATTTCCTTTATTTTTATTACTGTTGTTAAGGAATGAATTGGAATAAAAGGAGAAAATTGTTCTTCAATTTATCACTACGAGCAAGATAGCTGATACACAAGAATTTAATTTACAGTGAAAGGAAACATTTTTAATTTGCAAAATAATAATTATTATCTGAATGCTACTTATGAATATTGTGTTTAATCATACATTTTGCTTAATGGTGTCTATTATTCATGGGAAGTTGAGAACTGTATTAAAAATTTGTATAAATTAATAGCACTGAAAAATCTCAAGCACTTTTTGTGTGTGTTTTTAATCACTAAGAACAAAAGTCTCACGGAAAAAAAAATTACAATAAATAGAAAATCTTGACTTTCACTAGCATTCTGATACTCATTTTCACATGACCTCTTCAACACAGAGCTACAAATTAAGGAGTTTTACAAACAAGGCAAACTAAAGAGAGAGGTGCAGGAGTAAAGCATAAGTATAAACAGGAGTGCAAGTGAGAAGAAGACATTTGAATCTGAATGGTCAGTTAATGATTCAATTAGTTTTTCACTATGTTAAACTATGATAATCCTTCTCTACTAGGTCTCAATATTGAAGCCTGTTGAAAGAAAGAATGTAAAGTATCTTCAGAAAATTCTAAAAAAGAGTATATCTTTTTGTGAACCACAGTTTCTTTCCAACAAAATGCTCCTTATGAACAATAATGTAGATGCCAGACAGATATTTCACTGAGTCTAAGATATTTAGCAATCTTGGTCTTAATAAAAGCTATCAATGAGAAATGATTCCCTCAGTTACACAGGCTGATTGAAGTGCAAGTCTGGCTTCAGGATTGGTGATAACCTACTAAATCATACATACTCTGACTTATCTCTTTATCCTTTCTTATTCTGATCACGTTATCTTTCCACCGTACAGTTTAACTTCTTTTTTTCCATTTTCCACTCTTTTTCCTCTCCCAAACTGGGAAGTTTCCTTAATACCTTCTCCATTTCTCAAAATTGCAGAGATATGGAAATAAAGCTTTCAAAATTGCACATGTATGCACAGATACAGGCATATGAGTATTTTAACATATGGAGGCTCTGTGAAGACAGCATTCTGATTTGGGGTCTCTGAAAGGCAGATGTTCAGAGAGGTGACTAAGAGCGTTTATTATAACTGGTGCTAGTGTGTACAAAGAACTGATTAAAATACGCAATGATTGACATTTGGCAATGCTTCAGCACAAAACTCCCAGCTCTTTTTGTCGTGCTGAAATTAAGCAATGGTTACATGGAGTCAAATAACTGTTGGTAATGACTTACATTAATGGATTATTTTAAAATCCTGAAAAATTATCTGATTACCTCACAGGCCAACAAATAAAGCTGTTTACTCAACTACTTTTCTTGGCAGTCCTGCCATTCCCAACCACAACATGAATGATTATTAATGAATAATATTATGGTAGCCATGGTGTCCAGTATGGCCTCAGTCTCACTACATAATTTGAATGCCTCATGCAAACAGTTAGACACTTGTGATCTATTGCTTCTACGAGAAAGTAATCATGAGCAGACAATTGATTATCATTTTAGGATCCCATAATTTGTCTTAACCACTTTCAGTAAGAAACCAGGTGATGTCTACAAATAATCTTTTCCAGCAAGGAGAAATCCTTGCTGTGCTGTAGTGTAAGACTTCTGTAGATTTCATGAGCTCCTCAAATTAACCTGAATGAGAATTTATTCTGATAAGAATTAGACTAAAATGATAAGATCTGCCTCATTCATATTACCTAGTAAATGTATTTTAAACTGGCTTATGTTAACTGCCTGCAAGGTTGCTTTATAAATCAGGGATGGAAAAGAAAAAGAGGGTGCAAATTTCCTCTTCTAGGGCATGGACTGAGCAGGCAGAGACATGGGAGTTTCAGTCTTTCTCACCTCCTGTGTGGATGAACTGGCTTTCCTCCTGTTCAACCTTTCACACATGCACAGGTTTCCAACCACCTGACATGGCCATGCTGTTCGCCTCATAGTCCCATCCTCCTTCCTCCTGCCAGTTTTGCTTTGGGCTATTGCCACAAGATCTGACTCTGCTTTAGATAGGAGAGTCACACAAGCCACACAAAATGCCTGTTAATCTTTCTAGATTATAATGGAAATATTTTTCACCCATTAATCACATATGCCCCTCTATATATATATATATATATAAAGGGATGGAAAGAAACTCGAACAAGAGCATTGTAAATAAATTAGGATGAAGCTAACATTGGAACAAGGCACTACACAACCCTCCTTTTAGCACTAAAAATACGTAATAAAAGATGTGTGTGGGTGTTCTGCATCAGCTTGGATTTCACATTTTAAAAATTCCAAATGTTGGTTAAAGCTATAATTATGTTTCAAAATACTTTTTTTTAAACACGATGCTTTGTGTTTTTAATACCATGGATCAAATATTCTCAATTAAATAACAAATGTGTTATGCAACTGCTATTATTGTGAAAGCTGCTGGGTACATTCCAGTGTGCTCTGTAGGAAGTGTATTTTAAAACAATAAACACAACTTGTCAGTTCCTTCAACTTTACAAGTTAATAAGATGCATTTTTTGCTTAAGAAGCTAAACTTCCTTTTTAACAACTGAAGGGGCATATTTAATTAACCCATGCAATAAATGCAACTCATTGCATTATTACAAAATTACTAGTGTTTAAATATAAGATTTTGGGGTTTTTTTGGTTTTTTGGTTTTTTTTTTAATTTTGAGTTAACAAACTTTTAAATTTTGAGTTAACAAGTAAGAGGGAACTTTTCTGACTAGGGATGACTGCAAGCCCTCAAGTCAATTCTGAGATGATAAATACAGTCTTTAAATTTCCCAGCGATGAGAAAGACCTCAGTTCCCCTCTTTCCAGTTTTGATTTGTGTATGTGTGAAAGGAACATTGCTACAGATGTGTGAAGATGTATATGCAGTTATATATGCATGCTTATATTTGAAAACTTTATAAACCTGCTTAAAAGAAAAGTATATCTAACCACACATTGAAGAAGCTAGATAGAAATAAATATACATGTGCCAAAGACTTAAAAAAAACCACCAAACCAACAAACCAAACCACAAAAAGTAAAGAAATGATAGGCAGTAGAAGAAAGTCAGAATATACAACTATAGCAAATCTTACCTAGTTCCAGGGCCTCTGACTTTTGGAAGACACCAGAAATCCACAACACAAATAACCTATTTCATACTTAAATTTCTCAGCAAAATTTCTTCTAGTGCCTTGGTAGTTCAAATATTAATGTCAATATTTCAGGCCCACAGTTCCACTATCTCAAAGAATAAATAAACAAACAAACAAAAAAATTAAAATTATTTCATTTGTGACAACATTTTAAAATTAAAACTTCAGTTTTATACTGATAATTATTTCAGTCTACCCTGCGTTTGCTATATTATGCAATAAAACAACAACTACAACAACAAATAAAAGGAGTATATGAAAATACCAACTAGCTATTTCAGAAGGTCATCTGTGACATTGTTTCAGCCTAATTTAAAAATACCAAATGAGATCACAAGAAACCAAGTATTCCTTTCCATCCTGCTCTTTCTTAATTATTCATTTGTCTGATATAATTCACAACAATGGTTTACATGCAAATTGCAGACTTAAATTGTTACAAAATAAAACTCAAGCTTTTTCTTTTCTGAATGCCTTTTGGTGCATTATAGCATAGATAATTTAGACTCTAGCTGTTCTAAGCACATACAATTATATTTGATTTAGGTCAGTCACCCTACTACAGGCCAATTCATATTTTCATTTTAAATCAAAGTGGAATTTTTCCACTACTAAAGCTTTCAGAATGTGTAGAATATAACCCTTATGGATAGGGTTCATACATATCTTGGCTGTACATATTCTCCTAGAACCTGTCAAATCAGTATTTACTTCTGAAATACTTCTATGATTAAGATTCTTTCTTTCTTTCTTTCTTTCTTTCTTTCTTTCTTTCTTTCTTTCTTTCTTTCTTTCTTTCTTTCTTTCTTTCTTTCTTTCTTTCTTTCTTTCTTTCTTTCTTTCTTTCTTTCTTTCTTTCTTTCTTTCTTTCTTTCTTTCTTTCTTCCTTCCTTCCTTCCTTCCTTCCTTCCTTCCTTCCTTCCTTCCTTCCTTCCTTCCTTCCTTCCTTCCTTCCTTCCTTCCTTCCTTCCTTCCTTCCTTCCTTCCTTCCTTCCTTCCTTCCCTCCTTCCCTCCTTCCCTCCCTCCCTCCTTCCCTCCCTCCCTCCCTCCTTCCTTCCTTCCTTCCTTCCTTCCTTCCTTCCTTCCTTCCTTCCTTCCTTCCTTCCTTCCTTCCTTCCTTCCTTCCTTCCTTCCTTCCTTCCTTCCCTCCTTTCCTCCTTCCCTCCTTCCCTCCCTCCCTCCCTCCTTCCCTCCTTCCCTCCTTCCCTCCTTCCCTCCCTCCCCTTTTCTCCAATCTTTCAGGTAAATCCTCAGGATCCTTGTCACTACTAACTTGCCTAAGATCTTGTTTCCAGATGAGATTAAAAACGAAAATCCTTGGGAATGCAAAGGTAAACAAGAAGATATTTTCTTTTCAGATGAGGAAATGATGCAGAAAAGTGGGACAAACAAAATTTGATAACAGTTACAGACTTGTATTATTGTGTGTAAATAAAAAAAAAAGGTCAGGATTCCTTTACATATAAGCAATAAGTCTTTAAAGTACTATCTTGCGCCCTTTATGTAGAACTACTCTATTTTTCTATGTATTTATTTTCCACAGGAAAGTATTAATGAGATTTCATTGAACTGGTAGTTCAGTTTATTTATTGTCAATAGCAGAGACCAGAGAAGGACTAGACTAAGGAGTCCTGCTTTAATGGCAAAACACTCTCTGGCCTAAGCCAAAAACCAACTGAAACTTACAGAAAGAAAGAATTTTTTTCCCTTCTGTAACAAGAAAAATATTTTTCATCTCTACTCCAAAATACTTGAAAATTAGTATGTACAGACACCATATTTATTATACCAGATGCAATGTTCACAGTTATTTCACTGAAAATGATCAATTGTGAGCTTACATTGACCACTCACTCTAACAGCTCATGGTTTCCTTTCAGCCAAGATGAGACAAAGCCAAGAACAGCCATAAATATATCACAAAGTCATAATCAGTGAAGGGTAAAGCCCAACAAAATAAAATATTTTCTAGAAAATGTAGCAGACACAGCAATCTTGTTTTTCTTGTTCCCTGGAACATATAATTGTTATCCTGAGGCAAACATTTGTAGCATATTACACAATAAAGAAATTAAATGAACGCATCTAAAATACTGAATACTTAAAGTCTGAATTTCCACCATATATTTCAAGTCTGTTAGCATGTAGATGCTTGAAAGTATCATCCCAATGATATAAAAAGTACTCACAAAAATAGAGAAAAATTGTCCAATATTGGATTTTCACACCACCATTCAACCATTGGATTACTATAATTTCTTAATCAAAATTTTTGCTGTGTTTCCCTGGAATGGTATACTTTAAACATAAAGAAAGTGTTTGCAGCATTTTCTAGTTGCAATGGCTAGATTGATAACTGAGTGGTGGATTCTTATAATTGGACATGAAAGAATACAATTTTTAAAACAAAGTATAATATTAAGAAAGCTCTACACAGACATTAGGAAGAGAAATATTACAAGAGAGGCAAAAATACCAACAGCAACAACAACAAAAAATCTGATATCCTAAAGTTGCTAAGGTGCCTAAAGTTGCTCTTCCTAAAGTTGATGCAAGGAAAGTTGTGATTTATGAGCAGAAAGAAGCAAGAACCACCAAAACTGTCTTCACAGAAAATTAGAAATCCTCAAATTAGAGATACATTTAAAAAGAAGGACTCTTTAAAAGGATCTTTAACAGATTTAATTTCATAATAAAGGCACAGAGGTAATAATTTTTATTGATAAACTGTTTTTATGGCCCAGAAATCCTGGGGCACAGCCTGACTATTAAGGCTGCTGGACAGTGTGTGTGAACTGCCTCTTTGGGACTGACTGCTCCCACCCCATGCTACTTTCTGGAAGGTGTCTGGAAGCAGGTTGAGTGATTTAGCTGTGTCAGGACAGAAGCAGACTAGTTATCTCTTTAGGAAAGTGAAGGGCAAATGACTGCATATTAATACGATTACAAAGGTGTGGAATGCTTCCCAGTACATTTTGATTTGCTATCAAGATTCAGCCATGATGAAAGCCATGAAGGAGTTGTAAACTCAGGATCAGGGCATATGAAGACTCCATCAGGCTTTTACTGGGTTTTCTGGTATCTTTTCCTCCTCCACTGTATGATATCCATTCAGCATCTTTGTCAGTGTAATCAGTATAAATCCTCTACTGAATGGGAGATTACACAGGATTAAGGCACTGCCTATTCAGCTGGCTGCAGCCTCAGTTTCTTTATGCTTTTATTTTTCTTCAGTTGGCTATTGAACAAAATAATAGTAATAAAAATATTTCCTTTGGTTCATATAAGATGTATGCTTTTTATCATGGATAGTTTTCTTATACCTTTTTTATAAGTTTTCTTATATGTTTTAAGAGAGAATTACTGAAAAAGAAATCTTTGGCTATTTCTGGAAAATGTATAGTGGAACAGCAGAGATTCCTGGGTTTTTAAAGGCCACTCTGAACATGCCATTTTCAGCTTTTGTTCAAAACATTGTAAATTCTAAGCAAATAATTTGACATTTGCCAAACAATTTTGGCCTCAGCTTTTGGTAAACAGTGAAGATTTTTCTCATCTCACTTGTATCTGTCTTTGACTTTTTCAAAAGTAAAAATCCAGCCTCCAATTTCAAAAATGTGTATATATTTACAAAAGGACTGATGCCTCAATAAATTTAATAAACTCCACTGGATGTATTTTCCTTAAATAATGCACACCGTAGCAAAGAAATTACAGGATATATGGCAAGGTAATGACCCATAAAACTTCCAGGTTTCCAATTCTAAAGTTGATTTGCAGGCAAAGATTTCTGGGTTAATATGTACATTTCTTCTTTCAAAACTCTTCTTGAGTTGTCTGAGTGTATATATATCGTTTCATCTTCACCTCACAATGCAGAAAAAGAAGAGCAAAAAGTGTAGAAAGAATGTTTATCCTACCTTTTCTCTGTTTTAAAACTTTAAACATTAAAACACGAAATCCCTTGGATACAGACTTCATCAGCTGCACACAAAAGCTATTTATACCTGCTCAAAATATTCCCCAAGAGGCATGTCTGCCTCAGACAGGGAAGTGTTGTGCAATGATCTCTGTGCTGTCTTTGAGCAAGTCGGTGCATCTGCCCAGCATGGAGCAGCTGAGCGACTGCCAGAGCGTTACCCAGTGCAGGCACGCCCTGGCTCTGCCACGCCGCTCTCCTGTGGCTCTGCCTCACTGTGCAAACACCTCCACCCACCTACACTGGCTTCTACAACAAAAGATATCAAACTGACAGCAGAGCTGAACCAAAACCTGAAGATCACCCACCTTTGGAATTTGGCATTCTTCAGTTCAGTGTTTCTGCCTGACTCAGTTTGCTTTATCCGTAACTAAAGCTAAATCTTGGACTGAACACATGCAGGTGCCATGCACACTTGGATCTGCATCTAGGACTTCATAAGTTTTATGCCTGGTGACACCATTCATTGAGTTCACAGGCCTATTATAATATGAAATCTTGTAAGGAGTATCTAATTGGCTAAACAGATAAGGTGACTGACTCAGGTATTAAATTGCATGATGGAGGTAAAGCTGATCCTCAATCATCAGCTTATTCATCAGAGACACACTCGAGGGAGCAACAGGGTCCAGTTATCCACACATAGGCATCCAATGACATTTGGGATGCCTGCAACTACTCTTTCAGGTCTCTAGTCTCCTGCAAGTTTTATGTCATACCTGCCCCTTTTGTGTAGATGTCTCAGTTACCCCAAAAAATCTCAAATGTCAAAATGACATTACTTGCTTGTGTGTGGTCATCACAGACTATTGAATCATGGCCAAAGTGTTTACAATAAGCATCTAGCATACCTGTAGACAACTGCAAAGATAAAATTTAACTCAAAATCAAGACACCTAAATTTAGGTGTCCACATGCAGTGATTTCAAACGACATCAAGTGTTTATATGTAGATAACTCAGCCAAACCTTCATTGGTTTGGTACCTGTATTTTCCATGGGAGTGTCACAATTGGTGTGCAGTATTTTAACACTTTATCACTTTAAACTTGAAACAAACAAAAGGATAATTATATCTTTAAAATGTTGATCAAATTTTTCTTCCTCTTGTGAAATAATACTCTTAGTCCTATTCACTCCTTTGTTGAGATAAAAAGCAACTTGTGTATTTAGGTAAATTTTCTCTTTCAGAATGAGTGTGTGAATATGTGTGTAGGTGTTTTGGATGGAGGGGGCAGTCAGCAGAGCTGAAACACACCTTCATTAAGACAAAATGTCAATGAAATATATTGTTCCACTCCATACTAATCCTAAAGGCAAAGATTACAAAAGAAAATAATCATAAAATAAATAGACCAGACATTCTTACCAACCTCGGTGCAAGTAGTTAAAATGGATAAATGATAGTTCAAATTCTGCAAAGTTCCTCAGGAACTAACATTCCTCTCCTCTCCTCTCCTCTCCTCTCCTCTCCTCTCCTCTCCTCTCCTCTCCTCTCCTCTCCTCTCCTCTCCTCTCCTCTCCTCTCCTCTCCTCTCCTCTCCTCTCCTCTCCTCTCCTCTCCTCTCCTCTCCTCTCCTCTCCTCTCCTCTCCTCTCCTCTCCTCTCCTCTCCTCTCCTCTCCTCTCCTCTCCTCTCCTCTCCTCTCCTCTCCTCTCCTCTCCTCTCCTCTCCTCTCCTCTCCTCTCCTCTCCTCTCCTCTCCTCTCCTCTCCTCTCCTCTCCTCTCATCTTTGTTTCCAGGTTTTCCTTTCCTTTGTGTTCTTCAGAGCAAATGTGGATCAGTCCAAGGTGTGTGCACTGGCTTTCAGTTTGCACTGAGGTCAGAATACATGCCCATTTTTGACTTATTTCTGTCTCAAAAGGACTTTGAGCCTTTCACTTTCAAGGTTATTCTCCATACTTTTCCATACACATTTCTTCTAGCATTTTGAATTACATAAAATCCTAGTGCTAAGAAAATGGAATGAGAACATGTGCAACTCACTTTATGCACTATTTAAAACTTTGTTACCTAGATGATTTACCTCTCCAGTGTAGAGACCTGAATGTGAGGCTCTGAAGATCACAAGCACAGCTCTTTTCAAGCCTTGCTCTGGTTCACTTCTCAGCAGAGTTCAAGGTAATAACCTCCTGTAGCCTTATTAATTTTAAAAAAGTTTCTTGCCATGCACCTTGTGTCAAGATGCGATGACTTTGGCTGGAATAGAGTTTAATTTTCCCCATAGGAGCTAGTATGGGCCATGTTTTCCATTTGTGCTGAAAGCAGTGTTGGTAGCAGAGGGATGTTTTCGTTATTGCTGAGTGCTGGGGGGGGCGTAAGTGGCCCGAAGTTCAAAGTCTGGCTAGCTGAGGGCGGAAGGCCGACGCCCCTCTGCAATTCCTGGCCAGCACCCCTCGGCGTCTGATGGCCTCGGGCTGTGCTGGCTGCGGACTGGCTCACACCGCTGGTATTGGTGAGGAACGGAGCTGACCATTTCCCGGGGGTTAAACGTCGGTTTATTGAAGGTATTGCGGGATCCAAACGCGGGGAAACCAACCGGAAAAAAGTCTTTGAATAGGGGGTGAAACAGGATTAAAAAGGAGGGGGGTGGGTACAGACGGAACCAATCGGGAAAGGTGAGGGGATGAACTTCACAGAACTGACACTCCATGGAGACCAATAATCAAAAGGTAAGGGAGGTGTCCTGGGACCCCAGCCAACCACCATCTCTAGAGAGGAGAAGGTTCTCGAAACCTGGGAGGAGAAGGGGGTGATTGACTGGGCCCAGGGAGGAGACAACTTTCACTTATAAGGGAAACTAGGGTAGGAGCAGTTACATATCGGCAACTATGAATAGCGAGGTTACCATAGCAACTTAGCTGACAGGGTAGCAGTGGCGGGAAAAACTGGGGGAACAAAACCATTTTACACATAATAGGGGAGAACAATACATAAATTGGGGGAATAACACAAGAAACTTAACAACACACTACAATAGCTGAGCAGTGCTTGCCCAGTCAAGGCATTTTCTTCTCCCCACCCCACTTCACCAGTGAGGTGGCTGAGGGTGCACAAGGAGTGAGAGGGGACGCAGTTGGGAGAACTGATCCCAGCTGACCAAAGGGACTTTCCATACCATATGGCATCATGCTCAGCATATGGGGCTGGGTCAAGAAGAAGGAAGGAGTGAGTATTTTAGTGGTGGCATTTTGTCTTCCAAATAACCTTTATGCATGATGGAACATGCTTTGCTGGGGATGGCTAAGCACTGGCCCATGCATGGGAAGTGGTCAATGATGAGGCAAAACAGAACTCTGAATGGATATTGCTAAAAATAAATAATACCTAGGAATTACTAGTGCATATGTTGCACTTGTGGTTTATGCATTGAAAAGGTCTCATCCAAATCTCTCTGTTGTGTTGAATGATTTCATTTAGAAGGCCCTAGTCATCAGATTCCTAAAAAGTGTTTTAACCAGTGTAACTAGGCCTTGACTGAAGATCTGGCCTGAAGGTTGTTATCATCTCCAGTTGGTTCTTTCTGTGTGTCCAGAAACTGCTTCTTGTTGAATGCTTGTCCTCACTGAATGCAGAGAACACACAGAGGTGAGACATGGAGTCTCAATTACTGCTACTCTGAGCAGAACAAAAGACAAAGACATTCTGTATATTCTATAGAAAGAGACAAAAAAGTGATAGGAAAGCTGCTTGGTTCTGAGCTTTCTTTTAACCTTAAAACACTTTCCTAGTCAAGCATTGGCCCATTTGCAAAAAACTATGCTAATCACACTGAAAGTAGTTGGGTTACTGTTAATGATCATGTAGGAAACATTGAGACAGAATTATATTGGGAACAGTTTGAACTGTGACTGTCATCTACCTCTGCTCCCTACCCAGACTGTTAATGAAAGACAGTGTTTACTGTCAAAAACTGCTTTTTATAGCAGGTAAGTCATGCAGAAACATGAGGGAATTTCTTTACATTTTTACTTTCTTCATTCTTTGGAAGTTAAAATGGCACTGATCTCAACCTACACAAGGAATTTTTTCACAAAGATTTCAAACTTCTCTTGTAAACAAGGGTACTGTCCAATGAGTGTTGTGTGAAAGACGTGGTCCTGGAGTGTTCTGATTGCTCTTTCAAGGAGGAGACTGTAGCTGGGGCTATTAGTACTCAGCACCCATCCAGAAACTCCCAGAGAAATTCTCAAATAATAAGCTAAGCTTACTCTGTTTGGTAGAGACTTTGACAGTGGATTCAGGTAGACTAAGGTTTTTATCTAGTGAATCTCTGGACTCCCAGCTATGTCAGAACTTAACTCATAAGTCAATTCACTCATATGGGCAACTATACAAGCCATCTGGAGCAAGTTTATGTTTTACACTTCAGAGCATTTAAGGCTGTAGAAACCCAATAAATCTTCCATATTAATCTATAGCATGTCAAAAGTTGTTATCTTTTACCCACATACTCCCCTTTGGGGCCATTTGATTTGAGCTAAACCAAGCAATTCAATCCTCAGGTGCCTGAAGTCATAAGTGCCACAGATTGGCACAAGCCACGTGTCAACCAGCAAACAGGTTAATGAAGAATAGCTGAGGAATGTGCAAAGTGATTTTTGTACTATGCTTAATAAAAACCCTACAATGTTCCTGTCATCAGAATGTGGACAAAGATTTATCCCTATTTACAAATTTTCCAAATTTTTAATGTAAGGAACTCTTGAAGAACACCAAATAACAATATGTGCGTTTATGCAGAATTGCTCAGTTGGCACTAAA
The DNA here is from genome assembly GCF_047830755.1 of Zonotrichia albicollis. NCBI lineage: Eukaryota > Metazoa > Chordata > Aves > Passeriformes > Passerellidae > Zonotrichia > Zonotrichia albicollis. The sequence goes on along the minus strand of NC_133821.1, from coordinate 113,238,607 downwards.
GAACATACTTTTATCTTCATAGATTGTGAGCCTGGGATTTACACACATCACATTGGTTATAAAGCCAAGAGAACACTATGGCGGTGGCCAAAGTGATCAATACATTACATTACAGCAAGTCCAAGGGTTTTTTAAAACCAAAAACATAATTTTGGCCCTAGGTCATGGTCTACTGTTTTGCTACATAGTAGTTCTTGTACTCTCTTACTTAAATGTATTAATCTCACTTTAAAGTCTTCTATAATTTTTATTTTATCCATCCAATGTTTTTACTTTTTTATCAGCCCTTTTGAGGGGTCTATAACCAGCTGGCATGATTATTCTCTTAGTAAAATTTTAATAGTGGCTCCTGTTGGTGTCCCACCACTAATAATATTTAGGCACCAATCAGGTAATGAACTTACGAGCTACTATTTTCCAGCAACTTATATTCTTTAAACAGTTAACATTTAAAAACCAAAAAAAAATCTGGAGAAATCAGATGCCGTGTTGATTTCTTCAGCCTGGCATATAATCTTTTTGTGCTTGGTCTGAATTAAACCTTTAAATTCTCATATTATATTTTCTTTTCCATAGAGCTCTACACACAATTTAAAAGCTTCAGAATTAAATGGGATTCCTAAAAAATGTCATGTATCTCTGTCTATAAGTAGTATTTTATTTTAAGTAAAAAATTTTGAGAGTTTATAAGTGAGAAGGAAATGGAACTTATTAAAAAGTTAGCACTTCCATTTCTGAGTTTCACATGAGCACTTTTTTCTCTCTTTTTTGAGGAATGATATATAATCGGACATCAGAATCCAACAAGAATGAATTGAAGGCATTAATTTACTTAGGACATACAATTCACTGGAATCATTAATGCTGACTTGAAAAACTTATTCAGGAAGTGCTTTATGTAATGAAAATCTATATGCACTTCTATATGCACTTTTTTCATTCTAAAAATGACAAATAAATAAAAATAATTCAGAACTTTTGATTTCTTATTGGCTTTCAAAATCCAGCATTTTCAGGTTCCCCAGCAGCAGTCTGAATCACAGATTTGGATGCTTAATGTCAGGTGTGCCCACTTCTGTCTGTATCAAAAAACCTTCTTTCTCTTTTCTTTTCTTTTCTTTTCTTTTCTTTTCTTTTCTTTTCTTTTCTTTTCTTTTCTTTTCTTTTCTTTTCTTTTCTTTTCTTTTCTTTTCTTTTCTTTTCTTTTCTTTTCTTTTCTTTTCTTTTCTTTTTTTCTATAAAGCTTGAGAAAGGTGGTTATATTTTGTTATAAACTTTGGGTTACATGCATAGAGAATGATTAGGTCATAAACAAACAAGTTTGTATTTAGAAAATATCCTAAATCCCAGAGAAAATGTTTGCATCTGAATACAACTATTATGCTGAATGCATGTACGGTGTTGATGTGCATGTTGCACTCTTTGTGTGGTAAATTTCTATATTGTGTACCTTGATCACTTTCTATTTTAGAGCCCTATCCTGTCTTCCTTTTATTATTTTTGTGATGGATGATTTGTAGCTGCTCAGTGGAGTGGAGCGTTAGGGGTCTCAACAAAGAAAAGTGGAGTTGCCTAGTGTGTAGAGCCTGAACATTAAATTCTAGGTAAAAGTACAATCAATTGTGGCTGACTAAAATAAGAAAAGCTTGATTAAAACTTAAAAGCTAAAATTTCTTCTGCAGAGGAATGAGGTATTTTTTCACTGTATGTTTATTCTGAAAGCTTTCTGCCTTTGACATTCAACATTCTTATTAAAAGGAAGAAATATTTTTATATTCTTTAAAATTTTTCCTCTCCTTTCAAGAGCTGGAAAACAGTACTCATTATACTGAATGAGACAGCCTTTTCAGCAGTGGGAAATAGAAATAAAACAACACCAGAAAAAAAAATAAGCCTCTGAAAATGTCAGGACGGTTTTATTGATAACTACTTGAGATAAGATGCATTTTAAATATGTTCCTGAAAAGTTGGAAAGACCTCAACAGAATCAAAAGCAAGTACAATTGAAAATGTGAATAAACCACATTACAGTGAGACAAACTACCTACTTTACCAATCACGAATAAGTCTATGAGGCAATTCAGAACATTCAATGTGTCTGTGGGAAGAACAGGTTCCCTTTCACATTTGTTCTTTATGATTACCAGTTTTACTGTAAAGGAAAATAAAATTATGTAGTGGAAAGTTGATAAAAGTGTTAGTCTTCAGTTGGTGTTTTTGTTTGTTTGATTTTGTTTGTTTGTTTGTGGATTGGTTTTGGTTTTGTTTTTTTTTTAATGTATAATATATAGATTTTCTTATAATTAATTAAATACTTTGTCCAGGATGTATGGAAATCCCCATTGCCACCTTAAATAAAGGTTTGATAATCTTTGTTTGACACCTGTCAAATCTATGGCCTGACTTAAGTGGAAGGTGATCATAAATCTTTCCTGTTCTGAAAATGTTTATACTTCTGAATCCATGAGTGATGTAGATTCATCAGCAACTTCCTTATCCCAAAAGCATAATAAAAACATATTTTTAATTCATCATTTCATTACACATAAGCATTTAAACCTATGTATATATGAATAAATATATGCACACAGTGTACATGTCACTTTATGAAAATGTAAAAATGATTTCTTATGCCCAAACAGTCATCAAGAAAGCATCCTATGCCCCTCTGAAATCAACTGGAAGCTTTTTCATTAACTTAAATAGAAACTACATAAAACCTTAAGGTTCTCTTAAGTGATTAATAATAAATATGAGTGTTCCAAAATTACTTGAATCTTATACAGTCTACCTTTAAATACATACAGGTACATTTGTTTCTTACAATAGAATCTGAGATTCTAGAAATTTACTATAAATGATTTGTGGTTTTTGTTGCTTTCCATATGAAAAGTAGTGTCAGAAAATATTTTCCTGGTTTATGCTATACAAGACAAACACCTACATTCCACATAAAGGAGTCTCAACTCTATACTAAAATCTTAATTGTAGATACTTTCATTAAGAAGGGGAACAGGCATGTTGGTGGTCCACTTAATATTAAGGCAAGGGATTTTTTGTTATGGTGTTAGCCTAAATCTATAGCAACTGTGGTATAAGTTACTAAATCTATGTATCATTAAAGAAATTGTATGGAAGGGTTTTGTTTTTAAATCTTGATTTGCAGTGTTAGATAGTTATCTTTTTATTGTTAGTTACACACCAATATGAAACTTTGATTAAATGTGTATCCTCTTCAGAGAATATGGGCATCTCATTTCAAGTGATAATTGAGCTGGGTAATGTCTGTCTTCATGCCACTGGCTATTTTGCTCATGCAATACTTAATACATTAATTTCTAAATAAATACTATACAAAATAGAAATTTTCAAATAGGAAAAATAAAATAAATAAAAACAAAACCCCTGGTGTAACTTTAGGTATGAGTGTTTTGCACATTTTAAATCCAATGTTTAAAATCAAAATAATTGGATTTTGATATCACAATCAAAAATAGAAGAGCATTAAAAGCATCTTCCTGACAACACCTGTGCAGAACAGAGCAGAAATCTGCCTCCACAAAGAGGCTGTGAAAGGTTACTTCTGTGAAGAACACAGGTCATATTTATTTACTTGTTTTACTTCTTGGATGGAGATCAGCATCCTGGAAAATTGAACTATTTTAGGTAACACAGTATCTGGGACAACATAGAAGTGGAATCCATTGGGAGTTTTCATCCATTTATATAATCTCTCTACATCTTTCTCAGACAGTCATTATGTCATTATTATGTCCCTGGAAAACTTTTTCATAAATGCCATTATCAAATTTGCGCAAAATGCCTCTTCTATTTTGGAAGAAATACTCAATTTTTTTTTCTCTATTCTTAAATGAGGGCAAATTTTGAAATCTTAAAGAAAATAGGTGTTCAACAACTGCTCACACAAATTAATGACACTTGTTCTTTCAATATTTAAACCTTTTTTTAATAATTAATAATTTTACTTTTAAAAATCAGTTTAATTAATTTGCCTATTAGCAAACATATTCAAGCAGAAAACAAAATTATCTTTTACAATCAAAAAAATCAAAACAAATAAATTTGTCAAAACTACTCTTGTAAACAATTTTGCTTTTAGAAGGCATGCATTTTCTGCCAGCAAATACTAGGTCTTGTGCAAAGATTTTGATTACTTTCATTAAAATTTGTATTTTAGTGACAAATGATGCTGACAAGTACTTTCATTAATCTGTGTGATTAATAAGCAGTAGAGCTGAACCTAATATTTTCTAAATTAAGGATTCAAATGATTAAGCGTCAGTTCTGTGTATTTGGTAGCAGAACTCAGATCAAAGCAACATGGTATAAGGGTTTAAAAAAGTACATGAATTCTTGTTTGTTACAACCAAATGCCAATAGGAAGGATTCCAGTACCATACAAAACCCTTAAAGTAAGTACCTTCCAGAATTTAATGATGGAACTGAATTAAATAAGAAGCAGACTAAGTATCTCAATATCTGGCATATATTACTTTTGGTTTTAAGAAAAAAGAGTCCAAAGAACTGGAACTGTGCTGCCAGTACCTAGTAATAGCTAAATTTTCTATTCCTAGTTGAAAAGGTTGTAAGACCTAGGCCAAGGTTGATCATCACAGATGGGAGAGAAATGGCACAATAATAGAAACCAATATTTCAAGAAAATTCTTAAATATAAGTACATTGAGGATTTGCTGAATATTACAATTTTTTCTATACAATTTTAATTTCAGGGTGCTTTTCATATGTTCAGAATAGAACAAATCCTATGAGAAGCCAAGTATGCTGCTCTTGTACTAGGTGCAGCATAGTTCATGTCTAATGGGATCCCAGTTTCCTGCCAGATGTCAAGTCTGAAGTTCAATTTGAAACTAACATACCTAGGTTTGGTTTGGATGCCTTTAGATAGGTGCTAGAACTGGGGGATATGTTAGAATTGTATCATGCTCAAACAGTGAAGCCTAGAGAATGCTTAACCTCTATGCAAATGCAGAAAGGCATGAGGGTCTCCTAGATTCATGTTCTATCTACCAGCCTTTTGTGAATGTCTTAAACATCCTGTGCCATTTTAATAGCAGAGACAACCTTTACATGGTCATCTGTGTCCATAATATATAAAAACCCATCAAAATTTAGGTATTTAAAGCTAAAGCAGATTTCTACTCTGAATATGACACCAGTTCTCAAGGTACATCTAGCTCAAATTGGTATAGGAAATCTTCTGGGCAAGAGTCATTGCCAGAATCCTTTAAGAGGTACCTAAAAAGCCATGAATGTGGTGGAATAACTGCTTCTGTATCTCTAAATCTAGAATACATAATTCTTTCCATGGGATGTGTTCCCTGTCAGTCACAGAACTTAAACACTTTTAGTTAGCTGAAAGGGTGGTGGCTTAGGCCTAGTCTTAGAATAGTCAGTGATGTAAGAGCAGCTGGAGACTGGATAGTAAAAATGTAACTGAAGATTTTGCTGGGCATCTCTCCTTAAGAAGTCTTAGATGACTGAAAAAAGAAGTCCTAATTTCCTCCAGCCTAATAATCCCAACCTGTGAATGACATGTACTGACAACAAGTAGCAATAAGACAGACATAAGGGATATTTTGCTATTTCACTAACTAATAGGGAAGCATTGACAAAAGAAACAGTGGAAATTGCTAAATTACTATATACATAAAAAAAGAGATAAGTAATCATATGTTCTCTTAAATCAGTCCTCTTTTTTTCCCTTTCCCTTTTTTCCCCAATCCCTTTCCCTTTCAAGCAGAAATGTCCTCCAAAGAGAGCTATTGTTCTGCCATGTTTCTGGAATGCCAGAACAGAGAACTCCTAAGCATTTCAGCTCTACTCTGGTTGCTGCTGAAAGTGCTTAGTAGTTTTTCTTGGTAAAACATGTAAAAGAGAATGGGAGGAAGAAGGGAAGAGAGAAAAAGCAATAGAGAGATAGGAGGAGAAAGAATAAGAGGAGCATAAGAGAACAGAGAGAATGAGGGCAGATATGTTTCTCAGTTTCCTCATTGTTGCAATATTTTTTCCCTCAGACTGACCAGCTTCAGGTAAGGAAAAAGCAAAAGCAAGGGCAAAGCCAAAAACGAGACTAGGAAACTCTAAACAGCTTGCAGAAAACCAAGAGGGACAGTTACCTATCCTCTTTGGTATGCACCATTGCTTGTTTATTGGTGCAGATGGGATAGAGTGAATATGGCTGTGAATTTAGCATAAAAAGTGAGAATTCAGATTAATAACTCTCAATTCTAGAGAACAGAATAGCTGGTTATAGATTTTAATTATTTAAAATTTACTATCTTCCATTTGAAAACCACAAGAGGACTTAGGTATTCCTCATTGTTTCAGTAGATTTGCTCCATATCCTTTAGCACTGAAATATTAATATTAAATCTGGAGATTGGTGTTTAATTTGATTTCATAGATCAGTTAGGCAACCAAGGGAGCAGATAATTGGATAGCTTCAGTCTGCTCTTCGCTGTAGAGGGTCTTTTACAAACCTGACAGTCCACTTATTTTTTGGATTTAGTGGTTGAATAATTCGCTGTAGAGAATAAATTTCAAATGTTATAATAATTTCTTAGAGTCCTTTAAATAGAGGGAGCTGGTAACAAAGAAGCCATAATCTAATTTCATTTCTAATGTAATTGTGGGTGTTGATGACTGTATAAAACTCCTTAGTGACACTGATCAGACCATCTCAAATGTCATTTCTCCAACATGTGCTGATATGGCTGACTTGAATACTTAGGTTCTCCAGTTGAATCCTGGAAACTGGGCTATTGGAGAAGGATCATACCATCACTGTCTTTGGGATTCACTCCCTCTTGTGGCAATAAGTCAAAACAATTGATATGGTTTACACATTTTGCATCTTTGTTTTTTAAACAGTTCCTGCTACTGTTATTACTTGAGACAACAGTTATGCCAGCATTTAGTCTGACAGTTTGTAAAGACAAATGAAACACTATTTCAATTCCACTGGGTATCAGTGTCTGTTCACACATAGTGTGTACATATTGTTAATGTATATACAACAATAAACTGTCACATCACAAATATTTCAGCACAATGATCAGGCTGAAGTGAACCAAAACCAGCCCACAACTAATATTTCCTAAAATATTTCCTGACTACATTTAAAAAAACCCAACCTACTTTCAAAGGATTTCTTACTGCTACTAAACTGTCTTATCATTTCAGAGGCAGTCTGCTGCAGATTCTCCATAGGAACATATAAGACTTTGTAATACTGGATGTATTTTGCAAAGGTACTGCATGCACTGCTGAATAATGAAGTACTTAATATTCTGCAGAATGTCAAGCTTTTCAATTTATGAGACCCAGGTTACTTCAGCATAGTGGATAAAATTTTATTTTTTAGTAACTTCGAATTAAAAATAAATTGGACACTAGATCATGCTTTAAAATCATGGTCTATTAAAAAAAGTTTTAGATGGAACTGTTCGGTTATCTGGAATATCCACCAGAATGGGCAGAGAAGTGGCCATATGCTAGTGCAGAAGATGTGTGTATGTTGGGTCATAAGGATAAAATCAATTACATTTTTGTAAGAACAAAATTGTGAGGGGCTCCCAAGATCAGCTGCCTGGTGTTAGTGTGACAGGTGGAACCCAACTCATAAAAATATTAGACAAAAACCAGAATATTTTGAGAACTTAATAATTTTGTAGTGAGAGCAGACTAGAAACTGGGTGCAGTTTTAAGGAGACAAAAGAAGTTCACCAGTCCTCTCTGCCTACGCTTTTACCCAGTTCTTTTCCATATGGAAATAAAACACAGCTGTGATCATATTATGTACCATGCAGCAGGAATGGTAAGATCACAGAAGTAGATTGTTCACACAAAAAAGAACTTGCAGAGGGTGAACTATATATATGAAATGTAGGACACAAACAAAAAAAGGATGAACTGTGACAATTTTGAAAGAGGTCATTAAGTCTTCTGTGTTCTGAGCATACAGAAAGTGAAAAAAAAGGTTATTTCTTTTTCTTCTACAGGAGTGCTTTATCTTCTATGAAGAAAAATTCTGAGTATAAAGAGGACTTCCTGACAGGAAAAATGTGTAGCATGTGCTAGGTTTCAGGGAACCTGCAAAATGTTGCTAGTTGATTTTTTTTCTTCTGCAAATTTAAACCTTGCACAGAAAGACTAACAGTTGAAAGTGCTAAACTAGTAAGAATTAAACATTTTCATAATTAATTCTGGCAGTGGTGTCAAAGGAAAAAAAAAAAGCATGGTACTACTCCTTATTTGGAATTTAACATCTTGTCTTCATATTCTTTTCCAATTTTATGAAAAACATGGCTAAAATAAGGGAGTTTAACATGGCATTCTTTAAAATATTATCTGCAATAAATTTCCATTAACAATGTTTTAAGTGTAAAGACTTGAGATTGTAGCAACTTCTGTTTAAAAAAAAGCAGCAGCACAAGAACATCTCTAGAATCCAGTACCATCCCTAAATAAAAGAAACAAAAAGCAAAGTAACAGAGCAACCAAAAGGTGGCAAGTTGATTTGTTGTCTAGAGACAGTCTGAGCACAAACTGGTGCCATTTAAACAAACATACTGCAATTGAACTCTAGCTAGATCCATAGGAACAATTGAATGCTAAGTAAGATCCCTAAGAACTCTAAAGAGATTCATAAGTGAATTTACAGGGAATACTGCATGAATTGATAATGACAAATTCACCAAATTCTCCAAGTAAATGGCTTCCAGATGTTCACTGTTCCCATTATTGTTGGGAATTCAAAGACACATGGATGCATACGAGGACATATGGGTATTATTTCAGACCATTTTAAAACAAGAAACTTAATCAGTTATGTAGATGCTCTTTGTTGTTTTTTGGTTTTGTTTTTTTTTATTTCCTAATATTTCTGTTAATCTAAGGATCGCTATATAAGGATATTGATGGGACTCAAGACTCAAGTATGTTCTCATTAGGTTTTTGATATGAATAAATCTGCTTCTTAAAACAAATCACACCATGTACCAATTTGCATTACAGATACCCAAACTAATTTAAAAATCTGAAAAAGAGATATTACTGACTTGTGTGCAGTACAAATTTCACATATGTGAGAACTGAGAAGGATCTCAGACTTGCTGGGTTTTGTTTGTACCCAATGTCCTTGTGAAAACTTGTATTCATTACTGTGAAGTACTTCCTTCTTCAAGTGATAGATTTATATTTAGTAATTGATTAAGTCTGAGATTGCTTTTATGCAAATTTAGCCATCAACGCTGAAATGTCTTTTCTTAGTTTTCTGTGTGGACAATGAAGAGACATGTTCTTGCAGAGGGTGTTTCTGCCTCTCCTAGTTAAGATACCAAGGCAGTGGTGATGAGTTGCTTTTAGGGAGTTTGCAATTTACCTTCAGCTGGTCCTAGATTTAGGCCCACCACAAGGATCCTGGATGATTACCTTAGGTTTGACACATAACTCTAGTCATTGACTCCATATGAAAGGAATCATATCCTTAAATTATTACAAACATTACAGTGTGAAGGGCCACTCATCCATCTGCTTGATTCAATAACAGGTCTTTGACAGGGGCTTCAAGAGATACTTGACAGAATACACAAAAATCAAGCCATGGACAAGCCAGATAAGAAACCACTTTTCTTTTTGGTACATTTCAAGTTGATTAATCAGATCTTGGTTTATGTCTTTAAGCAACTAGATGAATATTAATTCCTAGTTTTAGATATTAGACATATTAATTATCCCTGAAGGTAAAGAACATAAAACCCCAAGAAAAGAATTTCCAGCACCTTGTTTAAGAGTTGTTAAAGAATTGTGCCACCTATTTATAAAAGAGGGAACTTCTGCTGCTCTGTGCTCTATCACAGCAGAACTCCTGGTGACAAATGAACTCTGTCAGAGCAGGTAGTTCAATGTTGCTTTCTGCTGTGGAAATACAGTGTGACCACACTGCTCCTAAGGCAAATATTATCCTCTCAGAATACTTCGCTCCAAGTTATAATTTGCACATTCCAACCAGTCATGCAATGAAAAGTTAAAGAGAACCTTGTAGAGGAAATCAAACATATTGGGTTATGTTTTGTGATACATGGTTCAGTATTAAGCATTGGAAAATAAGATGTATATGATATGAAGTCCCATGTGCATTTGAATTCTTCTTTCGCATAAAGGCTTTTTTGTAATAAATTGGAATGACATAAAAGGAAAGCTGTAGGGTTCATAATGTGCAAAATCCTGTCACTTAAATTATCCTCTAAATATAGGTTCTATGGTTGCACTAGAACTATAATATAATTGCATTAGTTTCATAACAATTATAATGCATATAACCTTAGTCAATGTTAAATAATAAGAAGGGCAGTAACCTCTGTACCAACACGTTATGCTCCAGCGAGATATGAAAGTATATTAAACACTTGGCTTTTTATAATTTTTCTTGGCCTATTATTAATTTAAAATAACAATTATAATTATTATTATTATTAGACTTCAGGCCTTGAAATAATGCATGAAACTCCTCAGATAAACAATCTGCCTATACTGTATTTACAGAAATAAACAATTCATTAGCACTTTTACAGAATAAATGAAGGGCTAGTCTATGTTTTGCTTTCAATAAGTCTTTTGCATTACATTTCAGAGATCTATTTAAGAAATAGATGATCACACAAGTCTTCAAACTCTGTATTTTCAGAGATTCACAAGCTGAGTACTCAAAAATCTTTTATTCTTTTCTATTAAGTTCTTTCTGTTCAGGATTAAAAGCATCGGGCTGGAATCTTCTGGAGGAATCTTGCACAGAAGTTTCAAAATTGTGGGGTAAAGACAGTGCAAAGTTCCCAAAATTTTGACTTCTGTTGACTTTCTTTAAATATAAAGGAAACATGATGTGAAATAGTCAAGCTGACTTCCATTGGAGTTCCTAAATATGGTATGCTATCCTTATTTCAGAAACCAATTTTGATTTGTTATGCCCTTTCTCAGCATTGTTAAAATGTGCATCTATCCTCTCTTTTTAAGTCAATGCTATCACTGCAGTGATCCAAAGAATCTTTTTCTAGACTTTGCCAGTCTTATATTGCATTGCAGGAAAGGTCTGTTAGCACTGAGTGCAATGAGTAGAAAATTCCAGGCTTATTTTCACAGAGACAGATGGTGACTGCAAGCAGTGCCATCCATCCTACCTTTCTGTGTATGACTTTATGCAGAGTGTGACTTAAACTCATCCTTGTGCATTCAAATACCTCACTGGCAACACTAAAAAAGAAGAAAAGAAAGCCAGCAATGAATTTCAAGTAGAGCATCTTAAAGAAATCCAAATATTGTAATAAGTCTTCAACCTTTTTCCTGATTAGCTGTTGTGACTCTGCATTGTCTCCAGTGACGTACAATATTTAGGGCTGAGACTCAAAACACTCCTTCAGAGGCTAAAATTCCACTGGAATTGATAGTTTAATTCCAGGGACTTTAGTACTGTTTTACCTCTTGTTAGCCAGAGGAAATGAAATGCATTGGCCTTATGCCTAAATCACATGACTTAATACATGTAGTAAATATCATTGAAATAATAATTAAAATGGGGATTTTGCATGATTCATTAAAAGAAAAATTAGTGATTTAAAAATAGTTGGCGTGTGTTTTTTTTAAGTGAGATTTTTATATTGGTTTATGTGTGTGTAAAGTTAGTTACACTGAGAGACTGCATCTCTATTGATATACTTAAAAGGTCACTGTCTTGGAAAAAAAGTCCTGCAATTAAAAAAAAATCCACTTAAAAGTGTATAGTCATTCTGAAATTGAGGCAAGCACAATTTTTAAATTAGAGAAGTAGCATTTTGTTAATTGGCATGCTCACATTAAGTATTTAAGATTATAATTAATTACTTTCTATACTCTTAATTGAAACATTACAACATACTTGGTTACTATTTAATTAGGAAACACATTAATTATATATTAAGGTCTTCAATTGTTTATACAGCCAAGCCTCCCCTTTGTAGGGAATTCAGCAGTAAACAAGCCAAGGCTCAGCAGAGCATTCTGGCATGAAGACGCAGCAGCATCGGTGTTGCTGTGACTTACTCTGATTTGCATGGGCTGAGCAGTGATCAGTGAACAAATCCATGGGAATTCAGCCTGCCCTGCTCGGATGAGTCAGGAGAGCAGGAGTGTCTCAGGGCACTCAGAAAGGGTTTTGTGCCCTTGCCCAGATGCAGGCAGTGTGCAATCACACGGAAAGATGCCGTATTAGCAATTACCGTAGAAAGTCCTCAATACCTAATGAAGAGAAACTAACAAACAAATTTCCTGCCATTAACTTATTCTGGTGTAGTCTATTCTATTTCTCTTAATATTTGTTGAAAAACAAAAAAAAAGAAGAATAGTAGCTTTATACAGGTATATTTAAAATACTTTACACTTTTGAGAGGTGATAAATTTTTGTAATATATACACCACCTATATATGGGATTCTTGTATAAGAGGGGAAATAAGTTTAAATATCCTGGAGAAAATACACAAGAAAATCTTTACTTTATAAATACACTGAACTAAAAGAAAACCCAAAAGAACCCCAAACAAGTAGATGAAATAGCAAGACCCAAGCCCACAAAAGTGTCTCAGCAAGATGCAGGCTTTATGACAGATGAAAATTAAAAATATATCATCATCAGAAAGAAATAAGTTCAAAATTTTTGTAAGCCATAAAAGTATCACAGTAATAAAATGTTTTTTTTTTTTTTAATTATCTTGCATGTGTATCTTGTGCATTCAGTGTGTGTTCAAGGTTAAGTTCATACTCATACTTGAGCCAAAGTAGAGACTATATAAGGAAAAAAGTTCTATTTTCTCCATTCTACTGCTGAATCTATTTCATTTTTTACAAAGTGTGTGCAGTCCTTTTTTAAGTATTTTCATTCTTTTATTTTCTGATCTCTTTTCAAATATAAAAAAATATAATTTCTAGACTAAACATGTTAGGATTCCTTTTCCCTCGTTGATCCCTCTAGTTTTGCTGACATTTTTCTCTGTGTTTGGATTCCAGCAATTTTGTCATCTCTGCCAGGAGACAGGGGAGTACATGGAACTGGGAGACTTGTTAGCTAGAGAAGATTTGACTATATTCCAGTGCAGAGCCAATTCTGTGCTTCTTCCTATGGCTGAAGGATGACACATTAGCAGATAGTGCTATTGGTATGTGCACAAACCTTGAAAAGCTTTCCCTAAACACAGGAGAGAAGTGGCTCCCAAAGTCATACCCTAATGACACAAAAGCACAAAGCCAAGAGAAAAAAAAGTGGCACCCCCCCCCCCCGAAAATTTAAGTAATTTTAAGATACACAGAAAATTCAAAACTGCTACCCTGTGCAAAATCCACTGTCTTCACCTGGAAAACAAGACATCTGTGGTTACTGACTTTATTAAGATTAAGATTGTACTGCTCAGTCCTGTTTAAAGGAAAGTGGACTTCAGTTTGAATTATATCTTTCACTGAAATGGAAAGTTCATCTAAGTCTGCTCAAGTTATCCCTCAGGTATGGTTAACTAATTTGTGCCAGAAATCAACACAGTTCTAAATAATACAATTTTATGTAAGAAATATATAAGAAAAGATGTCCTATAAAACTGTCAAACCTGGACAATTCAAAGGACATGGTATCAAAAATGAGGCTGATGCTCAGCTGGTTGGAATTCCTGAATTTATCTTCATCTGAACAGTCAAAAGACTTGGCTCCTGGAGAAGCCATGATCCTTTTCTAATTGCTATGTCTGTGTCAGTAATCATATCAGAGAACCTCCTTGCTAGGAAGGCAGACAGGTGGGAAGAGATGAGTAAAAATATTTTAGAAATAGCCTAAGATTTTGAGCCAATTCTACTTTGCTAAAATTATATACTATGGCAGAAGTTCACAAAGCTATCATCAGGATCTAACTGACTGAAAAAACAATATTAGCCTTTGTACCAACAATAAGGTGAGCAAAGCAGGGATACTTCTATTAAAAATAAGGCCTGTCTATCTCACAGATTATAGTGTGATAAGTGTGGATTGACATTATGCTAGTCCCTCTGTTATATAGTATTTTATTTATATTCACACACATGCATGCATGTATATATTATATATTATAATATATATACAACCTTTAACTCTGTGACAAAAGTGCAGCAGAGCACCCATCACCCAAAGGGAGTAAATTGCTCTACTTCACATTTAATATGAGAAAACAAACAAGAAAAGTGGTTTCTTTGCAGTAATGGCTAGACTGATACAAATTCATTACATACCTTAGACTGACTTTTCTTTATGTCAGTTCCTGTGGGACCATGAAGGGGCTCTCTCATATTTACACAGCTATAAGGATTTATACTTTGATTTATTATGGATATTTTTCAACAGGTTCTACATCAACTGTATTGGGAACTTGTAGTAAACTGACTCAAGAGTGAAATTCAATCATGGTTGTGTATAAAGCAGTGAAAGGGATGGATGTTAAACTCTATCAGAGGCAAACCATTGTAGAGTTATTGTGCTGGAGAATATTTCTCAGTCTTATTATGGCCTGGGTTTAATGTGTCATTGGGTACAACACCATTCATAAAAACATTCTACCACCTATTTAAAAATAGGTGAAAAATCTAAACAATAAAAATTATTAAGAGCAACTGAAATACAAAAATTTGAATTCCAGTTACATAAATCTGCTAGGGGCTTTGTTTTCCCTTAGGATATTTCTGTCATCACATATGACTAGGATTCTAGGGAGCAGGTCTTTTCCTATCTGGAGCTTTATAGTTGTGTTTGTGTATGAGTCACGTTGCCTTTTTTTAGCTGATTTAATAAAAGCCTATAGAAAATAATGTTCTGACACTGAACTTGTCCCAGAAGACTAAAAAACACTGGATATTTCATGATCAAAAATATTTTTTACTCAAAGTCTCAAGATAAAATGCAAATATATAAACCTGCTTCACTACCTGAATTTGCATATTTCTCTCTTTTACTGTAAGCGTATATAAATTATGGCATGAAAAGTCACTAATGCTTAAAATGTCATTTTAGTTCTAGCGAAATTCTTTACAAAAACAATTCAAGAGACATACATTTTTTGCCTCAAGATACAGCAATGCAACTATCTATCTTTCTGAAATCAGTATGAATACATTAAAATAACTGTTTTTGCATGCCACAGTGCATGGTAGTTATCATTGCCAGAAACAAATGGCATCAGTCTTTTAAGGAGATCACTAGACATGAAACCTAGAAAATGCACTCTCGAGAATATGTCATGATAGTACTATGAAGTGATTCAAAAGAAATTTTTATGCTGTAGAATTTGGTTTCCGCTGTGCAAATTCAAAGGCTTATATCTATTTTGAAATTGTTTTCAAAATGGTATTTAATTGTATCTATTTTTCTTCTTTCTTTATAATATCTGTTGATTCAAAAAATACATAATTTGATTCATGTTATTTCCTTGCATAGTCCTTGAGAGAGATGGAAAAAATATAATCACAAAACTGGCAATATTATGACAACTATCATATTGTGTGTAATTGTATGTTTCACCAAAAACTCCCCAAATAGATATGGTCATAGATTAGAAAACAAATATTATTTAATAAGGTTTATCTGTTTTGGCTATGAGGCTGCAAACTGGAGGTCAGTTTTTTTTGCCATCAACAGGGAATACAATTCAGTGAAGGCTAATTGTGAAAAAATGTAGTGAACAAAACTTGGGTGGGTGTCTCTGTCGTGGGACACCCTCACTGTCTCACCAAGGTGCCCTGGGGTATCTTCTGCCTGGTACTACTTGGACCTTCTACTCCACTGCTATTCCTGCTACAAGGCAGCACAGAAGTGCAGAGGGGAGCATATGTGGCCCGAAGTTTAGAGTCCGACTAGCTGAGGGCGAAAGGCCGACGCCCCTCTGCAATTCCTGGCCAGCGCCCTTCGGCGTCTGATGGCCTCGGGCTGTGCTGGCTGCGGACTGGCTCACACCACTGGTATTGGCAAGGAACGGAGCTGACCATTTCCCGGGGGTTAAACATCGGTTTATTGAAGGTGATGCGGGATCCAAACACGGGGAAACCAACCGGGAAAAAGTTTTTTTTCATAGGGGGTCAAAACAGGATTATAAAGGAGGGGGGTGGGTACAGGCGGAACCAATCGGGAAAGGTGAGGGGATGAACTTCACAGAACTGACACTCCATGGAGACCAATAATCAAAAGGTAAAGGAGGTGTCCTGGGACTCTAGCCATCTACCATCTCCAGAGAGGAGAAGGTTCTCGAAACCTGGGAGGAGGAAGGGAGTGATTGACTGGACAGGGAGGAAACAACTTTCACTTATAAGGGAAACCAGGGGAGGAGCAATTACATATCGGCAACTATGAATAGCGGTTACTATAGCAACTTAGCTGACAGGCTAGCAGTGGCGGGAAAAACTGGGGGAACGAAACCATTTTACACATAATAGGGGAGAACAATACATAAATTGGGGGAATAACACAAGAAACTTAACAACACACACCACACAGAAGGAAGGCCATAGAAAGGAATTTGTGTAAAATTTGCCCTGATCTCAGTCTGCCAGAAACCTCTGAATCAGATCGTCCAAAAATTATAGTTTTAATATGTGGAGTGAGGCACGATGTGTTTGTTTAAAAGAAATTAAAATCTAGCAGGCTTCCAAGGATAAAACTATTAATATTCAGTAATTTCAGTTAGAGCAATTACAGAGAACTACATAACTGCAGACAGGAGACAATATTTATCTGAATTTACAAAATAGATGTTTCTGTCACAAAAAGAATCACAAAGAGAAAGAAGACAGAAAAATATTTACCATCTAAAGAGAGAGCAGGTTGTAAAAAACAAAAACAACCTGCCAAATAAGATCTTCAGGAATATAAATATGCCTTTGCCAAATTTACAGCTGTTCACAGAGGAAAAGCATGATAAGAAAATTCATCAGCAAAGAGAAACTTTCCAGAGAGGAACATTAGAAAACAGCAGAAAAGCTTAACACATAAATAGGGATATTATAAGAAGAAATGAAAGAGCATTAAATTTTCAAACCAGAAGTTTAAAACATGAAATAATTTCTATATTGAACTTCTAATACCTGTATGAGATTCTTTTTAACTATCTAGGTTACTCAAAGTATCTCCAGTGGCCATTAGCCATCACAAAACTTGTGGAGTTGAATTTCAGGGTGGTAACAAACTAGTCTTTGTCAAGGACAGAATCTGGATTGCCATTATTTTTCTTACAAAACTGTAGAAAACAGAGTATAAGGATATTACAAAACTGCTGATGTCTGAGCTGGCAACAGATTCATGGAAAGCCCTAGGAAGCCCTGAAGTGGCCTAAAAACAACCTTGCATTTCTTGATCCAATCATAAGGTCATGCACAAATGAGACCCCTTTTTTATTCTAAATAAATATTTGGCTGTTGTTTTGTTACGAGTTACTTAAGGTATCAAATGCATATTTATGATATTATAAGGAGAGGGATATCTGTAACACTGGTTCCCAATCTTCACAGATGGTTAATATAATTTATGATG